>NC_135786.1:240565833-240922500 GCF_051106095.1 Pogona vitticeps | reverse complement strand
AAATCCAAATTAATGTTCCTGAAACGCTGTGGAAGCAAGACACTACATTTTATATACTCTATCTATCTCTCTCTCTATCTCTCTATCTCTCTATCTCTCTATCTCTCTATCTCTCTATCTCTCTATCTATCTATCTATCTATCTATCTATCTATCTGTCTGTCTGTCTGTCTGTCTGTCTGTCTGTCTGTCTGTCTGTCTGTCTATCTAACAAGATCTGGTGGGGCAAGTTACAGAGATGTACAAAACTTTTTCAAAACACAAAATCTTTAAACAATTTTAAATCAAGTAGTTTTAAAACACACAGAATTAAAATATGAACTACTGTATATTAAAACCTGTGCAGACCGAGGTCCTCAACCTCCAAGGGATCTAATAAACAGCCATATATTTTGACCTTATGCCAGAAAGATGCCAAGGTTGGTGCCAGTCAAGCCTCCAAATTTGGGGGGGGGGGATTCACAGTCAGGGTCATGGAGCCAAGAAAGCCCTCATCAAACACCGAAAGAGAACACCCACAATTTCCCTGCCCCTCCTTTCAGAATGCCATGGCTCTATCTTTGCTCACACGTTTCTCGGCTGCTTCTGTAACCCCAAGAGGATTCCGAAGGTACAAAAATTGCCCCCCCCCATACCCCAGGTTTGCTGAAGTTGCCCATTTCTGGGCTAGAGTTTCGGACTTAAAACCCAAGGTCCACACCTCACTTGGTGAAGGGAGAAGGTCAATGGGGTGGCCTTGAGCTACTTTAGGCTGGCCTACTTTATGGAGTTTTTGCCAAGATAATTTGGCAACCAAGCTGCCTTGCCACAACAATGGATCATTGGTCCATCTAGATCAGTGTTCCCTACTCTGGCGGGCAGCAGCAGATTGCCAGGCATGGGTGCCTCCCACCCCTATCCTGGAGTGGCCCTCGGAGTTCATGCTGTTGCACATGGGAAGAATCCAAACCTTTTTAGTGTGCTAAACTAGCAGATTTGAACAGAATGAAGGTAGATCAGTTCTTCCAGTCACTGGGCCAGCTATCTCAAGGGTCGCATCTCCCTTGATGGGCTTGCCTGGGTGTTACGATCCTCAGAGGAGGCCTTTCTCTTGGTCCCACCCCCCGCACAGGGACGCTTGGGGAGAAGGCCTTTCCTGTGGTTGCCCTCAGACTCTGGAACTCCCTCCCACTGGAGGCCTGGCTGGTCCCATCTCGGCTCTCCTTCTGCAAGCAGGGGAAGAACTTTCTCTTCAGGCAGCCTTTCCCTTAATGGCTGGCTGCCTAAATGGGTTTTTAAAAATTAATTGTTGTGCCTTGTTGCTTTTAAATGTGTTTTAATATCAATCTTATTTACTGTTTTAATATAATATTTATTTAATTCTTTTACAATATTTGTATCCTTTTTTGTTTGGCTTTTAAATGTTCTCTTTGATGGTGCAAGTAAGCGACTTGGGTCCTTTTAAAGGAGAAAGGGATGTGTTAAAATGTTTAAATAAATAAATATTATTGTCACTGACTGGCAGCAGGTGACTCTTCAGGATTTTGGACAAGGTTTTTCTCTAGGGCTTTATTGGCGTTTTGGAGCTCTGCCTGGCCATAAAGCTAACAGCTACGGACTGTTTGCATGCAAAGCAGGTTGGACTCTGCCGCTACGTTCTGTTTGATCTTGGCGGGTTCTTCTGTTCCGCAGCCCTTATTAGCAACTTGTGCAGAACTTGAGAAGATTCATTTTTGGGGGGTCACAGCACCTGAAATCTCCTGGACTGGGGGAGTTGGAAAGTGGCAGTCAAAATTAATCTTCCCAAGCCCTCTCGTTGGAAACCACGGAGCAGGGGGTTGGACTGGATGGCTTTATAGGCCCCTTCCAACTCCGTGATTCTGTGAATCTATGATTCCATCAGTCACTCTCTCTCTATCCTGCCACCTCACAGGGTTGTTGTGAGGACTCTCTCTTATGTATGAACACCGCTACCCGTCTATTGTTTGGATAAGCCAGTTGCTGTTGGACTGCAACTCCCAGAAGTCCCAGAATTGCCCGTGTCTCTGTGTGTGTCTGTGTGTGTGTCTGTGTGTGTGGACTTTCCCAACATTTTAATTGTTTTGTCTTTTTATTTTATTTTAAATTTTGTAAGCCGCCCAGAGACCTTTGGGTAATATGGGTGGCATAAAAGTTAAATAAATAAATAAACATCAGGGTCTTTTCCAGTGAGTCTTCTCTTCTCATGAGATGGCCAAAGTATTGGAGCCTCATCAATTCTTAGGCATTCTGTTGCCATGGAAACACACAGCTTCAAAGATGCCAGTGGTGGGAAAACAACTGTCTCTTACCTGCCACCTTCTAGGGAGTGTGGTCTCCAGCTTTTGCCAAGAAAGAGTGAGCTCAGTGAATTCAGTGAACTCAGAAAGGCAGCAAGAAAACTCAGGTTGGTGAGTGTGCTCAGCTTTTCAATCTGCCAGGTTGTTGTGTTTTTTTTTTTTTTTTTCAGTTTGGGCACTTGGGCTCATCCATCACTAGTGTAGGCAGTGCAACAGTGACCAGTAAGGGTGATGCATAATATATTATTGGCATGTAAATGTTGCCTAATTACTAAATAAATATGTGTTCCTTTCTAATGTTTAAAATATTGATTTATAAATTTTGGGTTAGAAAATTGGGGGGGATTGTTTTATACATAGTGGCTTCTTATACGCAGAAAAATACGGTAGATGTGAAAAAGCATTGGGGGAAACAGGCCACTCTCTGTGGAACCTATAACGGAGGACTCAAGGGGCCACCCAAAGTTGTGCCATTGTTGTAAATTGGTAAACAAAGCTTTAGGAAGAACTTTGGTTGAAGAAAGTAATATGGGGAGCAAGATGGCCAGATCTTGCTTCCATATTCACATAATTTCTTGCCTTAATGTTTTGTACTTTGTAATTTTTATACTCTATTTTTGGGGTTGCTTGTTCATCATAGCTGTATAAGTTGCATTCAGCTTTTGCCTCTTTCCCAGTTCTTCTAGATCTTGACAGTCATTAATATTAAAGAACAGGCTCTTCATTATCTGCCTTCTTCTATTACTTGTGCCCTACTGTTTTCTGATGTATTCCTTGTCCTTGTGTCTTTGCTGTTATTGTTGTTATTCCCGCAAAACACCAAATGTTGCCTCAGTTAAGGTCCTTGATATTGGGCCATTCTCAAGGATTTAGAATATTAAAAGGGATTTCCTTAAAATCTGTGTTGTACAGCAGTCTTCTGCAGCGGGTGTATTGTGATTTCGTTGCTGTTACTCTTATTCATATTCTTTTTCTCAACAGCACCTGAAGTCCCTCCAAGTGGAACAAGATGGCACCAAAGGGAAAAAAGCCAAAAGGCAAGAAAGGCAAGGCCAAAAATGCAGCTAAAGGACTAATAAGTACTTTGCCCTATGTCAGTGAGAAAGAAAAGTACCTGCAAAAAGAATATGCCATCCTAACAGAGCATGTCAGAACATATACAGAGCGTGTGCAGCATTTCCAATGGGAAAATAATTTCTTGGATAAGGAAGCCCAGCAAATCCGAGACACCAGCAAAGTCTACCTCTCCTACTTAACCCGGCGCACCATACGATGCCAGAATGCTATCATTTCTCTGAATGATCAGAATCGCGCAGATCTTGCAGAGATCAGAAAGCAGAAGGAAGAGCTAATTTCCCAATACACAGAAAAGGAGAAAGAAGTGAGGCATGAACTGATGGAAATGGAAACCCAGCTCTCCCTCATTAACAAGGAATGTGAAGCCTTACATCTCTGGCAGGAATTGCAAACAGAGCAGCTGAAACGGATCCGGGAGTTGGAGAAGGAGCTTTTGGTCATGAAAGTCCAGCACACAGAACACATGCACAAAGTGAAGAGCGAATTCCTCCAACTGACAGCAGAGTACGAGATGGAGTCTCAGCAGAAACTCCAATCTCTGGCCAAACTGGCCGAGAAGGAAGCAGTGCGCAGTCTAATACAGCATACTAAGCAGGTGAAGGCCGACAATCGGCGGCTAAACCACAACCTCCTAGGCCTCATCAAACAAGCCCAAGTGCTGAAGGCCTTCCTGTTTCAGCTGAGAGAACAGCAGCACCAACTCCTCCAAGAGCATCAATACAGGCAAGATCTTGTTCGCACACGCAGCTGGCTAAGGCATGAAGGGGCTCGACCCATCATCACTCTTGGCAGTCCCTTCAGATGCAGCCCATCAGCTCGAAGTAGGCTGATCAGCCCTCAGGTCACAATTGCACAAATACCAGCTCAGAGCTGCCCAACAAGGGGTACCACCACCACAGATGCTCTGAAGGGCAAAAATTCTGACTCAGCTGCTCAGATCTATGGTACCTCCTCCCTTGGGATAAGAAGGGAGAAGGAAGGCTGCTGTCACTGAGGCTTGGCTTTATTACTACCTACTGCACAAACAGGTATACAGTACAGTATATATGCATACGCCTGTGCATTTATCTGTTTGTATCTGTGCACTGCACTCCCATTATCCTGAACCAAAGGACTCCCATTATCCTGAACCAAAGGTTAAAAAATGCTTACAGTAACATCACTACATCTGCTACCTCTGTCAATCACCCACAGAGCCCATAGTGACCCAGTACGACCGAAGACACGTGGTGACCTTCCCCCAAAAAAGCCTTTAATGGGAAGTTGCAAACTAAGCTCAGCTTCCAGAATTATTTATAAATACTTCAGTAGAGAATGCCTTGACTGCATGCCTACAAAGTGCCTTTCACTTTTCAGTATTAACTCCACATTTTTGTTTGCTTGTTTTGTGATAGTTACATTTCTTATTGTTGAGAGTTGCCCTAAGAATATATATATTGAGAGGTTATTATATACAGTAAATTTATGTGCTATGTGTCTGGCATCTCTTTCCTGGGAACTAGTTTGGGGAAAGTTTAAAAAAACAACTGGGTGGCAGAGGCTTTTGGCAGAATCATCTGTGCATGCTGCCTGAAAAGTCAGTTCCACTGTAAGACTGGACAAATGTTTTCCCCTAATGACTAACTGTATCTATGATTGCAGCTGAGAAGGGCCCAGTGACCAATTCATCACGTTTGGACAACATGCCCCAACCTCATAGCATGTATGACTCTGTGCTCTTCAAAACCCCTATCATTAACAACTCTGCTCAGGTCTTTCAAAGCAAAAGATACGCCTTCCCATATTATTCAGTCCATAAAAATTGATATTCCTTTGAACTATACATTAAAGGCTGTAGGAAAGTGAAGTGAGGAGGAAAGCAGATATAAGATGCCCAAGTAGTGGAAACAATGAGCTGGCCTCCAGGCAGGGCTTCTGAAGGCCAGCTCATTGTTCTGTACATTCAAAACCATGACTCCTGTTTCCTTGCTCTTCAATGCCCAGGTAAGAGGTGTCCTGTAGCACCCGGAACAGCTATAGGCTAGCTCTCCCTGCGCAGAGCGATGCATGCCTAGTGATGCTCTACTGTTTGGTCCCGCATGGCTGCTTTCAGGCTTCCCAGGGCACATGAATGGCTCTGTGTCCAATATGATTCGAGAGGCCTTTGGCCAGTCTCAGCACCCATGCCTCTTGAGGTGTCTCGTCCTCTGCTCGGTAGGTGGCTCCTCTGCCACACCGTTCAGGGAAGCCTTCAGGCCGTGGAAGGAAGCAGAATCCTTTCCCTGCAGAGAGCTCTCTCCAACACTAAAATCACAAGAATGACTTACTGTAAGCAAACCATTCCTCTGTCAGCCTCAAGACATGGGCATTTCTGAGCAATATTACAGAGGCTCTACAATGTTTACAATGTGAATGGTCTGAAGAAGTTTCTGCTTTTTGAACCACTACTATATATCTGGCAATGTGCCGGATGGAAAACGATGCTAAGATTTTAAAGGGTACTGAGAACCCCATAGTTCCATGAGACCAGGATCAACTTCTAGCAATCCCAGCACCAAAAGGTTGTGGGTAGCAGATTGGGAGGGGAGGGGCTGAAGGCAGTATCAGAGACTCAAGCAAAGCACGGTTCTTTCGTTTGTTCATCCCTTCACCCATCCCGGGGGAAACATATTTTGAAACACAGAAACCAGATCCTCACTGCGTTTATTCCATGTGATTCCTGTCTAGATTTTACCCACCCGAAAACTCATCTTTAATTTAAAACTTTTATAAGAATAAGCATACATGTGGGAATTAGCAACAGAAAACACCCATGGCACAGGACTGTACAAGCAGCTCTGCTTGAATGGGATCTAGAGAGTCCTAGCAAGTGGGCCACGCACAAAGGATGGGCATGAAACCAGGCCAGGAGCCTCAAGTCATCCGGCAACTTCTCCTCTTGTCTGGCTTCCGGAGGTTTCCTACATGGAGCCCTTTCTGTAGCTCTTGGCCAAATAAGTTAAGCACGCCTTGGCAGAGGAAGATGGAGCCAGCAGCACTTACAGCACTGGACGTTAGTGGAAGTAAATGTCCAGTTCAGACCTTTGCACCAGGAGAGCGCCAGAGCTCCACCGCACCTCTTGGTTCCTGGGCATACTCTACACTTCCTCGATGGCTCTGGAAGCAGGCTGAGGCTGGGTGATCACAGCCGTTGGACACTTGGGGCCAGTGTCTTCTGGCAAACACTTGGCACAGGTAGGTTTTGCAAAGCAGACTTGCAGATGGTCCCATAGGACTGAGAGTAACTGCCCAGGAAGGCTTTGGGGTCCCCAGCCGCCCCCACATTTGCTGTAACCTGGAACATCTTTCTGTTGGGTTTTGGAAAAGGATGGACTTCCCTGCCATGGGAATCGGAGCTCCTGGGTTTCTGCAAAAAGAAACAGGGAATGCGGATGAAACAGCTGATGGTTAAGCAACCAAGGAAGCAGGTGGGGGAACCTACCTACATGTTGGTGCAAAGGAGGACCACCTTTTCCCAAACGACTGCTGGTTCTCCATCTAACCCTTGGGACACACTGAAGACCACAGTGAAATGCTTCTCTTGAAACTCGCCACTCCAGCATCTCTCTTGCCCATTCCCATCCAAGAAAACTGGTGCCAGATGGGTGTTAAGTAAGAGCCACAATGACATGCCTGCAGGCTCAGTCAACAGCCCATCAAACTGAGACATGCAACCGTCATGGAGAAACAGCTTCACTCACAGGCCCAAAGGCTGCCTTGCTGGGGGAGGAGTCCTTCCTCATCAGGTGGTGATTCAGAGCTGCCTCCTGGGCTTGGCCAGACAATGAGAGAGATCTGAGGTTGGGTGAAGTCTGGCTTTGTCCCTCTGTCTCATCTGGCCCCTGCAGAAGATTACAAGTCACCACTGAGCCCACCCACCCCCACAGACAGAGAAGAGCAAGAGTGTGAGAGAGAGAGGTGAGCAGGCAAGCAGCAACAGTAGCTGTAGCGAAACAAGACCTCTACCCCATGGAAACTATACGTCATTGGAAAAGAATGGAGCAGGCATTTGTCTGGAATTTCCTTTATCCAATGGTGCTTTTGGACTAGAAGGACCAGTCGACAGGGTGCTGTTATTTAAATTACAGTGGTGCCTCGCTTAGCGAGTGCACCGTATAGTGATATTTCCGTATAGCGATCCCTTTTTCGGGATCGCTATACGGAAACATACCCGATCTTCGCAATGGGGAAAACCTGCATTGCGAAGATCGGGTATTGCGGCGGCCATTTTGGAGCCGCTGAACAGCTGTTCGGCGGCTCCAAAATGGCCGCCGGAAGCCCGGAAATGGCTGCCGGCAGCCGTTTTCACGCCCTGCCCTCGCTTAGCGAGGGCGCGAAAATGGCTGCCGGCAAGGGGAATCCTCGCTGAACGGGTAAGTAAGCAAGGTATTGGAACGCATTAAACTAAGTTTAATGCGTTTCAATACGTTTTCCCTACCCGTTTAGCGACGATTCCGCATAGCGAGGGTTAATCCGGAACGGATTAACCTCGCTATGCGGGGCACCACTGTATATAAATTTATGTATACTTAATATTTTTAAGCTTTGAAGTATTTCCCCATGATAATGATGCAAGCCACTGGATGGCAAACAGGTTCCGTCATGCTAAAACAACTGAAGGAATAGCATAGAATTACAGAATTAATTAATTAATTAATTAATTAATTAATTAATTAATTAATTAATTAATTAATATGCCGCCCACTCTACCCAGAGGTCTCTGGGCGGCTTACAACAATTAAAATTAAATTAAGATACAATAAAAGATAAAATGATTAAAATACAATTAAAATTGCCATCAGGACCCACAGTTGATGTTATTTCAATTAAAAGCCTTCTGAAACAGGAAGGTTTTGACCTGGTGCCGAAATGTCATCAACGTGGGCGCCAGATGAATTTCAGTCGGGAGGGCATTCCATAGTCTGGGGGCAGCTGCCGAAAAGGCCCTTTGCCTACAAGCCATCCCTCTTACCTCCTTGAGGGACGGCTCTTTCAAAAGGGCCCCCTGGCTAGATCTTAACTGCCGGGTAGGCTCATATGGGGGCTTCTAAAGCTATCGACTCCAACCCCCTGCTCACTGCAGGAATCCTAGTCAAAGTAAATCTGACAGATGATTCTCTAATTTTCTCCTGAATTCCTCCAGCACTGGAGCACTTGCTACCTCCCAAGGCCTTTGGTTCCATTTTTGTTCAGCTCCAACAGTTAGAAAAGTTTCCCTGATAGTCTGGCTTTCTGTAACTTGAGCCCATTCTCAAGGATGACAGAGAACAGATCCCATCTTGCCTTTGTATGACAATCTTTCAAGAATTTGAAAAGTGCTATCATTTCAAGACAACTCTTGCCCACCACCTTCCTGTTCTGAATCTGAGAAAGGAGAATTACTCACTCCATAAAGGTGGTGCAAGCCGCCTGCAGCGGGCAGACCACTTGCTTGCATACAGACCGTCTGTTTCCCCACTTTCTGGTGACGGGAGGCAGGCTGCTGTTGCTGAAGGAATGGTGCAGAGTGGTTCCTTGTCTTAGCGCCAAGATTTGGGCCGTCTGTAGAACAGAAAAATAATCTGTAAGGAGAAGGTGGGAACAGCAAAAGAGAAGTTCTGAGTTGCAACACCCTGAGGAAATGCCAGACAAGGTGACAAGCATTCCAGGTGGGAACAGCGGCACTCAGGGGAGGGGGAGCCGCCCAAAGGGAGGGCTCCCCTTCAACCATTCTGTTGATGGCCCTGTGGTCAGGGAAGCAAAGAAAGAAAACAATACTAAAGCTTTTGGGCCTCAGAGCCATAAGCAGAGACTGGTCTACCTCGGCTGAGAATTGGCTAAGAAAGACTGTTCTGGATAAAGTGACAAAGTCAGCAGCTGAAGCCACTCTGTCAGTAAAGGCTACTGTGATGATCTGAAGGAGAATGGGATTTGTAGTCAGTGAAAATGGTGACTGTTAGGTTCAAAGCGATATAATTTTAAGGCATTGGAATGTGCTAGGTCATGAGACTGTTTTTCAGATTCACTGACTGCCTGGTAGAGAGAGAACTTCAATAACAAGGCAAGAACGAAAAGTCTCAGCGAAACCAAAAACCGCATACCGTCTTAACTGGCAGCAAGATAATGCACCTGGACTTCATGAGAATTCCGGGTGGAGAGTCATGTAAATCCCCTTCATGGATTGCTGCCTTGTCATGGCGAAGGGGCTTGAGTCATCCAAAGAAGCTATGGGCTCTGCCATGCAAGGACACCCAAGATGGACAAGTCTTAGTGGAGACTTCTGGCTAAACGCGATCCACATGGAGCAGGAACTGGCAAGCTACTCCAGTATCTTTGCCAAGAAAACTCAATGAACAGAAACAAAAGGCTAAAAGATATGATGCTGAAAGATGAGCCCCTCAGGTTGGAAGGTATCCAACACGCTACTGAGGAAGAGCGGAGGACAAATCCAAATAGCTGGAAAGCTAATGAACTGGTTGGGCCAAAGCTGAAAGGATGTTCAGCTGCGGATGCGCCTGGAAGTGAAAGGAAACTCCAGTGCTGCAAAGAAAAATACTGCATAGGAACCTTGAATGTAAGATCTATGAACCTTGGTAAGCTGGAGGCGGTCAAACATGAGATGGCAAGAATAAACATTGACATCCTGGACGTCAGTGAACTAAAACAGATGGGAATGGGCGAATTCAGTTCAGACGATTACCATATCTACTATTGTGGACAAGAATCTCGTAGAAGAAATGGAGCAGTCCTGATAGGCAACAAAAGAGTGGGAAAAGCTGTACTTGGATACAATATCAAAAATGATGAATTACTTCAATACGAATCCAAAACAGACCTTTCAACATCACAGTAATCCAAGTTTATGCACCAACCACCAATGCTGAAGAGGCTGAAATTGACCAATTCTATGAAGACTTACAATACCTTCTAGAACTGACACCAAAGAAAGATGTTCTTCTCATTCTAGGGGACTGGAATGCTAAAGTAGGGAGTCAAGAGATAAAAGGAACAACAGGGAAGTTTGGCCTTGGAGTTCAAAACGAAGCAGGGCAACGGCTAATAGAGTTTTGTGAAGAGAACAAGCTGGTCATCACAAACACCCTTATCCAACAACAGAAGAGGCAACTCTACACATGGACATCACCAGATGGGTAATACCAAAATCAGATTGATTATATTCTCTGCAGCCAAAGATGGAGAAGCTCTATACCAGTGGTCAGGGAACAGGGGTAAATTACCCCAAATGGGGTAAAAATGAAAATCCTGGGGGTAATGAGGATGAGCAGAGCGCCAATATTGATGCTCTCATATCCAAGATGAAGCAACATCATTTCTCCAAAACCTGAAGTTTTCAAGCAAGTTGAAGCTTTCACAGTAATTTTGAATATATTCAATAAGATTTCGAATTCAAATAATGTATGATTTCCTTCCTTTCAAATCAAGGGGGTAATGTCGGCATATATAAATTTTTTGGGGGGTAAAAGGTAAAAAAGTTTCCTGACCCCTGCTCTATACAGTCAGCAAAAACAAGATCTGGAGCTGATTGTGGCACTGATCACCAGCTTCTCATAGCAAAATTCAAGCTTAAACTGAAGAAAGTTGGAAAACCCACTGGGCTAGTCAGATATAACCTAAACCACATCCCTTACGAATACACAGTGGAAGTGAAGAACAGATTTAAGGAAGTAGGTTTGGTGAACAGAGTGCCTGAAGAACTTTGGATAGAGGCTCGTAACATTGTACAGGAGGCAGCAACAAAAACCATCACAAAGAAAAGGAAATGCAAGAAAGCAAAGTGGCTGTCCAACGAGGTCTTAGAAATAGCAGAAAAGAGAAGGGAAACAAAATGCAAGGGAGATAGGGAAAGTTACAGAAAACTGAATGCAGACTTCCAAAGAATAGCAAGGAGAGACAAGAGGGCCTTCTTAAATGAACAGTGCAAAGAAATAGAGGAAAATAACAGAAAAGGAAAGACCAGAGATCTGTTCAGGAAAATTGGAGACATTAGAGGAACATTTTGCGCAAAGATGGACATGATAAAAGACAAAAATGGGAGGGACTTCACATAAGCAGAAGACATCAAGAAGAGGTGGCAAGAATACACAGAGAAATTATACCAGGGAGATTTAGATATCCCGGACCACCCAGATAGTGTGGTTGCTGACCTTGAGCCAGACATCCTGGAGAGTGAAGTGGGACCTAGAAAGCATGGCTAACAACAAGGCCAGTGGAGGTGATGGCATTCCAAATGAACTATTTAAAATTTTAAAAGATGATGCTGTTAAGGTGCTACACTCCATATGCGAGCAAGTTTGGAAAACTCAGCAGTGGCCAGAGGATTGGAAAAGATCAGTCTACATCCCAATCCCAAAGAAGGGCAGTGCCAAAGAATGTTCCAACTACCATATAATTGCACTCCACATGCTAGCAAGGTTATGCTCAAAACCCTACAAAGTAGGCTTCAGCAGTATGTGGCCCCAAAATGGTTGGGTAGATTCCTAGGTGAGAAAGTCAAACAAGGAGTGCCTCCTCATCTCTGATCCTAAGTCCCAACAGGCTGACAAACTCTCGACAATCATTTCAGATTGGCTCCAGAAAGAAGACAGCTGAAGTAGCTCTTGGTGGGATGAAGAGAGGCTTCTGCAATATAGGATCATTGGCTCCCATTTTTAATCCTCCTGAGCCTCTCAGCCCAAAACGCAGCATTCACCATTCCCCCAATTGCTCAGCCATCCACATTGGAAAGCTGCCACAAGCCATAGATGGGTTTGTGTGCCAAATTCAAGAGAGGATGGTCTCCCCTCTCCAACATTTCTGTTCAAGTCATCAGGCTGCTCCAATCAAACAGCCATCAAGCAAGTGCCAAGAAGTGTCTTGACTGGCTGTATCTGCAGGATCAGATGGGTGAAAATGTCAACAGCCATCTTTCTATCCCAGGATTGATGATGAGAGTAATAGGAAAATTTCTAGGAGCTCTCAGATAACTATTTGGCTTTACTAGGCTCCTGGAATGGATCCTACTCCAGCAACCCATGGATTAGGAGCCCAGATTACTCTAAATTCAACCAAGGAGTCACCAATCAAGAATAGGAGAACCGCAATGAGTTCTGTGATGCCTGTTATCACCTAACACCAACTCCAATATTTTTCCATTGAGGGCCAAGTAAAGCTGCCGGAACTGCTCATCTTGGGAAAGTCTAGCCTGGTGTGTGCAAAAAGCCCCAACAACCCAAGCCACGTTAGAGACTTGGCCACAATGAAAACCATGGCCAGACAGTTGTGTTTCAGCATAAGAAAAATGAACCTGAGTTCTATACCCCAACAGGTCTGGGGTTGTGTTAACAAGTCTCTCTCAATTTTGCTAGCATGTCCATGCTAGCCATAAGAAAAGATATCTAAACAAGTACTTGGGCTCACAGCAAGTGGGAGAATGCTCAGTTGTCTCTCTTAGATGCAGCCAAACGGTGCATGAGCACAAGCCAGCAATAGTGACCCCGGCAGTCTGTGCCAGCACCCCTCATACCCATGGCTACGGGAACTCCTCAGCCACCATTTGCCTCTATATTTCCTCATTCAACAGAGCCTTTTCCTGTCTTAGGCAAAGCAGATTGCCCACCTCCCCAGACTTTGGCCAGCTGAAATCTTGCAGCAGTATCCAGAACACCCCCCTGCCCTCAAACCTTTCCATATGGCATAGTAGGGGCTACTTCCCTAGTCCAGCCTACATGGATTTTAACCCTGGCGTGGCTTTGGTTGCGACAGCTTCTCACCTCACATGCAAGAGAAAATAGTGGTAGGCAAAGGTCACAGGAGACCGTGTGTTTCCCCTTCCTCCCCTTCACCCCAAAGATTTCACATACTGGGAGGCAGCACATACTCTGGGAGGTGGAACAGATCTTTGGCCTTGGGCAGAGGCTTCTTATCTCATCTGCTTTTCGCTGGGCAGCTTCATAGGATCCCTGAGCACCCAGGAGCCCTGGGGAGCTTTTTGGTGGAATGGGACATGGCCCCCCTCGTGCCTCCCAGTGGGCTTTAAGAGGTGGCCTGCCCTCTGGGCCACCAAGCTGAAGGTCCTCTCTCTGGGGCTGTTGCTTCTGACATTGGTTACTGGCCTTTCTTGCCAAGATCATCTGTGGAAAGAAAGAATATCTGCTTGAATTCCACATATTGCAAAAAAGCCAAGGGAAAAAAGATGTTTCAAGAGGAGAGAATGGGCAGGAGTGTTATGGAGGAATACTGAGCACAAGAGGCACACAGAAGGAAAGGCAGCCATTTCTAATCAAGATTTTTTTTGGGGGGGGGGACAGGATTTAGCTTTAATGCAGCTCTTTTTCCACCCAGTTGCATTTCAGTCAATCATCAGTGACTCATAGGGCAAATCTTCCCTTCAGCCCAAGGTTCACTCTAGGCTGGGCACAGGTGACTCCACCTCCCTCCACGCAGCTCTCTTATTCTTCCATGCAGTGATCGTGCTCAACTCCTTTGGTTCCAGTTGCAACAGAAACCTATGCTTGGGGGGGGGGTGCTCAGAGTCACGCATGCCTGAAGAGGTGAAGTCACAGGCGAGAAAGGCAGGAGCCCTGCCCAGCAGGGATGAAAATTAGAAGGTACATTGCCTCAGCTCTTCAAGACTCAAGCCAGACCCCCTTTCTTTCCTATGCCAGTGTAAGTCATGTGACAACCAGCATAGCACCTCAGTGATGCTAACCCTTTCTCCCATTTCCCTGGGCCTTGATGGATTGTTCCAACCAGTTTCTGTGGCATCATATGGCCAATTACTCCTGAACCAGATGGTTGTGGCTCTGATGTCCAACAAACCTTCTGGAATGCCATCAAGACTTGCTCCTTCTCTGGCCATTTCCCGCCAAAGCCTCACCTAGGTTTTCCTCTCTCCTGGCAGGCAGCCTCACTAATGGTTAAACACTCTACTGGAGGAACTGACCACTTGACTCTTCACCTTGTCAGGCTATCCTTTGCCAGCACAGTTTTCTGCTTTGGAAGGAAGACAGCCAATACACGTAGGTGGTGGTAATCTGGTCTAAAAGTAAATAAACTATCTTGCATCACTTTCAGCACAAAGCATTAAATCAAGCTGTGAGGATGCATGTGAACCAGGACAGTCCAGGTCTTAGCTACAAATGCCTTCAGAGACTACTGAGAAGGCATATGAAGACCTATGGTTGATGAACACCATTAAAAGAGGGTCCTTCTAGCACCACATTGCTAAAGCTTTGCCATATTTGTTTTCTGGAGTACAACTTCTAAATTCTCCCAGCTGGTCTGTAGTCATGCCAGCTGGGGAACTGAGTTATGATTAAAAACAAAAACACTGAAAAGCATACCCAGATAGGAGAAACACTGCACGGGAGGGCAGGCAGGCAGACAGGCAGGCGGGGGTGGGTGGGTGGGTCTATCCCAGCCTGACCTACAGCTGCTGCCACAGACAGAATCTGGGGCAACCTTTCATATGCCAAGCTAACAACCCTTTCCTACAGTCACTGTTCCATTAGTGGGGTGGGGGCTCTCCCCAGATTAACTCTGCATCCAAGAAAGGGAAAATGAAACAGCCAGGTTTTTATGTGGGGTAAACTGAAGACTGGGGCCACGAATACAGTTAGTGGCATCCATCACTGGAAAGCCCACAGCCTCTTCTTAAGGATCATCATCACCATCCATATTAGTGAGGCTGATTGCAGAAATCTTCAGTGCAGAAAATGCTGACATTTAACTGGCTTTTGACAAGTCAACTGAAATTAAGAGTTGAATTAATACAACAGTTGACCACTGCCATTTTAGCTTAGTTCTCATTAATGAGAAGCTGCAACTCTTCAAGAAGAGGTGGTCCACATGTGCCTGTTTTGGAGGCACTTTGACCTCAACCTGCGTCACTGAGTTTAGATGGCAGGCTACAACCTTTGAAACGATGGTCTCCTCCAGGTTTTGAAGGCCTTTGCACTGGACTGCCAGCAAATCTGAGAGGCGTAGGCATGATGGGTGTCCACAGACTGGTGCAGGTTCATGGAGAGAGCCTGCCCTCACCTCCAGACTTGCTAAGGCTTCCTGTAACCTGCTCCAGTTTCCCTCTGAGCTACAGAGTACTGCATGGCTTGTACTTAGCACACCTAAGAAAAGCAGCACAAGATGTGTGTTGAAGCCCTGGGTATTAGTGCTTGAGGCAAGGGAGAATTAGCAACACATTATTACAAATCCCAAATCTCAGGATGCAGTGGGGCGGGGGCAGGGGGAATCTGGTGAAGGGTCTTGGGATTAAGGATCTCCTTGATGTGCATGGTCTTAAGGGAGGGGAGAGAGTTACCTCATACAGTTTGTTGCGATACTCAGCCACGGAGAGCTGCACATCGTCATCCAGGGGAAGGACCACACTGTGATCAAGCGCAGGTTCTTTCGAAGGACAATGGAACCTGGCGAGAAAAGGTCTGGTCATAAGCTGGTACTCTTGGGGGGAGGGAGAGAGAGAGAGAGAGAAAATGGCCAGGAAACCGGGTGCTATCCATATATCAACCAGGGCAAAAATTTAGCTGGGAAGCACAAGGACTCAAGCACAGAAAGAATAGAAAGGGAGGTGGAGTTGCAAAAGTATTGTTGTATATGTCAAAAATACATGTTCCTGCACAGAAATGCAGGAGGTGGAGACAGGCTGTCCCATTGAGATCATCTAGATCAATGTAGTAGGGGCAAGGGAGAAATAAAGGAGCATGGTAGTTGGAGTCTAAGGAGATAATGCAGATGAAAGTTTTGAAAAACAAACAGCAAGGATTTCAAAGAGACACAATGTAGTGGTGCTGGGAAATTTTATCCTGATATCTGTTAGGAGGCAAATTCTGCCAAGTATGGCCCTTCCAAGAAATTCCTAGCTTGTATAGCTGATAATTTCCTCATACAAAAAGTGGAAAAAGAAACTAAAGAACTATCAATCCTTGACTTGATCCTAACCAATTTGGTGGATGAAGTGACCATAATGGGAACTCTGGGTGAGAGTGACTATGTTCTACTAGAATGCTTTATTCCAAAGGAAACCAAGGCAGAGTGTAGCCACACATATATGCTGGATTTTTAAAAAGCCAATTTTAATAAACTCAGCATAATGATAAGGAAGGTAACAACAAAAGGAGTCCAAGAAGGGTGGAAGTTTCTTTAAAAAGGAAGTTGTAAAGGCACAACTACAAACAATTCCAAAAAGGAAAAAAGGCTGGGAGATAGCAAAAAAGGCCAGCGGGTCTTCACAAAAAGATCAGAGAGGACCTGAAAACAAAAACGAATGAACGAACGAACGAATGAACAAACAAACAAACACACAAACAAACAAAAGACACATGTTGTGGAAGGAAGGCCAGGCTACAAAAGAAGAGTACAGACAAGTAGCAAGGAACTGCAGAAATGGCATTAGGAGGGCAAAAGCTGAGAAAAATGATAACAGATGTGGGCAGAAGTGCTCAGTTCCTATTTTAGCTCAGTTTTTTTCCCAAAGGACAGACTATGAACCTGCAGGCAAATGTGAAGCGCAGGTGAAGGGGCCAAGATTGCAGCTGGAGATTGATAAACAAATAGTCAACAAATACCTTATTATCTTGAATGAGTTCAAATCTCCAGGGCCGGATGAACTGCATCCAAGATTATCGAAGAAACTGCTGAAGAACTCTCTGTCCATATTTTCTTGAAATCATGGGAAATGGATGAGATGCCAGAAGATTGGAGGAGGGCTAATGTTGACCCTATCTACAAAAGGGCAAAAAGGAGGAACCTGGGAACTACAGACCAGTCAGCCTGACATCAGTCCCAGGGAAAATTTGGGAACAGATAATGGTCACTGTTACATACAGCACTGATGTTACCTGTCTGTCATGGGTTTGGAGGGAAAGTTCCATCCTATGGGGAGTGGAAGGCGGGACATCAGGAGGAGGGGCTGTACTGTATATATATGTGGAGCGTGTGTGGAGAAGAGAGAAGCTGGGAGAAGAGCTGAGAGAAGAAGCTTGAGTGGGAGTCTGTGTGTCAGACAGGGTACTACTGTGTGTCAGTCAGTACCAACCTGATAGGTTCAGGTGTCTGTATGGTTAGCCAGAACTGATAGGTTCAGGGTCTGTGCTTCAAGTTAAGTGTTCTGTGTGAACCAAACTGTGTGGATGTATGATTGAGACTAAGCCACGTTACTGTATCTTATTCACTTGATCCTTTTATTTTCCCTGTGTGTTGTTTAAATAAACCTTGTTCTTTTATTTGTTGAAAATCCATCCCTGGTCTGTGTGACTTCTTATAGGGAATGGTTGGTGGCAGCTTAGTGAAACTGTGGCATATCCCAGTAGGTCTGGGTTTGTCACAGTCACTATGCAAGCACCTAGAAAACAATGCAGTAATAACTAGAAGCCAACAAATACTTGAAAGTATACAAATACTCTTTCACACAGAGGAGGGGCAGGATCTGTTCTCAATCATCCCAGAGTGCAGGACGTACATCAGGCTCAAGTTAAGGAAGCCAAATTTCGGTTGAATAGCAGCAAAAACATCCTAACTGTTAAAGCAGTATAACTGTAGAATCCATGACCTTGAAAGGTGGTGAGCAGTGCTCCAACACCATAGGCATTCAAGAGAAATTCAGACAACCACCTGTTAGATATCCTTTGATTTGGATTCATGATTTGGGCAGGGGGTTGGACTTGACGGCCTCATAGGCCCCTTCCAACTTCATAATTATATGATTCTATGACTCAGACATCCTGGAGAGTGAAGTCAAGTGGGCCTTAGAAAGCATGGCTAACAACAAGGTCAGTGGAGGTGATGGCATTCCAGTCGAACTATTTAAATTCTTAAAAGATGATGCTGTTAAGGTGCTACACTCAATATGCCAGCAAATTTGGAAAACTCAGCAGTGGCCAGAGGATTGGAAAAGATCAGTCTACATCCCAATCCCAAAGAAGGGCAGTGCCAAAGAATGTTCCAACTACCGTACAATTGCACTCATTTCACATGCTAGCAAGGTTATGTTAAAATTCCTACAAGGTAGGCTTCAGCAGTATGTGGACTGAGAACTCCCAAAAATACAAACTGGATTTCGAAGGGGCAGAGGAACTAGAGACCAAATTGCTAACATGTGCTGGATTATGGAGAAAGCCGGAGAGTTCCAGAGAAATGTCTACTTCTGCTTCATTGACTATGCAAAAGCCTTTGACTGTGTGGACCACAACAAACTATGGCAAGTTCTTAAAGAAATGGGAGTGCCTGACCACCTTATCTCTCTCCTGAGAAATCTATATGTGGGACAGGAAGCAACAGTTAGAACTAGATATGGGACAACTGATTGATTCAAAATTCGGAAAGGAGTACGACAAGGCTGTATATTGTCTTCCTGCTTATTTAACTTATATGCAGAATACTTCATGGGAAAGGCAGGACTGGAGGAATCCCAAGCCAGAATTAAGATTGCCGGAAGAAATATCAACAACCTCAGATAGGCAGATGATACCACTCTGATGGCAGAAAGTGAGGAGGAATTGTATTCGCGAAGGCTTTCACGGCCGGGATCTAATGGTTGTTGTGGGTTTTTCGGGCTTCTTGGCCGTGTTCTGAAAGTGGTTCTTCCTAACGTTTCGCCAGTCTCTGTGGCCAGCATCTTCAGAGGACAGTTTGCTGTCCTCTGAAGATGCCGGCCACAGAGACTGGCGAAACGTTAGGAAGAACCACTTTCAGAACACGGCCAAGAAGCCCGAAAAACCCACAACAACCATGAGGAGGAATTGCTTAATGAGGGTGAAAGAGGGGAGCAAAAAAATGGTCTGAAGCTCAACATCAAAAAAACTAAGATCATGGCCACTGGTCCCATCACCTCCTGGTAAATAGAAGGGGAAGATATGGAGGCAGTGACAGATATTACTTTCTTGGGCTCCATGATCACTGCAGATGGAGACAGCAGCCACAAAATTAAAAGACGCCTGCTTCTGGGGAGGAATGTGATGGCAAACCTAGACAGCATCTTAAAAAGCAGAGACATCACCTTGCCGACAACGGTCTGCAGAGTCAAAGCTATGGTTTTTCCAGTAGTGATGTATGGAAGTGAGAGCTGGATCATTAAAGAAGGCTGACTGCCAAAGTATTAATGCTTTTAAATTGTGGTGCTGGAGGAGACTCGTGAGAGTCCCCTGGACTGCAAGGAGAACAAACCTATCCATTCTGAAGGAAATCAACCCTGAGTGCTCACTGGAAGGACAGATCCTGAAGCTGAGGCTCCAATCCTTTGGCCATCTCATGAGAAGAGAAGACTCCCTGGAAAAGACCCTGATGTTGGGGAAGTGTGAGGGCAAGAGGAGAAGAGGACGACAGAGGACGACATGGACAGACAGTGTCATCGAAGCTACCAACATGAATTTGACCCAACTCTGGTAGGCAGTGGAAGATAGGAGGGCCTTGTGTGCTCTGGTCCATGGGGTCATGAAGAGTCGGACACGACTTAACAACTGAACAACAACAACAACAAGAAAGAGCATAGCTCTAAGAGATTTGAATCAGAAAGAGTGGGAAATCTGAAGAGGTCATGGTTGCTTTTGCCATTTAGATAGCTAAGGCACTTGCAAATTAGTCTAGGTGTAATTTCCATCTGTTCATGTTGAGGACAGAACTTAAGTGTTACATGTTCTCTGGCTAAGCACGGGCCAAAGGCTCTCTATGTGAATGCTTGTCTCCATGTATTTGTCTCTATCGTTGTGTGCACATGTAAAAAGTTAGTGCACCCCCAAACCACAGAAACTTCTGTTCTTACATCTGTTGGAGCCTTGCCTACTTACATCATTATCATCATCATCAAACAGAAAAATTTGTTGGGAAAGTGTGAAGGCAAGAGGAGAAGGGGATGACAGAGGATGAGATGGTTGGATAGTGTCATCGAAGCGACCAACATTATTTTGACCCAACTCTGGGAGGCAGTTGAAGAAAGGAGGGCCTGGCGTGCTCTGGTCCATGGGGTCACGAAGAGTTGGACACAACTTAACAACCAAACAACAAAATGACGCAGACAAGCCTGCCCAAGTTCTTAATGCCTTGGGAAACTGGTGTCATCATCACACAAGCTAAAATATGTATCCCACCTACCGTAGCCTCCTCATCCGGCCATGCAGCTAGTGGAGAGCCACCTTTTCGATCCTCTCACCTTTGCACGTAGGGATGCTCCAGAGCCTCTTCAGCAGTTAGGCGCTTCTCAGGATTAAATACCAACAGCTGTTTCAGGAGGTCCAGGGCCTGTGGAGGTGTTGACGATGGTAAAAGATCTTCAAAAGTCATCTGCTGCCTGCAGAAGATATCCCGACACTTATTGTTTCTTTACTTTAATTGTTTTGTAATTTGTTGTTTTATTTTATTGTATTTTATCTTTGTTGTTGGCCGCCTAGAGTAGTCCACCGCGACTAGATAGGCGGGATATAAATTAAATAAAATAAATAAAATAAATAAAATAAATCCATACACTGCAGCCAACTCTGCTGCCCAGCACCTGTGACACTGCCTGAGATACCCTCTTGGGGATTATTTTATTTTATTTTATTTATTTATTCGATTTTTACCCCGCCCCTCTTATAGCAGTTCAGATCTGAGTTCAACTCTACACTTGGCCCTGGAAATTCAACATGGCAGTGGGAACCATGAAAACCTCATCAGAGTCACTGCAAGTCATAAAGGACTTGGCAGCCCAGAACATAACAAGCCAAACAGAAGTCGATGAATGGAAACATACATTAACAATTCTTATTTTAAAACCCAATAAGGATCAAACAGATTTGGGATCCTATAGACTCATATTTTTAATAAACCAAGATGCTAAGATTTTTACAGCTATATTGGCAAATAGACCAATGTGGTTTTATTAAGGATAGACAAATGGATAATTTAACTAGACGAGTTTTAAACGTTACATATGAAATAGAAAAAGAAAAAATAAAAGCAATGATTTTATCATTGGATATATTTAAAGCTTTTGATTGTGTTGAATGGCCAACACTAAAACTTCTTATAAGGGGTTGGGGATTTGGTAAAAAGTTTAGAGGGGTTATAGATCAATTATACTCAGATAATACTTCAGAAGTAATAGTTAATGATGGTTTAACAGAAAAGATTTTTCTAGGCTGAGGTACAAGACAAGGCTGTCCACTTTCATCAATATTGTTTTGTATGGTTATAGAATTGTTAGCTAACGCAATAAGAAACAATAAATCAATCAAAGGAATAGGTAAAAATGATATAATTAAAATTAATTTGTTTGTTGATGATTCATTATTGGCTATTAAAAACCCATTAGAGTATGGAAAACATCAAAAACCATTTAGAAAAATTTGGAGAAATAACAGGATTAATGATTAATTGGCAAAAATCACAAATGATGAGGTTTAATTATAATACACAGGAACAAGAAACGTTTGTGAATAAATATAGTGTTAAAATGTGTAATCATATCAAATATTTAGGTATAAACATAGAACAATTCAAAAATTAAAGGAGAAAAATTTCAATAAATTAAAAAATGAAATTAAAGATAAATTGCAAGAGTATTCTAAATTGAAACTATCATGGTTTGGGAGAATTGTTATAATCAAAATGAAAATATTACCAAAGATTATTTTCTTATTTAGGATGCTCCCAATACAACTAGAAGAAGAGGATTTTAAGTATTGGCAGGGATTAATTAATGGATTTTGTAATCAAGGTAAAAAATCTAGAGTAAATAAAAGACATTGGTATAAGGCCCCCCAAAAAGGAGGTTTGGATATGCCTAATGTTAAAAATTATTATATAGCAAATCAATTAAGGGTTATTGGAAATATTATATATAAAAAGAAAAACTAATTTGGTGGGAGATGGAATCTTCAGAAATAAATGGGAATGATGAAGGACACTTGTTTAATGTTGTAAAGAGAAGTTTAATAAATCAGATGAAACCCCCCCTTTTAAGAAATATGTTAAATATATGAAATAAATATAAAGAAAAGTTTTGGCCCTCCACCATTAAAATTAGTGACTGAAATAGAAAGTTTTCCTTCAAATTTAAAGGTTTTAGTAGAACTGTTTAAGAATAAAAGGGTTGCAAGACTGAAGGACTGGATGAACAAAATGAGATCGAAGGAGTTGATTTATGTCTAAACTTCAAACTAATAAACTATCATGGTATAATTTTATTCAGTTAGACACCTCAACAAAGGATTGGTTAAGAACTAATGGCAAATGTAGAGAACTTACCAAATACGAACAATTTCTGTAATCACATGAAGATATGTAACATACAATTTGGAAAGGAATAGTAAATAAAATATAAAATATAATTTTGGAACAAGAGGAAAAAGAATGGGGAACAGAAGGTTTCAAATTAATTTGGGAAATGATTTAAAAATAGAAATTAAAATAGAGGATTGGATAAAAATGTGGAGGATGAGAGTTTTAAGATTAATGTTGACAAGAATAAAGAAATTTTTTTTCAAAATCTGTTTAAGATGGTATTTGACTCCTGTAGAACTAAATATAATAAATCCAGCATACCCAAAAGCATGTTGGAAATGTGATAAGGAAATTGGCACGTATTTTCATATGTGGTGGGAATGCAAACTGGTTAAGAAATTTTGGGAATTGATTTTTAAGGAAATGTGTGATATATTTGGTAAAGATATTGATTTTAATGCTAAAATTGCTTTATTGTCAATTTTTGATAACACAGATTTGGATTATTATTCAAAAAAATTAGCCACCAATTTTATGACAAGTGCTAGAATATTAA
Source organism: Pogona vitticeps (assembly GCF_051106095.1). Lineage (NCBI taxonomy): Eukaryota > Metazoa > Chordata > Lepidosauria > Squamata > Agamidae > Pogona > Pogona vitticeps. Next base: position 240,899,365 of record NC_135786.1, on the reverse strand, counting down.
TAGGTTTTGGAAAGACAAAAATGATATTAAAATAGAAGATTGACATAGTAGAGTATGGGACATTGCATTAAACGATAAATTTATTCAACTTAAAATTAAAATAAAAAGAGGGGAAATAATCTCTAACAATTTTTATATTTGGGGAAAATCTGTAGAATTTGTGTTAGTGAAAGGAAGGGGGAAAGCCTCTAAACAAAATTCTATACAATTTTGGAAAGGTAGTCCGTAATTGAAATATTGTTAAATGGAGTCCTGTGGGTATGGGGTGCACGTTAGAATTTAGTTTATAATAAGCACTATTATTTGTATTTTTTTGTATTTTTGTGGGGGTTTTTTGCATTAAAAAAATGAAAAGGGAAAAAAAAAGTCGATGAGAGAAAACTCACCGGCAACTCATGCGGTTGATAATGGAGGCTCTGTAGTCTGAATGGAAAGCGGCCACATCTGCAACGGAAAGCCAGCTGGTCAAGCTACTGTGTCATTGGAAATTCCCCAGAATTAATTAGCAGCTGAGCTGCAGGGGAGGAAAAGCTGTGGTGCCAACCAAAACAGATGGTATGATCCACTCCAAAAACAACAACAAAAGGTTGCAGAAATTCTTAGCTTTAAAGGTTGTCTTTCAATGAGGTAAATCACTGTTGTATACTCATTGTTTTCAACTTTAAATACAGTATTGTCTTTCAATGATGTAAGCCACTCTGGGTCCTTTTTAAGGAGAAAGGTGAAGTAAAATATTTTAAACAAACAAACATCTGCTGCCTTTTCCCCTGAAGAATCCTAGAAAGAGGCCAGAAGGTCTGGCATGAACAGATCAGTCTGGAGGCTTAGCAGGTCTTCTTTGCAGAAGCATCAAGCTGCACAGTGTTGTAATGTATGGCATCCTTTACCAGGCATTCCCATTAGGTTCTAAGAGGCTGCTGATCTAACAGGAGGCAGAACTTCATCTGTCCTGGCACAATGCATGTAATGAGCTCGATTCAAAGCTATCGTCCAGCAACCTACTGCATAACAAGTACCCCCCCTGTCCCCAGTCCTTGGGAGAATGGTCTTCAACTAAACCAGTGGTTCTTAACCTTCGGTTAGTCAGGTGTTTTTGAACTGCAACTCCCAGAAACCCCAGCCAGCACAGCTGGTGGTGAAGGCTTCTGGGAGTTGCAGTCCAAAAACACCTGAGTAACCCAAGGTTAAGAACCACTGAACTAAACCATTCCCTGGTGTCAAAAAGGTTGGGGACCACTGATTTAAATGGTCTGCAGAGGTTCATCGCTAAGGTTAATGAACAAAGTCTGAAGTGAAAATTAAAGAAACCATGTTCATGATAACAAGAAAGCAAGCAGCCAAGGAAATGTAGTTAAAATGGAAGTCTGGAAATTTGGTAAGAATGTAACAAATTACAAAACCTTAACATTTTATAAAACAATAAACAGAACAAGGGCTTTCTTCAGAACCACCACTACGAAAAATAAGGAGAGTTTTAGCATCATAGGTACATATAAAATACTTTAACGTGCCTGAGTGAATAATTTTTCCTAATGCCTCAACTTGAGTAAAGCTGATGCTTCACACCGAGTTCTCTCCTTTCTAAATATTTCTGCAGAAAAATGCTAATCAATGATCTCAAGGGGCAGGAGACTGGCACTGGGTGGAAGGGCTTGGGTCCCAAGTCATTTAGGCCAAGGGTCCCTAACCCCCGTCTGAGGCCCGGTACAGGGCCGTGACCTTGGCAGGACCGGGCCGCAGAGGCAGATCTCCCACTGCCCTGCACGCACGGCCTGCCCACCCGCACGCACAGGTGGCCCGCCCATCCCCTGCCCCTGCCTGATGCGCATGTGGGCAAGCATGCCCTGCCCCCGCCCATGTGAGCACGTGCCGCCCACATGCAAGCACGCCCTGCGCACCCATGCATGTGTGCACCCCACCCACCCGTGCATGCATGCGCATCCCCCCGCCCACTCACATGTGTAGGGGTGTCCCCTCCCGTGCATGGGCCCAGCTCCCCCAACCAGTCCACGGTTTGGAAAAGGTTGGGGACCACTGATTTAGGCCAATTAATGTCAATTAATTGTTCTGTTGGTTTTAAACACTTTTTCTAAATAAGTGTAAGCAAACTGAAAACAGAAACCATTGCATCACCATTTTTGGTCACCTTTGCCAGTAGGCTGTGGACTTGAGAACAAAAGTGAACATCTACCAAAACGTAGATGGTCTACAATCCATTGGTCTACAATCCACAGCATTTGTGCATGGATACTGAGACTTCCTAACATTTTTCACTCATCTTCCAGGAAGCTTAATTAGCAACATCCTGCTAGTTAAGGTTTTTGGTACTGATGGTCATCCTACCTCACACAATGCCCCAGGTCCCTATCTACTTCCTGACGGATCTGCCCCTTACCTGAATAACAAACCGACTCACCTTCTGGGGAGGAGGGAGGAACAACTCTCAGGATCTGCTCTATCTGGTTGACTGTGGATGTGCCAGGGAAAAGGGGCTTCCCCAGGAGCATCTCCCCCAAGATACAGCCAATGCTCCACATGTCCACCCCTTTGGTGTAGCTGCAGAGAAGGAAAAGAAAATGGGTAAGTGACCTGCAGTGGGGCTGCATTCCTCAGGTCACGAAGCCAGCCCTCATGGCTAGAACATGGTATCCCATTCGGCTCCTCCTGGGTTCTACTATCAGAGGTCATCTGTAATCCTAGTCTCTAAGCTTTCCCCCCTTATTTCCCATTGGAATGGGCCTCTTCCATTTCTCAGATTTTTGTGATGATAATCCACTTGGAGATGAGATCCCACCATTCTGCTGTTTGGCCCATTCCCACTCCTTGATCTCATCCATGTGCTACTGAGCAACCAACAAAGAAAGCCACCTCCATCTGATGAAGAGGCTGCAGCATCACAGGGAAAGGAGACACAGGAAAAGGACTGAATGCACACAGGGCACCTGGGAAGAGTATAGTATTTAAAAGAGAGCTCCCTCTGACACTTAACTATGATTCTTCTTAGGCAGGGGTGGGAAATTAATTTCTATAAGGGGCCACATGAAAAATATGAACTGTGCCTGGGGGTCGAACCAACTTTACTTAAAAATAAAATGAAATTCGTTCACCGTGGGGGGGAGGGAGAAAAAACCCAGACACTGAGGTAACTCACCTGTCCTCCATTCCTCCGTGGCGTGCCTCTCCCACTGTCTTCTATCCACTGTCTTCATCACGTCACCTGCGCAAGGATCGCTTCCAGCCTCTTGAGCCACAGGCTCCGCAGCCTGTGGCTCAAGAGTAACGGCCAAAACTCGCAAGATTCCAGCACTGGATCTCGCGAGTTTTACTTACAGCCATGCTGGGTGACCAGAGCTGGAGTTCCGGCTCACTCAACGGCGACGGGCAGGCCGGACGGGAGCGATGACCTGCAGGACGGACAGGAGCGGCTCGCGGGCCATAGGTGGCCCGTGGGCCGCACTTTGCCCAGGTCTGTTCTTAGGCAACGTAAATGCTGTGGAGTTGGGATATGAGGTGCTGTACTGTCAGAGAAGGCAAAGCAAGGCTGGAGAGCAAGGCTCCCTTGCTTCTGCACTGTGAGATGCATGCACTCAACTTTCTTACCTGTGTGAGGCAAGAAGAATCTCAGGGGCTCGGTACCAGCGAGTAGCAACATACTCAGTAAGTGTGGGGTTCCCTTCATCCGTAGAGATTTGACAGAGGGAGCGTGCCAGTCCAAAGTCACACAATTTAACAAAGCAATCCGAGTCGAGAAGGATGTTAGATGGCTGCAAGGGAGAAAAGAGCTCCAGGGTAGGCAATGCCAGAGTGCAGAACCTCAAGAGGGCATCAGCCTTGGTGGCTGGGGTGACAGGAATCACAATTCTGAACTATCCCTGAAGGATCCAAGAAAGAGTTTAAGACAGACACAACAGCCAGGCCCACCATTTGGACCCCAGCAGCCTGCTCGGGAAACAGGGATTCAAATCTCTGCTTAGCCATGATGCTCACTGGGTGGCCCTTCAACAGTCACTCTTCCAAACTAATCTATCTGGGAGAAAGGTAAGGATAATGTGCACAAGCTTGAACTCCTGGAACTGAATGAAATGCTTTGAACATCAGAAGTACCAGTCAGACCCTGGCTATCAAAGCAAAGTGTGCTGCTTATGTACCAACCCATAGTGCTTGAAGCACTCTGTGGGCAGTTTACAGTCCAATTATGCAGGCTACACATTGTCCCATTCCTCAGCAAGCTGAGGACTTCTTTTACTCATCTTGGAAGGAGCGAAGACTGAGTCAAGCTTCAGTCAGCTTACATGAGCCCATCAGGATTGAACTTAGGTTGTGAGCAGAGTCTTGACCACAGTACTGCAGTTTAACCATGGTGCCATGAGGCTCCTATCAAACCAAATCCCTCACAACACTTTATTTCTACACCCTCAAATTCACTCATCAGATTGTTGGAGGGAAATCTTTTTCCACAAAGTACCTTCTGGTCCCTGTGAATTACATTTCCTGAGTGGATGAACTTGGTGGCCTTCAGGAGCTGGTACAGGATATAACACTTGTGAATGTCTTTCAATAAATTCCCCTTCTTGATCACAGCATGCAAGTCAGTCTCTGAAACAGAAGACATAGACCCAAAATACTGAGCATAATGCAGCAGCCTGAAAACAAAGCCCAAGGCCTTGGGTCCTTTTTTAGAAACAAACAAACAACTTCGAATATTCCAGCTGCCTCCCACTGACAACTTGAAAGCCAAAGCTGCGGTCGAGACCCTGTCCCAAGAATAGGGTTCCACCATTTTAGATGGCTATCCATCCAAGAAGCCACCCCTTTTCTCACTGATTAATCTACTGTAGACTACTCTGTCTTTAATTAAAATGAGTCTGCCCATTCTATAGTTATATTTGTCTTGCCTACTCCTTCTAGCCCAACATCTTTATTTCACAGATTTTTCTTTAATATAGCCTACCTCTTTTTGCAGCATTCTGAAATGGAACAAAATATGATTTGTAGAAAGGAAGGACTTACCCATGGACTCGAAAACCAGGTAAATGTCTTTGTCATTCTGAGCCCGGATGACATTCAGGAGCCTAATGATGTTTGGATGCTCTCCAAATTCCTGCATGAAAAAAAGGTCTGCCTCTCATCAATCAAGGCTGGCCTGTGCATCAGACTCAAGAGCCTCAAACTACCCAGCAGAGTGTGAGTGGAGGTCCTGCACAGGATTTGGTGGCCAGAAAGGATGTCCGCATTCAGTGACTAGATACCTTTTCATACACATGTCTCATCTCCTTCCTGCTCCCCCTTTTTGATATTTACCTGCAGACTTTTTTCTAACATTTGAATTAATAATTCCACCAAAACATTCATTTTTAGACAAAACCAAAGGACAGAATAAAACCATTAAAAAATCGATGTGAAAACAACATTATTATGATGACCAGGCCAACATGACACAATAATAAGCAGAACAATATGCTTACATATATCCTGGTAACAGCTAATCAGAAAGATGTGGATATCCCGGACAACCCAGACAATGTAGTTGCTGACCTTGAGCCAGACATCCTGGAGAGCGAAGTCAAGTGGGCCTTAGAAAGCCTGGCTAACAACAAGGCCAGTGGAGGTGATGGCATTCCAGTTGAACTATTTAAAATCTTGAAAGATGATGCTGTTAAGGTGCTACATTCAATATGCCAGCAAGTTTGGAAAACTCAACAGTGGCCAGAGGATTGGAAAAGATCAGTCTACATCCCAATCCCAAAGAAAGGCAGTGCCAAAGAATGCTCCAACTACCGTACAATTGCACTCATTTCGCACGCTAGCCAGGTTATGCTCAAAATCCTACAAGGTAGGCTTCAGCAGTATGTGGACCGAGAACTCCCAGAAATACAAGCTGGATTCCGAAGAGGCAGAGGAACTCGAGACCAAATTGCTAACTTGCGCTGGATTATGGAGAAAGCCAGAGAGTTCCAGAAAAATATCTACTTCTGCTTCATTGACTATGCGAAAGCCTTTGACTGTGTGGACCACAGCAAACTATGGCAAGTTCTTAAAGAAATGGGAGTGCCTGACCACTTTATCTGTCTCCTGAGAAACCTATATGTGGGACAGGAAGCAACAGTTAGAACTGGTCATGGAACAACTGAGTGGTTCAAAATTGGGAAAGGAGTACGGCAAGGCTGTATATTGTCCCCCAGCTTATTTAACTTATATGCAGAATACATCATGCGGAAGGCTGGACTGGAAGAAACCCAAGCCGGAATTAAGATTGCCGGAAGAAATATCAACAACCTCCGATATGCAGATGATACCACTCTGATGGCAGAAAGTGAGGAGGAATTAAAGAACCTTGTAATGAGAGTGAAAGAGGAGAGTGCAAAAAACGGTCTGAAACTCAACATCAAAAAAACTAAGATCATGGCCACTGGTCCCATCACCTCCTGGGAAATAGAAGGGGAAGATATGGAGGCAGTGTCAAATTTTATCTTCCTGGGCTCCATGATCACTGCAGATGGAGACAGCAGCCATGAAATTAAAAGACGCCTGCTTCTTGGGAGGAAAGCGATGACAAATCTGGACAGCATCTTAAAAAGCAGAGACATCACCTTGCCAACAAAAGTCCGAATAGTCAAAGCTATGGTTTTTCCTGTCGTGATGTATGGAAGTGAGAGCTGGACCATAAAGAAAGCAGACCGCCGAAGAATTGATGCCTTTGAATTGTGGTGCTGGAGGAGGCTCTTGAGAATCCCCTGGACTGCAAGGAGAACAAACCTATCAGTTCTAAAGGAAATCAACCCTGAGTGCTCACTGGAAGGACAGATCCTGAAGCTGAGGCTCCAGTACTTTGGCCATCTAATGAGAAGAAAAGACTCCCTGGAAAAGACCCTGATGTTGGGAAAGTGTGATGGCAAGAGGAGAAGGGGACGACCGAGGATGAGATGGCTGGACAGTGTCTGCGAAGCAACCAACATGAACCTGACACAACTCTGGGAGGCAGTAGAAGACAGGAGGGCCTGGCGTGCTCTGGTCCATGGGGTCACGAAGAGTCGGACACGACTAAACGACTAAACACACACACACAACAGCTAATCAGTTCATGTTGCCACAGAATTAAAAACAGAAGGCCAAATGCTGCCTAGTATCACTTTGTTCCAACACAGGAGGCATTCAAGAAAAATTCAGACAACCATCTGGCAGATAGCCTTTGATTTGTCTTCTGCACAGAGCAAGGGGTTGGACTCGATAGCCTTATAGGTCCCTTCCAACTTCATGCCTCTATTATTTTGTCCTACAAAGTATTATAAGGTGGCCTCATGATAGCAAGTGAGGTGAAAAGCTGCAAAAATAACTTTCCCTTCTCTTAACCCTAATCTTTCTCTTTAAAGGAGGAAGGCCTACTGTATCTGTTTTGCACTCACAGAAGTGAACTCCTAGCATTACTAGGGCTTCAGAAAAGCATACTGGGAAGGACCTGCTCATTCTGTGAGTTTAGCAAGCCCTGTCCATCTAAGACCTAGGTTCTTAACCTGTGGTCCGCAGAGCCCTGGAGGGCCACAATGTCCTCACAGAGGATCTGTGAAGGCTGAAAGAAATGTTATGATCTTCTTTGCAGTTAAAATAGAAAGAATGAATCAAAGCAAGAAAAGGAAAGATAGAACAAAACCTTAATTTCCCTTGCTTGTTTGTGTTAAACTTGTCTTTTCTAACCTATTGCCTCCATTAAAAACAAAAAAAGTGAAAATGGGTTACAAAAATAACTGATAGCAAATAACTGCTTGATATTTCTGCACATGGTGAGAACAGGCAAATGAAAGATGCTCAGTGGCTAAAAGAAAGCATATGACACTTCTTCCTACTGCGCAGACAGCCAGAAGCCAGGGGAACAGACTATTATTATTATTGCTATTGTTACTATTATTCAAAAACACCTGGCATAGTCGATCAAAATAATAAAAACATTGACTGGTATTATATAACATATACAATTTTTACCAACAACCTAAGTATCATTATATGCTGTTCCTAATATTGTCATTTTCGTAGCTCAGATGGTGTGATTTCTGAGATCTGCAACTGCTTATAGTACAGTGGTATCTCGCACAGCAAGGTTAATCCGTTCCGGATTAACCCTCGCTGTGTGAAACATCGCTGTACGGAAGTAAAAAAGCCATTGAATAGTATTAAACTACGTTTAATGTGTTCCAATCGGCACGTTTACTTACCGTACAGCGATGCCGGCAGCCATTTTCGCGCCCTCCCCTCGCAGAACGAGGGCGCGAAAATGGCTGCGATCAGCTGTCCGGCGGGTCCAAAATGGCCGCCGGAACAGCCGAAAGGGGCCAGGGCGCAGTGTTTTTGCGCCCTTGGTAAGCAAGGGGAGGGCGTGAAAACGCTGCTGGAAGCCCCGAAATGGCTGCGCGCGTTTTCGCGCCCTCCCCTTGCTTACCAAGGGCGTGAAAACGCTGCGCCCCGGCCCCTTTTGGCTGTTCCGGCGGCCATTTTGGACCCGCCGGACAGCTGATTGTCGGGTCGCAAAGCGAAGGTCGGTAAGTGAGCAGCTTACCGACCTTCGCTCTGCGATTTCCCGCCTATACGGGCACCGTTTTGCGATCGCAAAAATGGCCTCGTAGAGCGAATTCATCACTCTACGAGGCGCCCGTTCTGCGAGGCACTACTGTACTGTGTGAAATTCCTTGATATTGTTCCCAAAGCGCCATTGACAACGGGGACCACTGAAGTGTATTTCATCCACAAGCGAAATGTTTCAATTGCCAGGTGCCTGTACTTTGTTAGTTTTTCCAATATCTTTATTTTCAACTCTACCATCCCCCGGAATTGCAGTGTCAATGATTCAGACATTTCTTCATTCTATTACTACTATGTCTGATGTGTTACGCTCACAGTGTCTATCAGTGTGGATCTGGAAATCCCACAAGATCTTGACTTCCTCATTTTCTGACACCTTCTCTACCTGATGTTCCCACAGGTTTTTGGAGGCTGGCAAGTTATATTTTTTTGCATAAAGACGAGTGCACTAACTTCGCTACTCTATCATGTCTAATTTTGCAACCTGTTTGTGCAATGCAATCTTTGGACATTTGCAGATGAGACATGACACGGTTTAATCTTTTTCTTGGCAGAGTTGACATTTGCTGTTAGAACTTACTCCTTGGATCTTAAGCTATCATCATGTTGGTTTGGAGTCCTTGTTCTTGTGCAGGAAAAAACAAGTGTTGGGTTTCTTTCTTAAAGTTCCCCAGCTTTAGCCATGCCCATGTTGAATTATGATCATGCTTTCCATCAATATTTATCAGGTGTTGTCCATGTAGTGGTTTGTTTTTCCAGCTGTTTAATTTATTTTCAAATCTTTGTTTCTTATATTGAGCCTTTGTTTCTGTTGTTTTCAAAATATTCTCAATTTTCACCACCTTAAGAAATTTTTCTCTGCTTGTACTGATATAATCATTTAGGCTTTTTTTTTTTCTTCCTCTACTACCTCTTGCATTTGCAGTCATCCACAGCCTCTGATTTTTTTGTGGTAACTATAATCTGTCCACATTGCTTTCTGGATGTAGCACGTTCATCAGCTTCCACGTTTTTGATACACTATTACTATTATTATTATCATCATTATTATTATTACTATTATTATTACTGGTTGTTGTGATTAGATCCCGGCCGTGAAAGCCTTCGCGAATACATTATTATTACTACTACTAAAATTGCATGGAATCCTTCCAATAAAATATTATAATAGGAGCATTTACATTAACAGATTAACTTTTTTCTCCCTTCTCTCCAAATCTGAAGACCCGTCACGAAAAACTTTATCTAATGCACTTTTGTGTTTTAAATCTTGAGTTAAGTCTTGGTGGTCCAAGGCAAGAAGAAATATTTAAAGGGGGCGCGTGGCAAAGAAAAGATTGAGAACAGCTGACTCAAGACATGAAACCAGACACAGGTACGGACGGGGGGGGGGGGCAAGGGAGGAGGACGAGCATTCCTTACCTGAAGGAACATAATCTCCCGGAAGGTCCTCTGAAAACAAACACAAGTGCCTGACCGTTAAGGCAGTGTTCGCAGGATCAAGGCACAGCCCAGGGTCCCCAAGGGAAGCCTCGCCACGGGAGGGGCCAGGGACGCCCCCCACTCAGATCCTACATGGATGGGAACCGGAGGGGGGCGGGGGAGGTCCGGGTTGCAGGAAAGCCACCCGCGAGGGAGCCTCCGAGGCTTTGGCAGGAGCGCCCGCCCCCTTCGTCCCAAGGGGGGCGGGCCAACGGGCACCGGGAGGACGGCCCTGCTCGGGCCGCCGCCCCCCCCCCCGCTTGCCCGGTTCCCTGGGCGGGCAGAGGAGCCGCCGCCGCCGAGCCTCACGCCCCCCCGCCCCAACCCCCACCCCCCGAGGCCCAGCGCGGGGAGCGGCCCAAGGGCGTCGCGCGCCTCCCCAGACACTTTCCGAGGGGGCCGCCGCCGCCGCCGCCGGCTGGGCTCGGCTCAGTCCTCCCCGCTCCCGCTCCGGCCCCGGCTCCCGCCCGGCGAGGGTCCGCGACCTGCGCGTCGGTCCGGTTCCGGAAGGCGTCGAAGATCTTCTTGACGGCCACGATGGCCCCGGTCTTGCGGTCAATCGCCTTCCACACGATCCCGTATGCCTGGAAAGGGGGTGGGGGTGGGGCGGGAGGTCAGCGGGGGTTGCCGTGGAGGGAGGGAGGTCCCCCCCCGCCCCCCCCCCCGCACACGGACCCCTTTGCCGAGGCGCCGCTTGATCTCGTAGCGCCGGGCCACCTGCTCTTCCACCTCTGCCGGAGGAGCCGCACGAGGCCCGGCCGCCCCGCTCATGGCGGCCGCCTCCGGCTCGCTTGCCGCCGCTGCCATGACAACGCGGGGAGCGGAAGGGGCGGGGGCGGCGGCGCTCGCGGGGAGGCCTTCGCTGCCATTGAGCGGCGCCTGGAGGGCAGGACCGCCGGAAGGCCCGCCCCCACGACCCCTGACCTTCCCGGAGCGCCAATCCCCGCGAGGAAGGCGGGGCCGGGAGGGCGCCTTGGACTTCGGAGCGTTCGCGGAGGCCGTCGCGTCCGGGGCTGAGCGGGTGTCGGCGGCGGCCGAGCCGGGCCCAGTTGGAGGCCGGGCCGGGCCAGAGGGGCGGAGGATCTTTCGGCCACCCTCCCAAGAGACCCCGGCGCGAGCGGTGCGTCGCCCTCCGCGGGAAGCCCGTCCCTTTCGGTCGCCTCCGTCGATCCCGCTGCGGCGCCGGAGGGTCCGGTCGGAGGCGGCGGCGGCGGCGGCTCCCGCGCCCCTTGCTTTCCCTCTCGGGCTGAGCCCGGCGGGCGGGCGAAGGCGAGGGGGGGGCGCCTCGTGGTGGGGCTCCGCCCGGGCCGGCGGGGCGGGACAGGCGCACCCCGGGGCCCTGAGCTCCGCGACGGGGCGCCTGTCCTCCAGGGCAGGGCAGGGCAGGGCAGAGGCTTGACGGCGAGCCCCATGTGGCGAGCAAGAGGGATCTGGCCGTCTATGCAGGCATCATAGCTGTGACTCAACGAATGCAACCGGCCCCCCACCCCTTTGGAAGGCAGCTTTTCACGCTGCAGTGTGACAGATTTACGTAATTATTTAAAGCAGAGGCAGGCAGTATGTGGTCCCTTGGGAGATGCCAAAGAATGCAGTAACTATCAGATCATTACTATTAATTTACGATACATGCAAAGCGATGCTCAAGGTGTTATACCAAAGGCTTTTTCCTTGGGGAGCAATAAATGCCTGATGTTCAAGCTGAATTCTAAAAAAAAGGTACCCGAGACCATTTTGCAAATATCTGTGGCTAAGGGGGCACCAAAGAATTTCAGATGATCAGTCTGCTAAAGAGACTACAGCAAAACCTTTTGAGTAAATTGTGAGAAACTATAGGTTCTGAAATACATGTGTGTGCCTCAGGAATTGATTACTGTGATGTTTAACTTACCTTGTGGATAAGAAGCTATCATTAAGACAGAATATGGAGAGACAAAATGGTTTCCTATAGGCAAGAGTGTTAGATAAGAGTGCATTTTATTCTATAGGTTCAGTCTGTATGCAGACCAAACATGAAAAGCTGGACTGGATTCAGATAAAGGAAGAGGGAAAATTCTTAGAAGAAACATCAGTAATTTCAGATCTTCAGAGGACATCATCTTAATGGCAGAAAGCATCAATGACTTTTGGTGAAAGAAAAAAAAAAGGCCAAAGCAGGACTTGCAGCTGAGCATGAAGATAGAAATCATAACTGCAGAAGAACTACATTACTTTGACATGGGCAGTGAAGAAATTGAAAAAGAGACATTGTATTCTTCAGTTCAGTCATGCTTGGGTTACCCCCCCCCCCCGTGTCCCTTGGAGGCAGAACAAAAGGAGAGTCATTCTTGTGCTTTAAATTGCCCACATTTATTAACTCAAGCCCAACAGGCATAACTTCAACATCACCTTCATTCAGCAATAGGGTGAAGAAGGGGTTCCATAAACTATGGTCCCGTACATGTGGCTCTTCTCCCTTGCCATACCAAGGGTCTAGCTTTTCTTTCTTTAAACTTGGTGTGTACGCCTGTGACAACATCAACAGGGAGGGTGGGGCTGCTGGTTTCCATCATTCTTCCCTGTCAGTGCCCCCCTCCAAGGACTCCCCTTGGATCTCCAGTCCTGTGGGGAATAGAACCTCTTATGCTGCAGGGAGTTCCCACCACTTCTGTGTTCTCTATTCTCAACTTTCTCTTGGGCCCAGGATTGTTTTTATTTCCTCCTCTTCCTCCACCCAATAAGAGGGCTTTTGAGGTACAGTGGGGTCTTGACTTGAGAACTTAATCCGTATTGGTAGGCGGTTCTCAAGTCAAAAAGTTCTCAGGTCAAATCTGCATTTCTCATAGGAATGCATTGAAAACCATTTGATCCGTATCTGCTCTTTTCCGTCCATAGAAACTAATGGGAAGCTGCTATTCTGCCTTCGACCACTAGAGGGGGATAGTTTGTTTCTTTTTTTCTTAGGTCAAGAAAGGTTCAGGGAAGGCAGGGAAAATACAGTCCAGGCAGTACCAGGCAGTCTGAAGACTCCCAATCCACTCTCTAAACGCTGGGAGGAGTGAGGAAGCAGACAGGCACCCTTTTCACTGGCCAACAGTTAACCGAAAGTTCAAATTTTGCACTTTCCCTGCCTCCCACGTGGGTTTTTTCAGTTCTTAACTCAAATCTAAGTACTTAAGTCAATATTTTCCTATGAGAGCGGTTCTTAAGTCAAAATGTTCTTAACTCAAGTCGTTCTTAAGTCAAGACCCCACTGTACTCTTTCGCTCCTCCTGTCCACTTTCACCAGCATCATTAGCTTCTCCATCTTCCCCATCCAAGAGTTCTCTGGCTCTATCCATTCTTACCCTTCCGATAGAACCTTCTCCACTTTCTTTTGCTTTGCAGTCCACTCAATCTTTCTCCCTCCTGCTAACGGCATCCTTATAGCTCTCTCCTGCTTCTCACTTGGTTCCCCTCTTTCCAGGGCAGAGGGGGCGGCATATGGGCAGGAGGAGGCTTCCTTTTGCCTCCTTTCTCACTCAGTGAAGCTGAAAAGGAAAAATTTGATGCATTTGAAATACGGTGCTGGAGGAGGGCTTTTCATATATTTTGGACTGCCAGAAAACGGAAACGCAAATCCTAGAGCAAATGTGAACTATCTCCAGAGCCAAAAATGATAAAAATGAGGCTGTTCTACTTTGGGCAGATCCCGAGTTTGAAAGATTCTTTGGAAAAGACAATAAAATTAGGAAAAGTTGAAGGAACCAGGAAAAGAGGAAGACTATTGCGTTTACAAGAGCTTTGCAGGGCTGTTGAACAGCTGGACATTTTGGAGACCGCTCATTCATGGGGGTCGCTATAAGTTGGAGATAACTTCATGGCACGTAACAACCTAAGTACAATCCATGTAAGGAGAATAAAAATATTAGCACTCTTCATGGCCTCTGGGCAAGAACTCTAGGCAAAAATTCAATATAGTTTGTACATGCAGTACAAACATGTTCTCACATGTTCCCTTCCTCACACTTTCTACACATATATATGGATCTTTTAGGGCTGGGGTCCCCAATGCCTGGTCCATGGTTGCGGAGAAAGATCTCCCCCACATACACGCACAGATGCCCCACCCAATGCATGCATGCATGGGTGCCCTCCACACTAAACCAATCCACAGTTCAGAAGAGGTTCGGGGCCACTGTTTGAGGGGATAGTAGGATGGTCTGAACACCATAATGTTAACCACTCATCATTTTCAACTTTAAATATTGTCTTTTGTTGTAAGTTTCCTTGGGTCCTTTTCAAGGAAAAAGACAGTAAAATATTTTAAATAAATAAAAAACACCCGCCCCAAATCACATAACTTTTTCATGAAGCCTTTCAGAGGGTCCTTGTTACTTGATGGAGCACCGTTTCCCAAGAATATCTCTGTTCAACATGGTCCTCCTACTCCAGACTGTTGGATGATCAAGCAATCTAGATGTAAATTTCAAAGGGGAAGGGCCTGCAACACAAACTAACTTGTTTGCTTGTTTACATACTGACCAATTAGAGGGAGTTTGTTGTTGTGGGGCTAGGGTAGCTCCACCCCTGTTTCCGGCCCTCCTGGCCATGAGGTGTTTGAACCACCATTGTTGGTCAGCATTCCTGCACACGCCTTTCACCTGGAAAGATGTGAGACTCCATGCCGGCCCACTGAGCCTGGAGATCCCTCCAGCCACGTGGGGCCAGAACAGAACATTGTATTTGCTGTTTTTATTCCTGTGTCTACCTGAAACCTTCTAAATGCTTATCTTCGTGAGTACAATATAGATTTCTTTCTTTTATATAAAAAGGCCTCCTGAGTGTTATTCTTAAGTGCTAGTGTTTGGTGAGGGGCGGGTATTAAAAGGGGAACTTCTAGCTAAATTCTGCCCAAACCGGCTGGCACTTCTTGCTGCGCATTGTACTGGAATTCAGTACAGTACCAAACTCTCAACACAGACCTGGGCAAAGTGCGACCCAGGGGCCACATACGGCCTGCGAGCCGCTCCTGTCCGGCCTGCAGCCAGTTTTGAACATCAAAACCATTTATAGCTTTTTGTTTAAAGTTGATCATACTGCAAAAAACCTCTTTAGTATTTGTGAAGATTAACAAGTTTCAAATAAAAACAATCGTAACATCACTTTCATTTTATTTTTAAGTAAAGTTGGTTCAGCCCCTAAACACAGTTCAGATTTTTCATGCGGCCCCCCTATAGAATTTAATTGCCCACCTGTCCTAGGCCTTACTATTGAGGTTGCCTCCTCTGAGAGAAGGAAATAAAAGCTTAATTACAAATCAGGCATTTTTAGTAGTGGCACCCTCTGTTGTGGGGCAGACAAGCCTCTGCCTTACCATCTTTTTTAGAAGATTAAGACTCAGTTGCTAAGGGAGGCTTTCAGCAACATCTTACCGTAATTGTGAGCCACATTTTCTCACATTCTCCTACAGTTTCTATTCAGGTTTGTGGGTATTTGTCTATTGTAGTTTCCTTGGAATTTATTTCTATTTTAGGTGTCATCTTAGTTAATGTTCTTTGATTCACTGGGGAGATGTTTTATTTTTGGTTGGGTTTGTATAAATTTGGTTTCATGTTATATAAACTGACCTGAGTAGTAATCTCACTGAGTTGTGTGGTATATAAGCTTTATAAATAAGGAAAGTTTTAAGGATCAGATGGATCAGATCATACTTTTGCATTATTAAAGAGCAGGCCGGGTAGGTGGGGCTCATCAGCCATGGAAGGCAGCCCATCTAGGAGAAGGAAAACTCCAATTTCAAACCTCCACTGTCTTGTGGCTATATCCACTCATGGAAAAGGCTTCAGGAGTTAACCTAGAGGCAAAATCCGGAGCTGGAGTCCCGAAGGCAGCTCGTGTTCTTCTGCCAACTCCTGCGACATTGCTGGAACCAGTTGTATTGGCTCTTGCCTTTCCATTGGACCATTTCAGCAATGTGGAGAGGGGGGATCTGCTGCTTGGGTAACAGCCTATCCTTCATATTACCTTACCCGGGCTTCATGCTCTGGAGAGGACACTCCTTGATTCAGAGCATGTCACCATAGTCTCCCGAGACTGAAGGATGCCTATGTAGGAAATAAATAATATCAAATAAAATTATTAAAAAATTAGATAACCATGGAAGGAGCAAGAGTACCTTGTCTATAGGACAAGATTCATTCTTGGTCTAGCCTTGCATGCCAGATTGGGAACGGCTAGAAACAACTGGAACCAGGGTTATCAGTCAGTGGCTACTCCCCTCAAAGTTGTTTCCAGCCCGCTCATTTCATCAGGTCTCTCTCCGTACCTCCCGTGAGCTGACACTCTTCACCCTGTCTCTGAATTACTCAGTAATATCTCCGTCCCGGATCCCAAAAGAAACATCTACTCCGACTTTAGCCACTGATCACAAAAACAAAATGCAAATTCTTGAAATGTCTGTTCATTTGCATAGTTTATTCCAGTCACAGAATGTAAAGCCACTCGTTTGAGGGGGAAATCTGATTTGCAAGTGTCAGATTGGTGTTTTGGGGACAGGGTTTGGTGAAGGGGTGGAGATGGAGTGAACGGTGTTGGAGATGTTGAGTGAGCCCCAGTAGCTGCGTTGTAGCTCACTGCCCTCTCCTTGCTACACCGTGTCAGCTGTGAGCTGGACTTCAGCTTCTTCCCTGCATTCCTAGACTTTTCTCAATTTCTGGGCACTGACCTTTCTCTTTGCTCTCTTATCTGCAATCTAAACCACCAGACAGTGGGGCTGAGAAGAACAGGAGAGCAGGCCGCCCCCCATAGTAGTTGCCACGAGTGGAAGTCCAGGGAGTCTGAAAGTGGCAGATGAAGGCAACGGGCCTTTTCCCTCCTTCCCTCAGATCCCCAGCAGTAGCTGCCCACACACTTGTTACCTTCTGACCTAATGAAGGCAAAGATTTGTTCTGTTGTGGAGTCGCTGGTACTTGCGCCCTACGACAGATCTGGAGAATCCTTTTTAATACCAGGCAAAAACAACAACAATAAAATAAAGACGAAAACATTGTGGCACCTTAAAGACTAACTGTTATATTTTAATAGGAGCTTTGTGGCCTTTGAGCTGGTGACTTTTTATACTGTAACTTGAAATCAAGCCTGGCACTGAGCTTAGTAGTAGCTTGCTGCATTAGGCCAGAAAACGAGCAAAGTGCACTTTCTACATGTGAGGATGTGTGCATGACAATTAAACCAGTTCAAAGCCCCTTCCTTTCCTGGCAGTTGCCAGGAAGAAACCGTTTCTAGTATCCACTATTGCTACCTCAACCCTCCTAAGCCATATAATATTAGTAGTGGTTTACGTACAAATTTCTGTGCCTGTGTTCCTTTCCATATTCGTATTTCTTTCCAAGAGTAAGCTGCATGCCTGTTGCTACAAAACCATGAAAGAGTCTGATGTCATAAAACTTTAAAAGTTTATTACTGAATGAATTTTTATGGACAGTAGTCCATTTCCAAAGATTCTTAATGTATTACCAAGATATTCAAAGATTTGGTTTTCATGTCATATGCCACCAAGATGCTATGTTGTGTATAGTATGCTGCTCAGTTCCCAAGGAAACGGTAGTCCCCTGACAGTCCCCGAGGAAAGTCCACCTGACCGGCCACCTGGGGGGGGGAGATGCCCCCTCCCGGAGACAGACGGCAGGCCACCAAGAGTCTTATCCTGGGTGAAGATCCAGAATCTCGAACCACCAAGCTCCCCCACCCCAAACCCCACTGGATGAGAATGCCTTTCTTTAGATCAACGGCCATGCTGTGGGGGCTCACACAGCATTGCAGGAGGGCAACTGTTTTTCACAGCATGCCGGAACAACTCCCCCACCCCCAAACCAAGCTTTCCTCTTCCTCAGATACACTGAGGAGATCCCATCTGCATTCACAGACAGGAACCCCTGCAACATGTACTTGCATGTTTCCACATCCACCAAGAATACGGCACAGGAGCCCCTCCATACTGCCAAGCCCCACGAAGCCATCTCGTCTCTGCAGACGGACGGCACACATTCCCCAGACTACAATACTGCAGGGGAACCTGCAAAGCAGAAGAAGAACCCAGACACAATGCACTTCCGGACAGACCAAGACAGGAAGGCGACAGCGCTCTGCCCGTTGTTATCCATGGTTCCTAGCTCTACCCAGAGGTCTCCTAATGAACAACAGCCCGTTCTGGAGAAGGGCGCTGCCCTCTTCCTGGCCTGGCTGCTGGTGTGAGGTCTGCCCCTGCTTATGCCAAGCTCCTGACAAGAGGCAGTAATGGGACCCCAAGTCACACAGCAAGGGCACAATCCCATGGACCAGGCACAGCAAGAAACCTCGCATCTACTCTGCAGTCCCAAGAGAAGACCCAATGAAGTCACCCAGCGTTCATCTGCTCACTCGTCTCCCAAAGTTTCAGGTGCTCCCTTCTGAAAGGCAGGTCCTTCCTTCCGCCTTCTGCATGGCATGCATCTAACATCATGAGCAGCAATGGTCAAGAAGGCAGCTAGAGAAAACTTCTGCTGCACAAGACGCTCCATCACTGACCTTCGGGGGCCATGGGGGAGAAAGAAAGCCCCAACAGGCAATGACAGCAAGAGACTACCAAACTGCAATTCACAAGGAAGTTCCAGTCTAATGTCAAAGATGTGTATCAGGATAATGGGATTTTTAAATTATTTATTAGTTCGCATTTATTATTTCAAATGCGACAATGCATTCTTGTCACACCACAGGTGTTGACTGGCATTCTGAGTTTCAGAATATATATCTGAAATTCTAGACACTACTACATGCATCTGATGATGTCAATAGTGGACATGATGATAGTTCAGGATACAGTGAACCTGCTAAGTCTTTTAGGTGCCAAAGACCTCCTTGCTGCTATTTCCTCCACATGCTGTCTCTCTCTCTCTCTCTCTCTCTTTCCCTAATGTGCCAAGAAGAAACAGAGAAAGTTTTCTGACAGCCCCTTCACGGTAGCACCCAGAGGGAAGATAGAAGTTCAGATGAGAAGCAGATGCCAAGCCAGCGTCTTACTTTAGTTATGTCTGCAGCCCTTCCTTCAGCCATCCACAAGCATGCACAACTTTGCTTTCTACCTACAAAGAGTTACAACATCATCTTCCAACCGGAAGTGGGAGAGAGTGATGCAAGGTTTGGTTCCAGTTCCTTCCTCTCCCACAATCGAGATACAATTTTCTGAGAATACTTCTGGCTCTCCCCTACTTCAGCAGCAACTCCAAAGCCAGTGGGGTGGAATGCTGCTCCCTGTCTACCCACCAATGACTAAAACGCGTCACCTGCTTTGCCGCCTGCACCCCCCACCCTGCTGGACAAAAGCCCTCCCTGCAACCTGAAGCTGTGTCATCCACACATGGTTTGGCACCTCTGTAACAAACTTGTACCAGGCAAATCCTTGGACGAAACATGAGCTTCCCCTTCCCCGTCTTTCAATGTCCTGCCTTTACTTCAGTTGCCAGCTGAAGAAGCTGCCAGCCACCTCCTTTTCCTGCCCTCATTGTGCTCAGCACGTCCCTCTTCCAGCCCAGAGAGCTTTTATCTCAGCACTGCATCAAGATACCTGCTACCATAGTGAGTGAGGCCTGCAACTCCCAACGGGCAAGCCTAATTTCCAGCCCTTGAAGGAACCCAGAAATGCCTGATACCTTTGGTGCCGGTTCCCACCCATCATCCTTGCACAGAGCAAAAACAGTCCCAAAGAAAAAGGTCTGATTGGAATGGAGCATCATCAAAATCTAAAGAGTCTGTGACTGTGGCAGCTGCGCCAATGGGCCGGGTGTAACTCTACTACACTGAGCAATGCCTGAGGCAGGTCTTCAAACGCAGCAGGCATCCTAGGCAGGAGTGGATGGTGCTTAACCTAAAGGCAGGTCTGCAGTAGTCCTGGGCTCCGACTGGATTGGCTGAGGCCAGTTTTCCACTTTACTCACAAAAGACTGCTTTGCCAGATGTCACGAGACTCATGCTTGGTTTTCCCAACCCCCCACAAGTACATGATACTCACAGTGCTATACTTGATTGCTCTAGATAGCCTTCTGGTAATAGTTTAAGTGGCCAGCACTTTCCCTACCCCACCCCAAACCCAACCCCCACTTGTCTTGAGAGCAGGGCTTTGCATTGTCCCATGCAGAATAGCTGTGGACGGGACTGGTGGACTTCGGCAGCAACAGAACAGTCACTTTTTGGTTTTGAATGTGCCCAAAAGTTTGGGCATGAACTTCCCCATCTTCTTGTCTTTGGCATCTAGGTCACCTTCCTCTTCACCTTGTTCATCTTTTTTGCAGAAGACCTCAAACCGGCTATAGACTCGCTTCTCCTTCCTCATGCTTTCCATCCTTTTCAGAAGGGAGTCTCTGTCCTCAGGAGGCTCCCTGTGGAGGGCTCGTTTGTGGTTGCCAAAGCTCTCTGACCTGCTGATCCCTGTGTTTCGGTCTTCACCTTTGTGGTCCAAGCTCGTGGTGGACTTGGAAAGCTCAGGGTTGCTTGCAACTGGAAGCTGCCTGGCCAGCTCTGCTCGGTTCTTCTGGCTGTTGGCAGAAATTTGCTCCAAAATTACCTTTGTGTCATCACGGAGGTTGCTGCTGTACAGAACATTGGCTGTAGACGTAGGAAACCGAGACGGAGGAACCTGACTTCCTTTGAGGGCAGGAGGAGCTGATGGGGTCAGCTTGGGGGGTTTCTCCTCCTCCACAGTCTCTTGGAAGTCACTCTTGGACAGTCGTTTGAGGCCACCCATGTTCTGTTTATCAGGCTTCCAGATCTCAGAGACAGTTTCTTCGTCTGGTTTCTTTTCACTTTTTGGGCTCAAAAACTGCTTTATCCTTAGCGATCCCTTCCTAAAAAACTCTTTTGAGCTCTGCTCCTGCTTATAGCCTTCTTCCTCTGGCCTGCTGAGAGAGATGTCGGAGTCAGGGGTCTTGGAGGAAATTTCTGGCGCAAATGTGTTGCCCATCTGCACTGGTCTTGGCTTCTTGAATTCTGTTTCAGACAGATTGTTTGCATCCCCTTTGAATGGCAGTTTGTCCTTCCTTTCTGGGACAGCAGGTTTCTGAGTTTCTCCAACAAACACAAGGCTCTCCTTCTCCAAAAGACCGGGCTTGTTCTCTACTGGATAGAACCGGGAAGACAACTTGTCCATTTGACTGCTAACCTGTGCTATGGGATCTTTGCTAAGCCCATCAGAGAGCTGGCCAGCTGAGGTGGAGGCTCCAAATTGGCCCTCTGACTCTGTGTGCAGCTTATAATTACTGAAAGAGTCTTTGGAGTCCAGCACCCGACTCTCTAGAATCTTGTACTGAACTGATTTAGTACACTTCTTCTCTGTGTCCTGGGATTCCTCTTGGAGAAAAGCAGCCATCGCTTTAGTCTGGCTGACGGTGGTGCTTTCCATATCTTTGCCCACAGTCTTGTACTTCTCTAGCAACTCAGCCACTTTGGAGGCCATGGTTGTCTTTATAGTTTCATTGTCTTTTGTCGTCTCACTGGCGGTCTGCTCTTTTTGCACCACCTGCATTTTTTCCGTGGACGTATTTTGCTGGTCTAATTTGGCAGCACTGAAGATCAAGGAAGACCTCAGCCGGGAGGTCCTCTGGATCAGGGGATTGATCCTGCTCCTGAAGGGATCCTGCTTCCCTCCAGGGGTTTCCTCAGCCAATCTCTCAGCTCCAGCAATGTCTTTGGCACTTGTGAGTGGCAGTGGGGATCTGAAAGTGGGGAGGTCATTTGGATGCCTGTTGAAGGGCTCTGTGGGATTAAGCACCTCGTTGTAAGTCTCGGATTCCATTGGTACTGCAAAGCTTTCCTCGCCTGCCTCAGACTGATACCCACTCAGGTAGGAAGAGATTCTCCATTTACGCAGACCTGCCCTATTTTCTTGCCCTTTCTTGTCTTGGTCAACATCCTTTTCTTGGTCCTGCAGAAAAAGCCTTTGTTCCAGACTCTGCTTCTGTGTAGGGGAGGTCTGGCACATGAACTTTTGCCCCATGTTTTGCCTCCTTTGAGACGGCAGACCTAGAAGGCCATTCCCTCCGGGATTCATATGGTCAGAACCATGCCGTACTTCCTTTGAAGAATTAGAGGGCACGTAATCCAGCCGCAGCGGGTAGCCTTCATGGGCAAAATTGGATTCCAGTTCTGGACACCTGAACCCATCTGCATAATCCTCCAGTTCATTGAATCCTGGTCTACCTCCTCGTATTCTTTCAAACAGCCCCTGAGGCCTACTGGCACCATGGGGGTGTTCAAACTGATACTGGTAAAATTGGTCCTTCTGAAAATGGCTGGACTGGATTTTAAATTCATCCAGATTATTCATGAACATCTGCCTAGAAAACTGTTTAGAGGAGGAGAAGTTCTCAAAGGTTCCTTCAGCAAAGCTGTGCCTTTTGAACGAGTCCATCTCCAGCTGCTTGGAACGGAGGTAGCCCCGGATGGGGTCCATCTGGGCATTCTCCATCTCCACTTTCTTAGAATACATCCGCATTCCTGGGCCTTCCAAGGTGTGACGCAGCATATCATCTCTTCGGAAAGATGACAGGAAGTATCTGTCTGGATCGACTCTGTCCACAAAGGGCGAGAAGAGGTTCTCTTCCCGCGGGAACAGCAGGGGGGGAGGCTTCCTTGGGAAGAGAGGCATGTTGTGGCCAAAGGGTGCCATGCCGTAGGGCCCCGGGGCGGTCTCTGTCCTGACCAAGACATTAGCTGGAGGCACCAGTGGGTCTGACTGAGCAAACAGAATTCGGAACTCCTCGTCAAAGCTGGCCACCAACTCCCCCTGGAAGATGTGAGCTATACTTCGGTGAATCTTTTCGAAAGACCACATGAAGCTGTAGAAAATGAAGTGAGAGAAGGGCAAGTTATTCTCATGAGTGGCATCTCTGCTTTGCTTAACAACTCTTTTATGATGTCTAGAGGTGGTCACTCTTGGCTTTCACCTGCCAGGGGAGGGCAACGCTGTGTTAACAGCCCAAGGATTCAGCACAGCAGGAAAGACAGGGAAGGGCCTACTTGCCACTCCAGCATCTTCCTTACTTCTAGGAAAACCCACGCTGATTCAGGCCAAACACAGCAGGGATGAGTGGATCTCTGCCCTGGCCTCAGCCCTCCCATAGTAACTCATGCTAGCCAACGTCAGCTCCTGCTTTAGCATGTGCGGGTGGACAGGGAGGGTGCATGTATCCATTTATCACACCTGCTCCTACCCAAGGCTTAGCCTTGATACACCGTGATAAGGGTGTGTGTGTGTGTGTGTGTGTGTGTGTGTGTGTGTGTGTGTGTGTGTGTGTGTGTGTGTGTGTGTGTGTGTGTGTGTGTGTGTGTGTGTGTGTGTGTGTGTGTGTGTGTGTGTGTGTGTGTGTGTGTGTGTGTGTGTGTGTGTGTGTGTGTGTGTGTGTGTGTGTGTGTGTAATGGACACTGCTCCTTTCATCACTTGAGCTTCTCCACTCACCTGTAGCTGCCACTTAGGACCACCATGCAATCCACCAAAAGAAACTTCTCCTTCACATGCCCTTTGAAAGACATCCCCGTGCGACAGTAGTAGGTGGGGCCAGAGACAGTCCGCACGCGCAGAAACTGCAAGACAATACAGACGTCAGGCTGCAAGTCCCAGAAGCAACAGAGAGAACCCCCCCCCTTTTTGGGGGGGCAGGGGGAACAGAGAGGCACAGAAAGGCACCTCCATCCAGTTATCCCCTTCCTCCATCCACCCGGCGGCCAGTTCTTGTTCTGCTTCCCTCCCCCCCCCTTCCCCAGCAAGGTCTGCTCACTTCCATGTAGTTGAGGTTGACCCTGCACTTGTCAGCCATGTCTAGGAAGAGCTGGGCATGCATCTCGTCCAGCAGGATGTAGACAGGAACTCTGCGAGCGGCGGCATCCAGCACCTCGCTCAGGAGGTCCACATCAGTGAAAATGTCCATCACAATGGCAACCACCTGAGCAGAAGAGGACATGGCAGGTTAACATCCCAGTAGGATACCTACTGCTGGCTAGCCTTTCTGCCTTTTCCCTCCTCTAGGAAGAGCACCAGGAGGTCCTCCACATGTCTGTCCTGAGGACGTCCTCTCCAAAGGAAGCATCATGCCATGTCCCAAGAGAGGAGTCTTGTCGCCTTCTCTGGTCGCCCACTCTCAGGAGACCCCAGCGACATCACCTGCTGAGGGAGGACCACTCCGCAGCCCTCTCAGGAATCTCCTTTCCCTGCCAGAGACCAGCTCCACCTGGCTTATTTGCTCAGCTCATGAATAGGCATAAGGCAATGGGCAGGTGCTCTGCCTCTCAACCCCCCACCCCCAACCCCACAGCCCAGTAGCCTTGCATCTTGTTGGAAGTTAGGGTCAGAATCCCAGTATCCAGAAGGGAAATCCTCTTCACATGTTGTCTACCTTGCATGAGGTAAAATTAAGCAATAATATTCACTATGGAGGTTAGATAAATTGATAAGTGTATTGGTTAAAACCTTTTACAGTCTAATTTAAAGGCAACTAGAGCAACAAAGAACAGCCCACAGTACAACACTGGGGGGAAAAAAATAAATGAAGAAATCACAAAAAAGAAACAGGCAGCAGACACGAAGGTGACACACATGGCATAACAACAGGCGCCTTGAAACTAGCACACCTGAAAATCAAAAAACCCAAACAGCCAAAATACTATGGCTAGAACAAAAAGATGCACAACAAGGAGTCAAAAGTCATCCTGAAGAGAGCAAACAGCTCACTTGGGGCCACGGAGGCATTCAGGATCTTGCTGGGTGAACTATTCTGGATATGACCTCTTCATTTTTCAGACACATCATTAGCACCACTGACCTGCTTAGGGACTCCGAAGAGTAGCAGCAGGAGCAGTCCTGGGGGGCGGGGAGAAGGCAGAGGGAAGCACGGTTGGAGGGCTGACTTGGTTTCTGTTGCTTTTTTTCTGCTCAGAAATATCCTCATTCTACAGCTACAGATCCACTCTGGATTTGCCACTACTTTTTAGTTTAGACTGTATTCTCCTACCCAGTCAAGAAGCACAAAATCCTACACTAAAAAGTAAATAAATACACAGACAATCATCAAATGTGCCTTCTAATTTTCATCAAATATCATAGAACTTTAGAGTTGGAAGGGACTTCAAGGATCATCAAGTCTAACCCACTGTCAATGCAGCAATCTACAGCAATCTCTGTGTGTGTGTGTGTGTGTGTGTGTGTGTGACGTGCAACACAGGTGGAGCCCTGCCCTGTGGGGCTGAAAATTAGAAGGCACATTGATTAGGAGGTAAAAGGTGGTCTGAAAACACATTAAACCACAACAGTCCCATTAAAAAAATATCTTAGGCAGCCCATCACTAAGAAAAATCAGGCTGAAGAGAAAGCTCTTTGCCTGCCTGTGGAAGGACAGCAAAGACTGACCACCCATCGGAGGGAGTTCCACTGCTTGGAAGCAGTGACAGAGAAGCCCGCATGTCCTCGTGCAATGCACATGCAAAGGTGGTGGGATTGACAGAAAGGCTTATCCTGATGATTTTAAAACAGAGGCAGGCTCACATGTGGGCTTTCAATTAGCTTAGACCAAAGTCATTTGGGGTTTTATAGGTCAAAGCCAACATTCTCAGTTGTTCACCAAAATGGACTGGTAGCTGGCAGAGTTGCTATAATAGGGGAGTTAAATGATCCCTGTAACTAAATTTGACTGCAGCATTTTCGGCACACTGAAGTTTCCAAACATCTTCCAAAAGTTGCCCCATGTAGTTTTAAGACATGAAATTTTGAATGTATATAGTGCTAAAATAATTAAGTGGGTTGTAGAAAAAGCAGCCATGAAAACGTGTATTTTCAAAATGAAGTTTGAACAGCTTTATACTAAGTCACTGCAAAACAATCAGTCAGTTTACAGCTGGGTTTGGAAACAAGCTCACTGTACAATAACGCTACCTTGGAAAACAATATTTCATGGCTGAAAGTCAAGCGTGAACAAAAACAAAGGAAGGACAGAAGGCTGAGTCAACCCTGAGCTGGATACCTGAAATTGAACCCCAGGTCCTGAACAGTTTTGGCTGCAGTACAGGAGTTTAGCCACTGCACCACAAGGCCCCTTGGGCAGGGCTCACTTTTGCTTTTGTTTTCACTTTTGCTTTAGCTCTAGCAGAGTCTGAGGTTGCTGTGCATGAGCAGGAAAAACCCTTATCTGTAATGCACAAAGATTACAACAAAGATCCATGCAGCATTAGAAGCCCAAGATGAAGCAACAATTTGCTTATAGCAGATGCTTGACTGTGGCAACCAAACAATTATATATGTGGATATCACCAAATGGCAAGTATAAAAATAAAGTAGATTATGTAATTGGAAGCAGAAGATGGAGATCTATTCTTACTGCAAAAGCAAGATTGGAGTAGACTGTGATAAAGACCATGAACTCTGAATATGAAAAATTAGAGTAAAATTGAGGATGAACACTAAAACAACCACAATGCTAAAATATAGTTGAAATAACATTCCTGATGAGTTTGTAGATCATATAAAGAATAGATTTGCATTATTAATCTTAACTGATTATGAAACAGAAGACCTGTAGATTAAACCAGAAATGTTATCAGCAAGTATTTGCTGCCTCTCATTTTCTACCAATCCAGGTGTGGCAGTCACCGTTCTGAACTCGTGCCTGGACTCGATAATGGTCTGGATGAGGGTCAATAAACTGAGGCTCAATCCAGACAAGTCTGAAGTGCTGCTGGTAGGTGCCCCGCCAGATAGGTTGAAGGGCCATCTCCCTACCTTAGACGGGATCACACTCCCCCTAAAGGATAGGGTCCGCAGCTTGGGGGTGCTCCTTGACCCCAGTCTGACCTTGGAAGCCCAGGTGGACTCGGTGTCCAGGGGTGCCTTCTTACAACTGCGGAGAATATATCAACTTCGCCCTTACCTGGATGAGCAGAGCCTGGCAGCAGTCACTCATGCACTGGTAACAACCAGACTGGATTACTGCAATGCGCTATACGTGGGGCAGCCTTTGAAGATGGTCCGACGACTGCAACTGGCACAGAACCGGGCTGCGCGGCTGGTAAGTGGTGCTGCCGCACGGACTCATATCACGCCGGTTCTGAAAAATTTACACTGGCTGCCGGTTGCTGCTCGGGCCCAATTCAAAGTGCTTACTTTGACATATAAAGCCCTAAACGGCTTAGGACCTGGTTACCTAAAGGACCGCCTTCTTCCATATGTGCCTGCCCGTCCTCTAAGATCAGGCCAGGAGGCCCTTCTGAAGGTGCCATCCCTGAAAGAGGTGAAGGGGATGGCATGTCGGAATAGGGCCTTCTCGGTTGATGCCCCCCAACTTTGGAACACCCTCCCTAGAGAAATCCGCCTGGCTCCGACACTCATGGCCTTTCGGCGCCAGGCAAAGACCTTTCTGTTCACCCAGCATTTTAATTAATTAATTTAAATGTTTTAATGTTTTAAGAAATATTTTAATATATGGTATTTTATACTGTCTCTTAAAATGTTTTTAATGTTTTTAAGTTTTAATGTTGTACGCCGCCCAGAAGCCACTGGCAATGGTGCGGCTAAAAAATATTGTAAATAAATAAATAAATAAGTATTTCAAGAATAATTTGTTTCTGTGATCAAAAGAAACAAAAAGCACGGAGAGGTGGCCAATGAAATTCTAAGAATTGCTAACAACAGATGAGATGCAAAAGTAAAAAGTAATAGAGCTAGAGCCAGAATTTGAAATGCAACTTTCTAATGCTTTTCACTTAGGGATGCAGAGAACTATTACAGTGTTCACTGCAAAGAAATACAGGACAATACAAAAAAAAGGAAAACGAGGTCTAAGGTAAGACAAAATAAACACAGAAACAAATAAAGATGAAAACAGCACACTGATATTCTGTAAGGCTAGAAGGTTGGGTTTTCTGTTTTTGTTTTGTTTTTTCATAGAAGAAACTTTGTGGAAGAAACTCCAAAACTAAGAATGTGAAATGGAAGCTGCACTCAAAGCAACAGGAGGAAATAAATCGACAGGAATACTGTAGATGGGATACCAACAGAGGTATCTGAAAGTCTAGGAGACTGAATATATCAAAATCTTAAGAAGACCATGCGTGAGACTGGGGACACCCTCAGAGGTGGTGAAAGTGGTGTACTGTCCGTCTCATGGAAACACTGAGGAACAACTGATGAAAAGAATTGATGAAAGAAATGTGATGAAAGAATTAAATTTAGAATCAGAAGCGAGAGGAGGCGCTATTTTGACAGGAAAAGAGAAGGATAAAAAGGGAAGGGAGGAAGGACGGGAGTTGGTAGATCTGGGAGAGGGAGAAGCATGTTGGACGGCAAAGGTAGAGGAAAAAGAGGAGTTGGTAGATCTGATACAAGAAGACCCCTGGACGGGAGAGTGGGTAGAGCTTAAGGTACCAAGAGAGTATGCTGGAAAAAAAACGGAAGAGACAAATATATAGGAAACCTCCTTATTAGGGAAAGACAAAGGTAAGAGAGGAAAGAAAGAAATATCAGGCTTGGATAGAGAGAGAGAAACCATGGAAGGAACACAATCGAGGTACGGAGAGAGCTGGGAGACCCCGTGGGGCCAGTCCATTTCACCCCAACCTAAGAAAGACCTACGCCGGGCAGACGAGTCTGGGAACCACAGGTGGGCTGGATATTTCACCCCGATCAGTGAGACCAGGACTAATAAGCTGCAGACAATCTGGGCTATGAGTCGAAACGGTACGATCATGCTTTGAATTCCTCACCCCTCCCGTTGAAGGGGAATCTGTTATTGTTGGAGGAAGAAAAGTTTGGCGCTGCCTCTGCAAAGCAAGACGCTGAAGTTATTGCTGACAAAGGACTACAGAAGTTTGTTAAATAATAAAGACGTTTTATTAGAAAAAAATGAAACATCAGAGTCATCTTCACGCCCTGCCGTCGCAAAAGGAGGAAGGGGAGCGGACAGGGATCACACCGTGCCAGCAAATATGGAAAATGAAAAAGTGAGCTATAGATTGTAAGTATTTAATACATATCATACAATCACCGAATAATTAAATTGGAAGAAGCGTATAAGGTCATCAAGTTCAACCCCCTGCCCAATGCAGATCAAAGGATATCTTCTAGGTCGTTGTATAATACAGTGGTGCCTCGCTTGACGAGGATAATCCGTGCTGTTGAAATCGTTGTTAGGTGAAATCCTGGTCAAGCAAAATTAAAAAGCCCATTAGAATGCATTAGAAACCGGCTAATGCGTTCTAATGGGCAAAATACCTCATTGTAAAGCGAATATCCTCCATAGGGCGGCCATTTTCCGGTGCCTGTCTTGCGAAAAATGCCTCCTAAAAACAGCGGGGAGCCATTTTGAGAACCAGCGGCCATTCTGAAAACCGCCGATCAGCTGTTGAAAAAACATCGTTTATCGAAAAATCAGTTCCTGAAGCAGGGAACTGATCATCGCTAAGTGAAAAAAACCCATTCAAACATCGTTTTGCGATCGCTTTTGTGATCGCAAAAACATCATTGTGAAGCAGATTCATCATTAAATGGGGTAATCATCAAGTGGGGCACGACTGTATTCGAACTCCAAAGAAAGGAGAAGTCAAAGACTGCTGCAAAGATAGAATCATGAGATTAATTTCCAAAATTAAATTCAAGTTCCCTTTTACCATATACGGAGCAAGAACTGTCAGATGTTCATGTTGAATTTGGAAAAGGAAAAGATGCTAGAGAACATATTGCAAATACATGTTGGTTACTGAATTGTAACGAATAAAGTGTAATCTCTCTCCCTGCCCATTCAATTTTTAGGCAGAACATATCCTACAGAAAATTAGATTAGAATAGATTCAAATGAGGGAGGAGTAAAACATGTGCAAAAGCAGAAGTATACATCAAAAAGACAAACATCACTTTGTGTTTTTACACATAAACTGTATAAATAAGGGAAAAGTGTGAATCTTTCTTTTTAAATGCATGAAACAATGATGGTTTTGATCCATAACATAAACTCTGGACAAGCATCTATGGTTAGGGTGCAATAGAGGGAGAAACAGAATGCTTTCCCATTGGCAGAGGTGTCACACAAAGACACCACTCTCCCCACCCACCCAATTGAATTTTGATGCAGAATACAGTGGTGCCTCGCTTAACGGGCGCCCCGTTTAACGATGAAATCGCATAGCGATGAAGATTTTGCGATCACAAAAGCAATCGCATTGTGATGTTTTAAATGGGAAAAAATCGCTTTGCGATGATCGGTTTGCTGTTTCGCTTACTGATTATTGCATAGCGATGATTTTCCAACAGCTGATCGGCGGTTCCAAAATGGCCGCCGGGTAAAAGAAATGGCCGCCCACTGTGTTTTCACGCCGATTCCTTGCTTACCGGGCAGCGGAAATGGCCGCCATATGGAGGATTTTCGCTTAAAGATGAGTTTTAAGCCCATAGGAATGCATTAAATGGGCTTTAATGCATTCCTATGGGCTTTTTATTTTCACATAGCTACGAAATCGCTTTGCAGCGATTTTTGCTGCACGGATTATCGTCGCCATGTGGGGCACCACTGTACATCCTATTACAGAAAATTAGATTAGTCAGATGAAAGCAAAGTAAAATATGTGCACAAGTAGGGCTATATTAGAATATTAACACACAAACCCTAATAATGAGTCCAGAAAAAGTACATAATTATAGAATAGAAAGTGAAAACATAGAACATTTTCTATAGGTTGTTTCAATCACCATTCCAAATAGAGTTAGCGATCAAGAATTCAGAAGACTTTAATGGTCTGCTGTAAAGGAATAAGAAACAATCCTTAAGAGTAAAGATCCATTCCTGAGGACCAAAGTCAAGATCATGATCATAGTGTTATTACCAATCCCTCTACAACTCACCGACTCACAAGAAGCAAATACAGCTTATCAAAGAGCTAGAAAGAGGAAAAGGGATTTCTAAGATGGGCAGCATGCCAGTGACAACCAGACTTGAGCAGGAGGAAAAGCGGCCGCCTCTGGAAAAGAAGTGTGCTGCATGCAGCAAGGCAGGGAAATTGCCCCTTTCCACAAGAAGGCCATCCAGAAGGAGACCTAATTTGGTGTCTGTGTGCAGAACATGCCCTTCTGGCTTGCACTGCTAAGCAGAGGTGGCTGGTTAAATGCAAGTCTGCCCCTTTAACAGCTCCTTCCACCCCTCCCCCTTCCCCCACGCCTCAGGGAGTTGTCCAGGGGTGTCTTCCAGAGAATATGGAGCCTTCCAGAGAATACCAGTAGCCCAGGGTGCGGTCAGTGGTTGGGGGCATCAACCGACCACTACAGTGGACCCTCTACTTAAGGAATTAATCCGTATTGGAATGGTGGCTGCAAGTCGAAAAGTCTGTAAGTCGAATCTCCATTGACCTACAATGCACTGAAAACCGATTAATCCCGTAACCACTGGTTTTTATTCTATTTTTATTCCATTTTGGTTTTTTTCTGGTCTGTAAGTCGATTCTCTGGCTGCAAGTAGAATCTAAATTTTGCAGCCAGAGAAGTCTGTAACTTGAAAAGTCTGTAAGTCGAGCCGTCTGTAAGTCGAGGGTCCACTGTATATGATAAGACGCTCTCCTGTGCTTAGATCGTGGCCCAGCTCTGGGAGATGATGCATGTCCAGAAAGTACTGGTGCCAACACAGATCAGCAGCAGCGGCAGCAGCCTTTCCACTATCACCCACTAAACTGTTGACCAGTTATTTCAAGCCTGGGGTGTGTGACTTGGGCAGTTCTTATGGCCAGATTTTTATTCCCCAGCATTGCCAAGGGCCACAATACGCCCAGAAATGGCTAAAACTGATGAAAAATGCAGAAGATCAAAACTGGACGTAAGCAGACATTAACGTCCAAGTTTGATTTTGGGGGTGTCAGTATACACTCTAACAGAAATGTTTGCTTCTTCAGACCTCCAGTTTTAAAAAAACTTTCGTGTACAAATTCCACTGTGAGGAGTTTTGTGCTGGCCTCAAAATGCAGCCATGGGCCTCGTTTTGCTCAGCCCTTTTAAACTTTGCAAGCGGTCCTTTCCAGGCAGATGGTTTTTCTCTCCCTAGCCCTTGAAAGTGGGAAGAGAGGCAACAGTACGCACCCAATCTGAAACATAGTCTACCCAGTTCAGAAGAACTTCATTTCTATCTCCTTGAAGGGTGGTCTCTAATCCTCACATTCCTTCTGGAACCCAACCTCTCTCGTTTAATGCACCCCTTGCAGCAAAAGTGTCCAAACTGTTCTTACGTCTTGGCAAAAGCGGCAAGAGATGCTGCAGGATTGAGACAGGCTGGTTCACATTTTGTTTCCTATTGACCATACGACGTAACAACCAATGCAAACCAGCCCAGAGTCCTCCCTTGTCCGTCCTGTCGCCTCCACTTTTCACCGCTTGAACCAAGGCAGTTCCAAGGGACTCGGGTGAGTAGCCAGGCTGGCTGGCCATCCTAGGGATGCGCATGGCAGAACCTTAAATTTTTGCTTCAGCTTCCTTAGGGTGGTGGTGGTGGTTCCTGCATCATGTTCTGTTCTTTCATGAGCTGGTCCTCTCACTCACCACAAAAGGGGCCCCAGTCCTTTTGGGGTACTTCATCTGTTTTGTCCCACTTCCCAGATGGAGCCCTCTCCTTCCCGGGGCAACATCCCTACACCCCCCACCCCCGGTCCAGGGTGTTCGGACTGGCCGACAGCCGCCCTCGCGAGGCTAGTAGCCACACACCACACTGGACCGGGACAGGAGGGGGGGGGGCTGTTGCTGGGGGCTGGCCGAGAGCAGGCCACGCAGGAGTGAGGCGAGAGTTGTGCGCAAGGGGGCACTTATCTTGTGGGACGTTCATGTCCTTCTCCGTTGGTGCTGAGGGGAGGCCCAAGCCAGGTCTCTCTTTCTCTCTGTCTCTCTCTCTCTCTCTCCCTCGAGGGAGGGAGGCAGGGGGTGGCTCCAAGGGGGGAAGAGGAGCTACGGCAGAGTCGTCTGGGCTTCTGTCCCACTGGGCTCAACCCACACAAGCTGCCCACCCATTCCTTCCCGAAGGAGCCAGCAGTAGCGAACTGTGTGGCAGCGTGTCGTGCCCTCGGTCCCAGCTGCTGCTGCTGCTACTACTGCTGTCACCACCAGTAATGGCGCCACTTCCATTTCGGTCCGCAGCAGGCACCCTTTCCGTGGTGCCCGCTGCAGCCCTGGAGGAGGGGAAGGCAGCCTCGGCTCTTCTGCTCGCTGGCAAGGCAAGGAGAGAGAACTGGGGGGGAGGAACTTGAGCAGTAGTTGGCAGAACTGCCATGGAAGAGGGTGGCCTCAGCCTCTCCCCTCCTCCCCCCCCCCCCGGGTTGGACCTGAGCTGCTAAATGCATTTCTTAAAGAGTGGGTGGTTGAGCTAGACCCTGTTAGCTCCCTTTTAGAAAGCAATGGAAAGTCTGTCAAGTGGGGGGATGGATGAGTGATGGGCGCACCTTTATTCTTCTGCAGTCCTTTTAAGTTCAAATAGCTATAGCTTGTGGCTCAATAAAAGAGGGGAAATGGAACAGAAGTTTTCATTTTCTCTTCTTCCAGTCAAATGATCCCCATGGTTCTGACAGGCTCTCTGTCAAAATGCAATGAAACCTTCTCAAAATTAAATTTAAAAGGTGCCTCTCTTGTGGCATTTCTCACTCATTGCAAAGCAGAAGTCCCATGGTGTGGCCACACAGGCCCTGCTACTTCCAAGTACCGGTGTGTGTGTGTGTGTGTGTGTGTCTGCAGAGGCACAAGGGGACCCCTGGCCTGGTCACTCCTGGCATTGAAGGACAAGGTGCAACATCCTATGGGGATGGAGCTCGGGCACGCTAGAGGCCTTGCATTCGCTGGGACGGCTCAGAGGTCAAAGGCGGAAGCCCCTCCTGCCACCTCCACAACTTACAGAAGAGGAATGGCAGGCTGAGGGTCTCAGCCAGGAGCTCCCTCCCTCCCTCCCTCGCTCAGGGGAAGACAAGCTGAGAGAGTCTCAGAAGTTTCCAGGAACACACGGTGGTGTAATGATGAATCCGGAAGCGTAAAGGCTCATCACGCCAATCCCCACGACCAGACCCCCACCCCCACTAGGAGATTGGGAAAATGGAGGCCACTGGATTGGAGTGGTCCACATCAACAAAAGTGCAGTGGGTCCTTTGGTTTCCTGCACTGAGCGGGAGGTTCAGCGTGATGGCCTTATAGGTCACTTCCAACTCCATGATTCTGGGACTAACACCTCTCATCACCCTTCCTTCAAATGTTTTGTATTGCAACAGGAATAGTTTACAAGGACACACCGTTCCTGACAATTGCAGATAAACTCAGAGAGAACTGGGAAGCGCAGAGGGATGGCCAATCGTGCTATAGTCCCTGCAAGCCCAAGGTCGGCCTTTCCACTGGCAAGGAGAGCGCGCCCAGAGTTGCCAAAGCCAGCGGTGGCTAGGTACGTCCTCCCTCCTTCCCTCTTGTTGCTTTTTACAAGCCCCTTCTTCCACTTGCTCACCTGCTGCGCAGCACGGATCATCCGACGGGCCTCCTCCTTAATGCTAGGGTTGTCCGGGGGCGGGGGCTGCACCAGCGTCGTCACCTCTGTCCCTCGAAACCCAAAGACCATTGGCCAGCCCAGGTCCAGTTCTGGGACGGCAAGGTCGGAGTTCATGGGCCAATAAGTTCCTGAGGAGCCCTCCATCTCTGTATCGTGGGGCCCGGAGTCTGTGCTGCCCCCGCCCTCACCCCCGCCACTGCCACCCTCCTGGCTGGCATACTGAGGTTTCTGGAGATGCTGTGTGATGTGCTGAACCTCCGCAGGGCAGAGGAAGTCGGGCGCTCCCTCTTCAGACAGGAAGCGGTGGTAGCTCTCTTCACCCTCCTCGGCTAGCGCATCCAGGGCCAGGCGGTAATACTCCTTGTAGTGGGGAGGGAGGTAGTTCGGATCCAGTGGGTTGTCACCCTGCGATGAGCTCTGGGACCGACGAGCCATGGTAGCGGAGGGCACTGTGGGGGGACAATGCAGGAAGAGAGCCATGTTACCTTCTCGGAAGAGGACCTTTACAATCTGCCCCAGCCTTGCTCCTCCATCCCCCCCCCCAATTACCTGCACCAACACTTGGCAAACCCAGGCTGCAGTCACGCCAGCAAAATGTTTCCAAATCTGCAAAATGTTTCCGTGTGAATTTAGACCTTTTTTTTTTTTTGATTCAGATGGCACAAATCCGTTATCAATTCTTTTGTTCGCCCTCCATGCTAACTTCACATCAAATCCAGCCTGCTTGAAAGGCTTCTACTATGCGTGTTCCATATTTCACTGCATGGTACAACTGACATCCCACTGTGTGTGTACTCCAAAACCGATTTGTTTCCTGTGCATCTGGCATGCAGTCTCACCTTCCTCACCTGCTGTTGTTTGACTCCTGTAATTTTTTAAATTTAATTTGTAAACAAGAATGTCAGTGTGTTGGTATACTTCTGTCAAATATGGAGCATTAATCCCCCTACTGTCTTTTGACCCCCACTACAGTGTGCAGTGTGGGTTCTGCTCCATAGAGGGTAACGAAACACAGAAATGGCAAGAAAGTGCCCAGATCGGTACGTGTCCAGCAAGGGCATTTTGCCAACACAGCGATGTACCCACACAATTAAAAAAAGGAAGGGGTAGAAAGAAAGACACAAGAAAAGGAAGGGGATATGTTCTACTCAAGAGGCGTAGATGAACGTACCAAATCTAATTCACCCAAGAAAAGTGGAGCACAGAGTGCTGTCCTCTAAAGATGCCCATGGCCACAGAGGCTGGCGAAACGTTAGGAAGAAGAACCTTCAGAACAAAGAGCCAAAGAGCCTGAAAAACCCACAACAACCAAAAGTGGAACAATTTAAAAGATGTATGAACCCCTATCACAGGATATGTACCCCATGACCACAACATGCAACTATACAGGATGCAGAAGACGTAGGAAAGAAGGGAAGACGGGGCCTGAGCCTCCTCCTCCTTCCGTTGCCATACCCACTACGGAGAGCTCCCATTCTCATTATCTCCCATTAAAAAACTAAAACCGTCCTGCTGACTTTACAGCTGCACCCATTTCCCTTCCACTGGAGTGTTGCACAATAGCTTTCTTTAGAGGGCACCCAGTTCAACTGAAACAACTGACCAATAAGACAAAGGCACAATTAAAAATTATAATGGACATAGCACGAGAGACAGATTGAGGCAAGTGGCCGTCACGAGGCAGGTCTATCGTTGCAGGAGCTGCCAACGTCCCCAATCCATCTCAAAGTCCCATGCCATGGATGTTGCAGCCAGCTTCTTCAGGTCACGCCTGATGGGTCCTTCCAGGGTTAGGAGGGAGGGGCAATAAGGCCCTCTCTAGGTCTCCGGTTGGAGAAGAGGGGAAGAGTTTCTAGGGCCCAGCTCAATGGCTTAGGTCTCTGGCAGCAAAGCCAGAGGTTGGGAGTTCAATTCCCCCACTGAGCCTCCTTGAGAGGGGCTGGACTCGATGTCCCATTCCGGCTCTGCAGTTCAAAGGTTATTATCAATGGATGGGGGAGACTCCACTGGGCAACACGGAGGGGCCCACGCCGTGCAACCAAAAAAGCTGCACTCAGAGACCTGTGGCGTACCTGCGAGAGGTCTCGTGCGTTTGATCACCACCTCTGGGGCCCCCTGAGAACAGAATCAGCAAAACAGGGAGGGCTGCACGTCTCCAGACCCCTTTCCACAGCAGCCCCATATCCAAGGGAAACACATGAGCATGGCTTCCTCCCTGGCCAGAGGGCAAAAGTGGGCTTTGGCTACCAAGATGGCTTTCTGATAGACGGACGGAAGCAGGGAGGGCCAGAGAGCCCGAGACGTCAGAGGCAGGGGCTTCCAGAGGAAGGTGCAAGGAAGAGGCCCACACGTTCACAGGGGAGGGGGGGCACCCCAGGCAGAGGAAAAGTCTCTGGCGACTTTAAAGAAGGGAAAAGTGTGTGGGTCCTGAGGGGGTGGAAGACCTCCCAGGGCCAGCCGTGGTGGGAGCAAGGCAGGGTGGGGGTCTCAAGAGAACTGAAGGGCAGGACAGAGATGCATCTGAGGGGGGGGGGGGACACCTGCAGGGCTCTCTCACCAGGAATGGGAAAAGCCAAAAAAGTAAAAAGAAGAAAAAGCGGGGGAGAGGGAGACACTGGGTGGCTACCCCAGAGAGACCTGGAGGTCTCCAACGAGGGCTGCTGCCTCTGCTCTCAGCCGAGGAGGACCAACAAGGTGGGACTGCCGGGGGGGGGGGGGCTTTGCTGGGAGTCCCGGCTTGCTCTTGTTCTCTGAACGCAAGGTGCTCGGTGCCCAGGGGCTGTTTGTACACATGCACGGACAGACGGACGCATGCACGCCTGTCCCAGTGGTCTAGCCAGCCTTTCAGGCTGTGCGCGGGTGGGGGCCCCTTCATGACGTGCGTCTGCCTTCCCACAGAGAGAGAAGCAGCTGCCTCGTGGGTGTGGTGGCGACGCAGGTGCCAAAGGCCGCAGGGGAGTTCCGCAGAGGAATGTCTCCTCAGAGGTGAGGGAAGCAGGCACGCCTCTCCACGCTGCCCGCACTGGCCCAGCCGGTGAGGTGTGCACAGAGGAAGGCCATGGCGGCTGGGGTGGAGGTGGAGAAAGAAGCAGCTTGGGCTTGATGATAGCAGCTGGTCCTTGATCACGGAAGGCCTGCCATGGCGGCTTTCCGAGTCAGGGGACGACCCTGCCCAGGTGCCTCCCTGGGCGCGCCTGGCTCGCTGGACCCTGACCACATGGCTGGAGAGAAGCCAGCCCAGCTGCCCACCGAGGGAGCTGCCAGAACGGGCAGAGGGGGCTGGACCTCTCGAGGCTGACACACACAGCCTTAGCTTCCCCTCGCCATGGATCACAACTCGGAAGAGCGCAAGGACCGCCCAGAAAGGAAGGAGCCCTTTATCGTCTCTTTCAGCACACAGAGGCGCCAGAGGTGAAAGCTGGCCCGGCCAGTCGGCTCCCTGACCTGGCAAGAAGAGCGGGGCCAGCAGGAGGCACCCGTGGGGGGGGGGGCGCTTGCAGGCCGCCCTTGCTCCCTTCCCACCAGCCTGGGGAGCACAGCTGATCTTGCAGCAGAGAAGGCTGCAGAGCTGAGGCTGGGCCGTGAACAGGCCAGTGTGAGTCCTGCCTCCCTCTCCAAATTTGGACAGTCCTCTAATCTCTGGGGTGGGGCCCAGCAGGGAAGAGAAGTCCTCTCTCTTGCAGTCAAGAGCGCAGTGGCTCTGGAAGCTTCTCTGTGGGAAAAACACCAGGGAGGGAAATACGGCCGAGGTGCCCATCCTTTGCCACGGGCAACCCCTTGTGCTTCTTTTCAGGCACAGAGACTGGCGAAGCATTAGGAAGAAAAACCTTAAAAACATGGCCAAAGAACCCGCAAAACCCACAACTACCAATTTTATTAACAACTTGGATGAAGGAGTTCAGGGACTACTTGACCAAATTTGCAGATCACACAATTGGGTGGAATAACTAACACCTTGGAAGACAGGAGCAAATTTCAAAAAGATCTTGACAGGCTTCATCACGTCCTGGACATGGTACCCTAGATGAGCTTGAAGCCCTAGGAGGAAAGACTAGAAGAACTGGGTGTGTTTTGCCTTGAGAGAAGAAGACTGTGGGGGAGATAGGATAGCACTTTTCGAATAGAGTACTTTTGAATAGAGTACTCATCCAGAGTGTACAACATTTAAGAAAAAGCTCAGGCTACAGGAAGTCATATTTCAATTGACTATCAGGGGAAACGTCCTGGCTGTTACAGCAGTCCAAGAACGGAATCAATGACTTTGGGAGGTGGTGAACATTCCAACACTGGAGACATTCAAGAGAAAACTGGACATCCATCTATCAGATCTACTTTGATTTGGATTCCTGCATTGAGCAAGGGATTAGACTCAATTACCTTTTAAGCCCCTTCCAACTCAATTATTCTATAGTTCTAAGCCAGTGATTCACAGCCTTTTTTCACTTGCATAGTCCTCGGCAGCCCATATCCATATACTGTAGCCTGCATTTTAGCAAAATGTTTGCAATTTGTATGGCTGTCATTATTTCAAATTTATTTGTTGTAACTGTAAGCAAATAGCCCAATAATGGGATTAAAAAGCAATGGAATAATAAGGTGAACAGACCATGTATGTATACTGACATTCAAAACTCAAAAGGTACAAGGAATTCAAGTAAATACAATGGAGACGGCCCAGAAGTCACTCCCTAAACACTGCTCACAGGACTGACTGAGGTACCCGCTAACATATACACCAGTACTGTTGCGACAGCAGTCAAATGCTTTTGAAGTGGAGGAGAGTGAAAGCTGAGTCCGAAAGGGGTGCGCTGCCACTGTTTAGGGAGGGACCCTCCTCCATTCACCAAAATAACCAAGTGGCTCTTCTTGAGGTTAAATAATGAAGAAAGCCTGCTCTGCCACTCACCGTACTATCCAATCAACTACACAAATTTTGACTTGCATCTTGTCCTACGTATGTGCCCTTTCCCTCCATTATTCAATTATTATTATTTTTTTCATACTCCTAAACGTCCTCGTTTGCACCTCTAGGGGTACATCTAGCCCAGATTGGGAATAACTATTCTATGAGATTTGGAAGGACAGCAATGAAGGAATTAGAAAAGTGTACAGATGGGTCACTGGAGACCAAGAGCAAGATCACCCACACTCTTGCTTCCCCCCTCCCTGATTGCCATGTACAAGTGTGAAAGCTGGACAGACCCCAAACAGGGTGGGGCTTCAACAGTTCCAAGGATTAACATTTTTAAAAATCACAGGGAAGAAAGAATGGTGCTCTATGGCGGAAGCACTGAAACAGGGTACCACAGGACAGCGGTCCCCAACCTTTTTTGGACTGCGGACTAGCTGAGCTTCTCAGGAAGGTAGGGAGCCGCCCCGCAGGTGCGCTCTCTCTCTCGGGTACATGCGCAAACCAGTGGGGGAGCCGGTCATGAGTGCTGGGGCATGAGTGCTCCCCCACCCCTTTGCGCATACACAGGGGCGCCTGCATGCATGCACGCCCACCCATTAGTGCAGGTGTGCAGGGGTGCCCACCCACCACCACCAGCGTGCACGCTCCCACACTCCTTCACGCATGCACAGGGGTGCCTACACCTCCACCTGCGCGCCCACCCACCCCTTCGCGCAGGTGCTTGGGCACTCAGGCACATGTGTGAAGGGGTGGGGGGCACTCATGCCGGTGCTGGCACGTGCGCAAAGCAGCTGTGGGGAGGGGAGTGCGTGCAGAGGGGCAGGAGGTCTGTCTTCGTGGCCTGGTCCAGCTCAGGCCACAGACCGGCACCGGGCCACGGACCGGGGATTGGCGATCTCTGCCGCAGGAGACAAGAACTGGAGCCACTGGGTGGTCCCCGTGTGAAGCTTCCAGGGGCTCACCTGACTGCCGTGTTGAGGCCAGGATGTGGAAAGAAAAGGGTGGCATCTCTTTGGCCCTAAAGAGTGACGAAGCAATGATATCAGTACAAAATAAAGTCCAAGCCCCTGCAAGCAGGAGAGGCGCTCTTTCGCTGAGGCTCACAGAGGAACCAAAGCCCATTTCTCGGCCGAGTGGCAGCCAGCGCCGGGCTTGGTTCTGGGCTCCTCTGGCAGAAGAAGTGGCGTCAAGTTGGGAAAGCTCCAGGAGGAGGAGGAACCCCGAGGAAGCACAGAAAGCCGAGGGAACCCAGGCAGGACCCCTAAGGAAGGCTGAAGGCCACTCCGGCTCCACCACAGCAAAAAGAGCCACTTTGAAATCCTCTGTAAGATGTAAAAGATAAACGAGAGGGACCCACCGTTTCTCATACCTGTCAAGAGACGAGAAACTGTGTTGTTTTGTGGGAGGTGCCACAAAACTGGCCTTCTCTACAAATGCAATATTTCTGGAAATCTTGAAGACAACTTTGGTGGGGAGACATTTAGGAGAGAACTGAAATAAATCAAACCTTATCACAGCTTTTAACATGAAACATGTCACCACATAGCTGGCATATGAAACCATATTATGTAGCATATTTACATTAGAAAAAAATTTACATTAGAAAAAATTTAAATTGTTAGTTTCACTGAAGAAGAAATGTGAAAATATCACTACTAAAGAGAAAGCTGCAAACTGTGTCACCCTTTGCACTGCAGTTCAGAAGCAATGAAAGCCGCCCCCTAACCCTGTGTGTGCTCCCCACATGAAGGGGGTAGCAACCCTAGACAAGGAAGCAGATCTTACCTTTGAACGCGGCACATGTTTACAGCATGCACAGGCCCCATCCTTGTCTTATACTGCAGCCTGCGGTCTTACATACCACATCTTTATGCTGTTTCTGGCCATGCTGAGTGAGTAAAAAGCAGGCCTTACCCAAAAGAGAAAAATTGCCGTGGGCTGTTTTTCTAGCTTCCCCCAAAGAGAGAGAGAGAGAGAGAGAGACTGCAGGAAGGCAGGCACGGTTACACTTTGGAACAACCTCGCCAGGGCCTCAAAAGAAGTTCCACGAGAGGATTAAGCCTCCGTGGAAAGGCCAGGTGTGGGTCCACCCCTTCTGGCCTCTTTTCGAACCCAGCCAAGGAATCCCTGGGCTGGAAGGGAGTGTGGGGAGGCAGCCCTGCCCGTCTGCCCTCTTCCTCGGCCAGCCCCTTCCTCGGCTCCACAGCTGCCCAACATGCCCTGCAAGCCAGCTTTCCGGCCTGCCCCACAAAAGCCCACGGGGACTCTGGGCGCTCAGTTCTTCAGGGCCAGGAGCTGACCCCTCCTGTGACCTGCTGGGCCCACAAAAGAAGGCAGACGAGGCCACCTCTCTGCACGGACAGAGGGCAGCCCACTGGTGGCATATGACCCCAGAAAAACTGTCAAAGATGTATACAGATGTACCAAATAAGTGTTGGAAATGTGAAACACAAGTGGGAAGTTATTATCATATGTGGTGGTCATGTGGAATAGCGAAAAAATACTGGAAAAGAGTACATGTTATGTTACAACAAATATTGCTCTATAATGTGCCATTAACCCCAGAATTGTTTTTATTGAGTATGATACCTGACAATATGGATAAGTCAAAGCAACATATAGTTGTGTATATTGTTACGGCAGCTAGAATTCTATATGCTAAAAATTGGAAAAGTCCGACGATACCGAATCAAGAAGATCTTATTGAAAAAATACGGGAAATAGCAGAAATGGACATTTTATCAGAAGTCATGAAGGACTATCCCCTACAAAAGGCAACAGAAAGATGGGACCTATTCAACACATGGACTAAATTAACAGGCAACGTGTAAATAGCATACAATGGGGTCTCGACTTACGAACGGCTCGACATACGAACGTTTCGACTTACGAACCGCTCTCACAGGAATATATGGACTCGACTTACAAACTTAGATTCGAGTTACGAACTCTTTTTCCCCCTTTTTTTAAAGCTAAGTCATCTTAGGTTAAAAGGAAAAAAGAAAAAAATCCCCCTCTAGTGGCAGAAGGCGGAATAGCAGCTTCCCATTAGTTTCTATGGACGAAAAGAGCAGATACGGATTAAATGGTTTTCAATGCATTCCTATGGGAAATGCAGATTCGACTTAAGAACTTTTCGACCTGAGAACTGCCTTCCAATATGGATTAAGTTCTTAAGTCGAGAACCCCACTGTATATTGAAATGAGAACTTAATCTAGAAGGCAGAAAAGAGTATACAGAATAACTTAAAACTTTGATATGGCAATAAGTATAGAATGGTTGTTAGTATGTTATTGTCTCTCCTCTTCCTTACAAATTCCTAAGTCCCCTTTTCCTTTTTGTCACCCCTTATGTTAAAAAAAAAGCCCACGGGGACTCTGGGCGCTCAGTTCTTCAGGGCCAGGAGCTGCCCCCTCCTGTGACCTGCTGGGCCCACAAAAGAAGGCAGACGAGGCCACCTCTCTGCACGGACAGAGGGCAGCCCACTCTCTCCCCTCCCCTCCCCTCCTCCTCCTCCTCCTCCTCCAGATATAATCTACCAATGCTGCCATTTTCACCTGGGGCTGCTGCTTCAGCCACTCCATAGGCTCGGCTACCTACAGCACTGTGGTGTTAGAAGGAACCCCAGGAGGTCACCTACTCTAGCCTCTACCAATGCAGAGGACCACCCCCCCCCGTCCTGCTTTCTCTTCTCCCTAAAAGTCCAGTCAAAAGCCCTTATTCCAAATGCGAGGTCCATAGCAGGACCTCTTCCGTGCCTTGGCCCAGCAAGGGAGCTGAGCTGCCTCAGGTGGCTGCCCTTCTCCTTGGGGGCCGAGAGGACTCCGGAGATGGTAGAGGCAACGCTCGGTAGTCATCCTGCATTAATGCCGTAACGGTTGGGGTATGTGAATACTTGAGTCTCCACCCCGAAACCATAGGCCACCAATGAACCAAGCTACAGTACACAGGAGATGATGCCACAGACTTTCTAAGGAAACTTCAGTCAACACGCAACATCCAGGATAACATCATCCTCGCTACAATGGACGCAGAAGCATTCCACACAGAGGGAGACTACAGCCTACCATAAACACCATTCAAAACAAAGAAGCAGCACACAAAATCGCCACATTCTGTGCTTCTGTGTGTGTGTTTAGTCGTTTAGTCGTGTCCGACTCTTCGTGACCCCATGGACCAGAGCACGCCAGGCCCTCCTGTCTTCTACTGCCTCCCGGAGTTGTGTCAAGTTCATGTTGGTTGCTTCGCAGACACTGTCCAGCCATCTCATCCTCGGTCGTCCCCTTCTCCTCTTGCCATCACACCTTCCTAACATCAAGGTTTTTTCCAAGGACTCTTTTCTTCTCATGAGATGGCCAAAGTACTGGAGCCTCAGCTTCAGGATCTGTCCTTCAAGTGAGCATTCAGGGTTGATTTCCTTTAGAACTGATAGGTTTGTTCTTCTTGCAGTCCAGGGGATTCTCAAGAGCCTCCTCCAGCACCACAATTCAAAGGCATCAATTCTCCGGCGGTCTGCTTTCTTTATGGTCCAGCTCTCACTTCCATACATCACGACAGGAAAAACCATAGCTTTGACTATTCGGA
Source organism: Pogona vitticeps (assembly GCF_051106095.1). Lineage (NCBI taxonomy): Eukaryota > Metazoa > Chordata > Lepidosauria > Squamata > Agamidae > Pogona > Pogona vitticeps. Next base: position 240,855,302 of record NC_135786.1, on the reverse strand, counting down.
CTTTTGTTGGCAAGGTGATGTCTCTGCTTTTCAAGATGCTGTCAAGATTTGTCATCGCTTTCCTCCCAAGAAGAAGGCGCCTTTTAATTTCAGGGCTGCTGTCTCCATCTGCAGTGATCATGGAGCCCAGGAAGATAAAATTTGACACTGCCTCCATATCTTCCCCTTCTATTTCCCAGGAGGTGATGGGACCAGTGGCCATGATCTTAGTTTTTTTGATGTTGAGTTTCAGACCGTTTTTTGCACTCTCCTCTTTCACTCTCATTACAAGGTTCTTTAATTCCTCCTCACTTTCTGCCATCAGAGTCGTATCATCTGCATATCGGAGGTTGTTGATATTTCTTCCGGCAATCTTAATTCCGGCTTGGGTTTCTTCCAGTCCAGCCTTCCGCATGATGTATTCTGCATATAAGTTAAATAAGCTGGGGGACAATATACAGCCTTGCCGTACTCCTTTCCCAATTTTGAACCACTCAGTTGTTCCATGACCAGTTCTAACTGTTGCTTCCTGTCCCACATATAGGTTTCTCAGGAGACAGATAAATTGGTCAGGCACTCCCATTTCTTTAAGAACTTGCCATAGTTTGCTGTGGTCCACACAGTCAAAGGCTTTCACATAGTCAATGAAGCAGAAGTAGATATTTTTCTGGAACTCTCTGGCTTTCTCCATAATCCAGCGCAAGTTAGCAATTTGGTCTCGAGTTCCTCTGCCTCTTCGGAATCCAGCTTGTACTTCTGGGAGTTCTCGGTCCACATACTGCTGAAGCCTACCTTGCAGGATTTTGAGCATAACCTTGCTAGCGTGCGAAATGAGTGCAATTGTTCGGTAGTTGGAGCATTCTTTGGCACTGCCTTTCTTTGGGATTGGGATGTAGACTGATCTTTTCCAATCCTCTGGCCACTGTTGGGTTTTCCAAACTTGCTGGCATATTGAATGTAGCACCTTAACTGCATCATCTTTCAAGATTTTAAATAGTTCAACTGGAATGCCATCACCTCCACTGGCCTTGTTGTTAGCCAGGCTTTCTAAGGCCCACTTGACTTCGCTCTCCAGGATGTCTGGCTCAAGGTCAGCAACTACATTGTCTGGGTTGTCCGGGATATCCAAATCTTTCTGATATAATTCCTCTGTGTATTCTTGCCACCTCTTCTTGACGTCTTCTGCTTCTGTTAGGTCCTTCCCATTTTTGTCTTTTATCATGTTCATCTTTGCGCAAAATGTTCCTCTAATATGTCCAATTTTCCTGAACAGATCTCTGGTCTTTCCTTTTCTGTTATCTTCCTCTATTTCTTTGCATTGTTCATTTAAGAAGGCCCTCTTGTCTCTCCTTGCTATTCTTTGGAAGTCTGCATTCAAGTTTCTGTAACTTTCCCTATCTCCCTTGCATTTTGCTTCCCTTCTCCTCTCTGCTATTTCTAAGGCCTCGTTGGACAGCCACTTTGCTTTCTTGCATTTCCTTTTCTTTGGGATGGTTTTCGTTGCTGCCTCTTGGACAATGTTACGAGCCTCTATCCAAAGTTCTTCAGGCACTCTCTCCACCAAATCGAGTTCCTTAAATCTGTTCTTTACTTCCACTGTGTATTCATAAGGGATTTGGTTTAGATTATACCTGAGTGGCCCAGTGGTTTTTCCTAATCTCTTCAGTCTAAGCTTGAATTTTGCTATGAGAAGCTGATGATCAGAACCGCAGTCAGCTCCAGGTCTTGTTTTTGCTGACTGTATAGAGCTTCTCCATCTTTGGCTGCAGAGAATATAATCAATCTGATTTCGATATTGCCCATCTGGTGATTTCCATGTATAGAGTCGCCTCTTGTGTTGTTGGAAAAGAGTGTTTGTGATGACCAGCTTATTCTCTTGACAAAACTCTATTAGCCTTTGTCCTGCTTCATTCTGAACTCCAAGGCCAAACTTCCCTGTTGTTCCTTTTATCTCTTGGCTCCCTACTTTAGCATTCCAGTCCCCTAGAATGAGAAGAACATCTTTCTTTGGTGTCAGTTCTAGAAGGTGTTGTAAATCTTCATAAAATTGGTCAATTTCAGTCTCCACAGCAATGCTGGTTGGTGCATAAACTTGGATTATTGTGATGTTGAATGGTCTGCCTTGGATTCGTATTGACATCATTCTATCATTTTTGAGATTGTATCCCATTACAGCTTTTCCCACTCTTTTGTTGACTATGAGGGCTACTCCATTCCTTCTACGGGATTCTTGCCCACAATAGTAGATATGATAATCATCTGAGCTGAATTCGCCCATTCCTGTCCATTTTAGTTCGCTGATGCCCAGGATGTCGATGTTTATTCTTGCCATCTCCTGTTTGACCACCTCCAGCTTCCCAACGTTCATAGATCTTACATTCCAGGTTCCTATGCAGTATTCTTCTTTGCAGCATTGGATTTTCCTTTCACTTCCAGGCACGTCCACAGCTGAGCGTCCTTTCGGCTTTGGCCCAACCACTTCATTAGCTCTGGAGCTACTTGTACTTGTCCTCCACTCTTCCTCAGTAGCATGTTGGACGCCTTCCGACCTGAGGGGCCCATCTTCCAGCATCATATCTTTTAGCCTTTTGTTTCTGATCATGGGGCGTTCTTGGCAAAGATACTGGAGTGGCTTGCCATTTCCTACTCCAGGTGGATTGCGTTTAGTCGGAACTCTCCACTATGTCCTGTCCGTCTTGGGTGTCCCTGCACGGCATAGCCCATAGCTTCTCTGAGTTACTCAAGCCCCTTCGCCACGACAAGGCAGCAATCCATGAAGGAGATGTACTCGCAAAGAATTATTTCAAGTTTGACCATAAAACCTACTTCCAGACAACAGAACTACGAGTGCCCATGACAGTTCAAAGGCGGTGGTGGTTAGCAAACATATTCATGGTTGACCTTGAACAACATTTTCTTAACTGTTGCAACCAAAAATCACTTCTCAATTTGAGGTTCATTGATGACATTTTCCTGATCTGAACCCATGAAAAGAAATCCACAGAGAATTCCACCAGGATTTCAAAAACTTTCATCCAAACATCAAATCATCCTTGAACAATCTACACAACAGTTGCATTTCCAGACACTACTGTAAAACAAACATGGAAAGCTTAACATCACGCTGTACCGAAAACCCACAAACTGATACACCTGCTTGCATGCCCCAAACACACTACAAAATCCATAGTTTGCAGTCAAGCTCTCAGATACAATCACATCTGCTCGGACTCACAAGATAAGAGCTCCAAAATCAAGGATCAACAAAATGCATTCCTTGGACTACAATATCCACCCAATATGATTAAGGAATATATAAGCAAAGCAAGATGGATACCCATAAGTAACTGACTGGAGGACAGACCCAGAAAAGAAAATGACCAAACATCACTAGTCTCAGTCCACAACTGAAATCACTCACATGCATAAGCGATCTCCAAACCATTCTTGACAAGAACACTTCACTCTCCCAAGCCCTTGTTGGCAGACCTTTACTTGCTTACAGGCAACCCCCCCCCCAAATCTCAAACAACTACTGACACACAATGGACTACACAACACTGACAGAGATGGGACTAAACCCTGCTACAAATACAAATGCTGGCTCTGCCCAGGCACATTTATTCTAGCGACATGATTATAGGACCCAACAAAGTCACACACAACATCAAAGGTACTTTTATTTTTTACTTACCAATGCTATTTATGCCATCTTTTGACAACAATACTGTATTCATCTGTACAGTGGGGTCTTGACTTGAGAACTTAATCCGTATTGGAAGGCGGTTCTCAAGTCAAAAAGTCTGTAGGTCAAGTCTCCATTGACCTACAGTGCATTGAAAACCGATTAATCCCGTAACAGGCTGGCTTTGTTCCATTTTGGTTTTTTTCTGGTCTGTAAATCAATTCTCAGGCTGCAAGTCAAACCTAAATTTTGCGGCCAGAGAAGTCTGTAACTCAAAAAGTCTGTAAGTCAAGCTGTCTGTAAGTCAAGGGTCCACTGTAGTCTACACATGACAAATCTCTATGCAGAAGAATTAATGGACCCCAATCAAACATCAGGAATGGCAAAACACAGAAATCTGTTCCATGTCGTTTTAATTTACAGTACCACGGCACTCTGCACAAGACCTAAAAGTAGACATTCTGAAAAAAAATTACAAGACAAGAACCCAGAAAGAAACAGCTAAGATAAAATATATAGACATGCTTAGACACCCATTGCGATAGACTCGACGTAAGTAAAGGCTTCTTAGGGCACTACTAGATATAAACACTGCAATAACTGTACTGTACCTTATCTCTCATATATATTTTGTTCCTTAAAAAATCCAGCTTTAAAAGCTTCAAAGGTAAACAGAGAGCCTTCACATTACCATGTGGTTCTTGTGTTCATCTATTGCCTAAGCCTGCAGTGGTTCTTAACCTTTGTTACTCAGGTGTTTTTGAACTGCAACTCCCAGAAACCTCAGCCAGCAGAGCTGATGGTGAAGGATTCTGGGAGTTGCAGTCCAAAAATATCTGAGTAACAAAGGTTAAGAACCAGTGGCCTAAGGTAATTCACCCAGGAGTGTGACTCACTACAAAACCTCCTATAAAGGAACAGGGTCTTAAAAGATCATTAACAAAAGTAAAAAGGCAGTTTCCTTAGAACAGTGAACATTCATGTTATTTCTGTTTGTTACTCTTTGACATAGGTTCTTGTGCTCTTTACTGCAGAAGCTTCAATGGAATAGCTCTGATTATCAAACAAACTATCATCCCACTGTTAAATACCCCTTTGACTTTCTTAACAACCTACCACAATCTCTGTATTTTGATGCCATGTATGTATAAATATTTGCCATGTTAGCTCTCTCTCTCTCTCTCTCTCTCTCTGAGGAACTGGATTTTATCCACAAAAGCTCACATTAAAAAAAACAGCTATGCAAAGACATTTTCTGTCTTTTTCCTATTTGTTCTTTTATTTTCGTTTTTATTCTATTCTTGCCTGTAACACCTACACAGACTAACATGGCGACCTCTTCTTCAAAAAAGCACAAGACCCAGAGACAAGAGGTCTGGCTCCTCAGGGTGGGGGACGGGGGGGGGCAAGATTCAGGACATGCTCTTTATCCAAGCTATCCCATTAGGTCTTGCTTTCAGCACTACACTCACCGAGAAGGCACCAGCCAGCGGAACAGCTGGCAACCACAGCCTCATGGTGTTAAGACCAATTCAGGCATTACCAGTGTTCTCCACCAAACAATTAGAACATAAGAACCTTGGAAGGGTGTTGTTGGATCAGGCCAAGGGCCCCCTCTAGTCCAGCTCCCTGTATCTCCCTGTGGCCCCACTGGATGCCTCTAGGAGCCCACAAGACACCCGTTCCCTGATCCCCCTTCCCCTGCACCAGGCATTTTGCATGATTCTGCACGGGAGGTCTTGGAAGGGGTGAGGGAAACACACTCGTCCCGCAGGGACCAATGAGCCCCAGTAAGCACTGGTCTATAGAGGCACCGTGACTTTGGTCCTGGAGTGAAGGCAGAGCCAGTCTGAGTAGCAGCTACCAATTAATTGATTAAAATGCTAATTTTTTAAAATGTTTTTATCCCACGCCTTTCACCTTAAAAGGCCCCGAGGCAGCTTACATAACTAAAACTACAATATTTAAAAGCTAAAAACAGTAAATGAAACCCATACTAAAACCACATTTTATATGCACCCCCATTTTTTTGAAGCAGTCCAAGTTAGCCCCCCCCCGCCAGTTCTGCTCTGCCCTGACTCCCCCCCCCCCCGCCGCTTGCCATCTGGGCCACATCAGGTGAGCCCTCTCCTTCCTCCCACACTCAGAGGCAGCAAAAAGGTGTTCCTTCTCTCTGCCCTTCCTCCACAAGGCCGGGCACGCACGATGCCGAGAACAGCCTGGCATCTCTCCCCAGCTCAGAGGCCACATGGCTGCTCAGGAATGGATCCCTCCCCCAGCCCTGCGGGGAAGGCTGCCTAAGCCCAGCCCAGCAAGGAGGAGGCCAGGCTGTGACGGGGCTGCATCCGTCCCGCTTGCGGCCTCTGAAGGGCTGAGCACGTGGATGATGGAGCCGGCCTCTTTTCCTCACGCCCAGCAGGAAGGGCCCAAACCGATGGGCTGGCCAGGCCAGAGAGGCACACCACCCGGTCTCCGGAGCGTCCTGACCGCAGCAGCTGCGCCACAGTGGGACGGGTCACCTTGGGAGGTGCTGGCTCTCCTCCATCGGGGTTTTTCGTGCGGACGTTTGATGGGCCCGATATCTCGGTGGACCCCCTTGCACTGCCCGGGGCCCTTGTGGCCCCTCTGAGTCTAAGAACACTTGGTGGCTCAAGGCAACCCCAACCGGCACTTCAGGCCCAGCCTGGCGGTTTGCCGCCCCCTTCCTTCTCAGCCGCCTGAGCGCCACAGAGCCCAGAAGGGCATCCCCAACCACACTCCATTCCCACGGACACGGCTGGGGCCGGGAGGATACCTGGCCCGGCTGAAGGCTCCCCTCTGCTTCATCCGCCAGAGAGAGAGAGAAAGAGCGCAGCGTGCCAACAGCCAGCGGCCGGCTCTGCCTCAGAAAGGGAGACCCAGGGGCTCCCCCATGGCCTCCCTTGCTCCCCAGCTGGTTTTCCCAGGTCACCCCCCTCCTCCGACCTCACTTTCCCCATCTCTCCCTTCGAACGAGAGCGAGGCCAAGCGCACAACCCAAGCCGGGGGGGGGGAGGAGGAAGGGAAGAGAGGGAGGAACGTAAAAAGCAAGCTTGGCACTTCCTTCTCTAGACTGCTTTTTGATTCCCCGAGAGATAGGAAGGAGGCAGGCAACCACCTCAACTGCCTTCAAGGGGAACCATGCCAGCTGCGGAGGCACTGAGCTCCTGGCACTTCCCGTCCCAATCTCACCTTAGCCGTAGGTAGGCCTCAGAGATGGCACCTGCCCCCTCCTCGGGCAGGGGGGGGGACGAGGACGGCAGAGCACAGAGGTCCGGCGGCCCAGCCGGGCAGGAAGGCTGCTGACTAGCCCAGGAAGCTCGTCGGGCACGGAAGCCACGAGGACTGGCTAGGCCGACCGAGGCCCTTGCCTGGGCCTGCCTCCGCTTCCCTTGCAAACGGGGATTGGCCTCCTTCCGGGCCGGGCCTCCGCCAGCCGGCAGGGCCTGTCGCTACCTGTGCAGGTTCCCACCCTCCTTCCCTCGCCTGACAGCCCTCTTGCCAAACTGGCTGGGCTGCTTCCGACACACCCAGCTGCTGCTGCTGCTGCTGCTGCTGGTGCTGCGCTGAGGCCTCCCGAAAGAGTCAGCGGCTGAGCAGGGAGGCGGCCCTCCTGGGGGGAGGCTGGCAGACCGAGTGGGGGGGGGAGAGAGACGGGAGGAGCCCCCCAGGATGGTCCTCTCCAGGTAGGAGGGCGGCGAAGAAGAGCCGCAGGCCCTTTATGCCTTCGCTTCCCTTGTCTGCCGCCCGTCCAGCTGAGGCCACTCTGAGCGGCTCACAATGTAATCAAACAATAACACAACCCGACAGGTAAAATAAAATCAACACATAGCCATCATAAAATAAAAACAACAATTGAACTATGACATAATCAACAATTAAACATGAGATATCTTAAAAGGCGGTAGGACTGATTCAGGGGCCAGGCCACAGCCCTGCTGCTGAGAGACCAGCCTCTGGGTCCCTTCCCAACAGGCCCCCCCTCCACACCCACACCCACACCCACGAACACACACTTCCCCCACTGCCAGGCTCTGCTGGGGTCTTCTCTGTCTTGCTTATTTACTGGGCTTTCGTTTCACCTTCCCCCCCCCCCAAAAAAAGTGGGGAAATATACAACTAAAGCACAAAACTAGAGTTTGGAATATTACTTAAACCACAAGTAAAAAGACTTCAGGGTGGAAAATGCTTCATGCAACTGATAACAAGCTCTCCCCTCCCTCCCCCCCCCACCCCAAGCAGTCAAGGTCAGTTCCCTTCATTCAGTCTGCAGCACAGCCGCTTCTGGGCAACCAGGGCCAGGCCCAGACAAGCCCTCCTCAGCACAGGCTTGCAAGAGAGGATGCAGGGGAAAGGGCTGCTCCTGGAGCAGCGGCAGCGGCAGCGGGGTGGGGTGAGGAAGGCCCTCCTTCCCACCCACCCCACTCCAGTCATGCCTCTGTAGGGAGGGAGAGGTGGAGCTGGGACCAAGAGAACATTCCCCCCCCCCCAAAAAAAGAGCCCAAAGCCCAGCTAGGCTACAAAGGGAGAAGAAGGTGGTCCTTCAGACAGCCTGGAGGAAGCTCTCTCCTGCCTCAGCCTGGGGCTCTTCCACAAAACCCGAGCAAGGTCTGAGAGATAAAGGAGGATGAGTCCCTGCTCTCCTCTCACTGAATGGGGGACTCCCATCCCCCCTCCCTCCAGAAACAACTGCAAGAGGAGGAGGAGGAGGAGGAGGAGGAGGAGGAGGAGATGATTTCTGGAGGGTCCCCCATTGGAAGAGGAAGAAATATCTGAGATGGGGGGGGGCAGGGTACTTGAAGCCTGCCTCTTCCTCAAGATCAGAGAGCAGGCCTGTTGCAAAAGGAATCTAAAGGTTCTTTTCCTCTCTGGCAAGGACCAGCTGGACATCTGAAAAGGAATAAAAACTGGACAGAATCAAACCGTACACACAGTGAATCTGCAAATAAGATAGGCCCTATTCTCCGACGGGCTGTGACTTGGAGGCCCAAGGCAAAAGCTTCCCCACAGCTGGGCATTTACAGATGCACACACACACGCACACGCACACACACACACACACACGGTGGGCCTTCTCTTGTGCCTCTGAAACGACAACAGCCAAGCCAGGTTCGCCAAGGCTGTGACATTAATCCCGCAGGACACCCAGGCGGGGGGAATCCTCCCACCCAGCCCATGCAAGCGCCAATACCAACCTCTTGTCCACTCTGTGGGGTGTAGGCCTAGATTCTGTGCATCCATGGGGGCTTTCTCACAATCTCAACAACGGGGGCCTGATGAAGAACGGAGGAGTCTCCTTACCAAAGCCCTTGCTCTTTGACAAAGCTAGTGGTATGACTCCCCTGCCCCGAAAGAGGCCAGGAGTGTGTTTGTGTGTGTGCTCCAGTGAGGGAAGGAGTCACCCGTCTCCACATTAGAAGATGAAAATTTGGTTTGGGCCGCACATGCATTTGGTTTGGGCCGCATGGGGGGGGGGGCAGCCCTAGCCGTCCTCCGCAGCCCTGCTCCAAATACGCTTACCGGCAGCTGCGATCTCAGACAGCAGAGGCTGCCAGCTTCGACTCTGGTGGCTTTATGGGGCCAGGAGGAGGTCCACCTATTGATGGGGGACAGCGCAATGCAGTCACGCAGCCCCCCTCTCCCCTCCCCTCCCCCTCCTTCCTTCCTTCCCTCTCTCCCCCTCTACTGTTGTGACATGCCCCGGCCACAAGCGCCGGCAGTATAACTTGAAACTTTGGAATTTCTTTAAAAATAAAAAATTGCACTGGGCCGCATTACGAGCTGACCTGGGCCACATGCAGCCCTCGGGCCACAGGCTGGACAAGCCTGTTCTAAAACAAATAAAATAACAAAGGTTTTGGAAACCTTTAATCAGTGCCTCAGCTAGTCCCGCTCTATTGTGTTGTCTCGTTGACATTAATTTCACTGCTCTTTCTTTTGCTACTAAATTGTACACAGGTATTGTCTGTTTGTTACCATCCTGTAATAACGCCTGGGGACTGTTGGATAACCCAGAGTTCATAAACCAGTTGAAAACCGTAAGAGAGGTATAAAAAGTTTATTATTGGGTGTTATCAGAATAAGAGATTGGTTCAAGAAGATGTATAAGAGAACAAACTAGAGTGTTACTAGGAGAAGAAGGAATTTCATGGCTGGATAGAAATCAATTAGAAAACTGGACTAATGAATGGGGAAAACATTGAGGAGTTTTGACAAAATTTGAAGAAAGGCCTTGGTACAAATATCCATATGTGATGGACATGTGAAATGATGCAGAAAGACTGAACAATGGTATTTAGTGAAATAGAGAAAATTATGAATCTAAGTATACAAAAGCGTCCAATTAAAACTTTGATGAATGCATTTAGAAATAGTCAAATAGAAGGGAAGGAAGGAATTAATTACTATTGCTGTAGCAAGATTGATATTTGCAAGATACTGGAAGAGTAACATAAGAACATAAGAAGAGCCCTGCTGGATCAGGCCAAGGGCCCATCTAATCCAGCTTCCTGTATGTGACGCTGGCCTCACCAGATGCCTCTTGGAGCACACGAGACAATGAGATTCCTGTCTCCTGATACCCCTCCCCTGTATTGGGCATTTGGAGGCACCTTCTTTCTAAGCCTGGAGATTACACATCCACATCATTGCTTGTCACCTGTGATGGCCTCTTCCTCCAGGAATCTATCCAACCCCCTTTTCAAGGCATCTAGAACAGATGCCATTACCCTAACAATTATTTTAATATGGAGGAATGGTATAATGATAAATTAATGTGTGAGCTGAAAGTTAGAAAAGGAATATTGAAAGTAAATCATTTTAAGGATATATGGAATGTATTTTTAGAATGTGTTTGGGAAACGTAAAGGTTTATACTCCAGGACAAAAGTCGCTATATTTTTTGAAATGGAGTACGTACATAAATAAGAAAAAAACACAAATTTATATCCTGAATGTGGAAGGGTGTACTGGATGTATGCTTTATGTTGTTTTAAATTTGCTTTTTAATTTTTATTATTTTTTCTTTCTATTTTTGTATTATCTTGTAATGCTTAGTTCAAAAATCTAATTAAAAATAACTAATCTGAAACTAAACACACACAAACACACACACAATATGCCCAAGCCAAACAAAAGTGAAGAAACAAAGAACTTTGTCTGGGGACCCAGAGTACACAAACTGCTCACCCTTTGCTTCTTTCTAAGAAACGCCTTTCCAGGCAGACAACATCAGGCTCCCGCCTAACTCGGGGGGGGGGGGGGGAGCCTAAAGAGATCCCCTCCTGCAGCCAAGGTTTGGGGGCACAGTGAAGGACAACTTAATGACAGACCACCACCACCCACACACACACACAAGCCTTCCATCCTTCCCGGGTCAGGTTGGGCAAAATAAGGACCCAGCTTCTCCGGCACCGTATCTCTCCGCAGCCCAAACACCCCAGGGGCTGATCCAGAACCAGGAGGGCAGGAGAGGCAGGCAGGCAGGCAGGCAGGCAGGCGTCAAAGTGCTCCCCCCGCCCAGTGCTCAGTGCCTGGGAGCCACTCTGGCAGGCGTGGCCACAACATCTGGCCCGCTCACCCTGTGGTCAGTGGAGGCCTCCCTTTGGAGATCTGGCTGGGGCTGGGTCAGGCCTCGGCAGGAATGCAAAAAAAAGAAAGAAAGAAAAGAAAAAAAAAAGATAAGAAAAAGAAGGGGGAAAAGGCCAAGCCAGAGCCTAACGCTGGGAGGACAATGAAGAGGCGGAAGGGGAAGAAGAGGCGGCCGGGGCAAAAGCAGACGCTCGTCCCACCCCGACCGCCACCCTCCCCTCTTCCTGGGAGGAAGGGGAGCCCGGTCTCCCCCTCCCAGCCCAGGCCCCGGCGGGATGCTTTGCTCCCTCTGATGCCCGGCCCCCCAGCTGCCCAGACCGACCGACACGGCTGTCTGGGAGAGCGAGCCAGCCCGCCAGCCCGGGTCTTCGGGCACTGGCGGCGCCACCAGCCACCCACCTTCCCCGTCCCGGCAACTTTGTAAACCAGGTCACCCTAGGCGGCCTCCCTTCCCCGCGTTCCTCCCTGCCCCTTCGCGGGAGTCGGCCCGCCCTTCCGAGGGCACCGGCGAGAGGGGAGGCGGCGGCCCAGGAGCGCGAGGGTCCCCTTGGAGGGGCGCCTGCCCGGCACTCCCCGCCCTGCCCCGGGACGCCACTCGCGCGCGCCTTGGCAGCGCCCCAGCGTGCCCGCTCCCGCCGCCGGGCGCCTGCCCGAGCCTGCCAGGGCAGCCCGCGAGGGGGCCGCGGGGCGCGGGTGGGGCCGGCGGGGATCTCCTCGCCCCTCCGCCAGTCGACCCCCCCCCGCCCCGCCCCGCCCCGTCCGTGGGCGCCTCTCGCGCCGCTGGACGCCGCTGCCGGGACCCCTTCCCCTGGGAAGGCGACTGGGGGCTCCCCCTCCCGCGCGCCCCGTCCTCGCTCTCGCTCCGGCCCCGAAAGGGCCTCCCTCCTTCTTGCCCCCCCTCTCTCCCCCCCGCCCCCAAAACCGATCCGGCTAGCCAGGCCCTTCCGACGCCCGCGACGCGAGCCGCGCTTCCCTCCGCGGCGGCGCACGAGGCGAGCCGGCTTCCTCCCGACCCGACAGCCCTCGGAGGCGGGCAGGCGCCGCCCTCCGGCCGAGCCCCCGGCAGGCAGGCAGGCAAGCAGGGCAGGGCAGGGCAGGCAACCCCGCTCTGCCCGCTCCCCGCCTGGCCGGAGCGCGCCCAGGGCGGGAAAGCCGGCAGGGATGGCCCCGGACCGGAGAGCGCCCCTTCCCTTCCTTACCTTGCCAGGTGAGCGGCGGGCAGGCTGGCTCTCGCGCTCGCTCCCTCCCTCGCTCGCTCTCGCCCGCTGGCCGCCTGCCGGGGTGCCGGGGGCGGTCGGTCGGCCGCTTTGGCCCTGCCCCCCCCGCGCGCCCCTCCCTCCCTCCCTCCCTCTCTCTTTCCCCGCCTGGCGCCTGGTTCACCTCGGAGCGGCCCGGAGGGAAGCTCCGCCCAGGGCGGAGGGCGAGGAAGGGAAAGCCCGGCCGGCTCCGGCTGCCTCTCTCTCTCTCTCTCTGAGCACTACCCCGCATTCCTGACACGCGGCCTCGCCCGGCCGGGCCCGGGAGAGGGAGGGCGTCGCGGCCCCGGTTCTCCGGGTCCCTCCCGCCTCCCCCCGGCCCTCTCTCAGAGGAGCCCCGAGCCGGGGCCGCCCCCTCGCCCGCCCGCCTGCCTGCCCGGGCGCAGCCTGAGCCCGGCGCGCCGCCAGACGGTTGCGGCCAGAAATCCGACGGCAGAGGCGGGACGGGCGAGCGCTGCCCAGGCGGACCTGCCGCCCGCAGCTTCGTCTCTCCCGGAGCCGGAAGGGCTCGCCGTCTCGCTCTCGTCCTTGGCCCTTGCGGGACCTCCCGGGAGGGGGGAAGGGCAGAGACGCCCGAGCGGCTTGCCGGGCCCCAAAGGCCCCTTGACTTCGGAGCCCTGGCTCGGCCGGACGCCCCCGAGAGAGAGCTGCTCCGGCGCCCGGCCTCTCGGCCCTTGGCACCTCGTCAGCGGAGCAGGGCAGCGGGGTGGTGGGGGTACCCGCGGAAGTGGCCCTCGGATCGCCCCCCCCTTCAGGCGCGCGCCCGGAGAAAGGGGCCGGGAGCCGAAGCCGGGCGGGGGGGGGGGCGGCGGCAAAGAGGCTGAGCCGTGCGCGCCGACGGGCGGACCAGGCCGAGGGGAAGGATGGGTGGGAGAGGAGATGATCTCTCTCTCTCTCCCCCCCCCCCCGCATCCCCGCCCGCCTCACCGACGGGCAGGGAGCTGCGAGGACGGGCCGGCCAGGAGTCCCCGGAGAGTCCACCCCCCTGTAGCACCCCACCCCCCGGGCAGCGGAGCCTCCTCGGTGGCGGCGGGGGTCAGCTGCGACCTGGTGGACGTGGCCGCTCCCCCTCGAGGCAGCCCCAGCTCCCTCCTGCCTGCCCTGCCGGAGTTCTTGTTGTTGTTGTTGTTAAAGAAAAACAATAATAACGCTGACATAAAATGTGGGTACATACCATACAATACTAGCCCTCCCCCCGCCGGTGCCACCATCACCCTCGGGGGGGCCATATACCCAAATATATCATTTTAATCTCTTTTCACCCTATTCCACTCCAAAAATACATTGATTCTTCTGCTGGCTTATGACCTCTCCCTTTCACAAAAACCTAATTCAAACATGGATTCCGGACCTCTTTGAAATCATTGTATTTTGTCACTCCCTTTTATTTTTATTTCACATGTTAGCTTATCATTTATTGCTAAACTCCACATTTCTTTATAGCAATCTTCAAGATTAATTTGTCATATTTCTAATATTTTGTAAATGTTAGTCTTGCTGCTGTGACCATTATAACGATTAGTTCTTTCTGTTCTTTTTAAAGATTATCATTAATTTTATTTAAAAGTGCAATAATTGGTGATATTTCAATATTATATCCAATAATTTCACTATTTTTTTTAAAAAAACAAGTGCCCGTTCTTTCTTATTTTGCAAGTCCAACACATATGTAAATACCTTTCTTTTTTCCTTTTTACATCTCCAGCATGGACATGGTACGTTTTTATTTAAAATATTCACTCATGGGGTAAGGTACCATCCCCAAGCGATCTTCTAACAATTTTCTTTTACCCTTATGGACATATTCTACATTATTCTTTGTGATCATATTTTGTTCCAATCCTCACTTTTAACCTCTTCCTCAAAGTCCTCTTGCCACTGGTTTTTCATCATAGCTTTTCCATATCCAACATTTGTTAAAGTTTTATAAATCACACTTACTGTGCCCTTTCTTTTATTTCCTTCCTCTTGAACTTGTCTTTGCTCTATAATCTCCTCAAATTTAGTCAATTTTCTAGTTTCTCCTACTTTTTTAGACCACTCCCTTGTCCATCTCTCCATTTGGAGTATATTTAGCCAAGATATCCCCCCCCTTCCTTTCCCATAATTTCCTTTATAGTACTGTATTTTTTTTATCTTGCATCTTTTCCATCCAAGCCCTTATTGTATTTAACCCTTTCTCTACTAGTACACTTCTTTTAAGTCTATTTTTAAGGATTTGGGGGAAGCTCTGAGCCTCCGCTACTTCTTGTAGTGGTGAGATAAGTGGACTCACTAGGCATCTGTTATTCTTTCCAACATTCCCCCACGTTCCTCAGTCAAGTGAGCAGGCAGATTTTCACCAGAGGAAGAAGGGCTGGAGAGCATCATCCTCCTCTCGGGAGGGAGGGAGAGAGACGGGGGGGCGATCGCGGTTCCCCTCGTGAGTAGCCTCGGTTGCTCCCGCGGGGGGGTCGCCCGGAGGGGCGGACTCCGGCTCGGTGGGGCTCAGGGGCCTGCCTCCGCTCGGGTCGGGGGCTGGCCACGGGGAGAGGGGGGGGCATTTGCCACAGGACGAAGCAAGAACGAACGAGACAAAAGGGCGCTCCGTCCCCGCCTCCCAGTCGCCTCCCGGTTCGGCCCGAGAAGGGGCGGAAGGGCAGCGGCTTCTCAACCGTTTCTGGCCCGCGGCCGGCATTCGGGGACCCCACCTCGGGGCGAGTTTGCCCTTGGGGCCCCTCCTGGGTTTCCGGCTTCTTTCCTCCGCCGCCGCCGGGAGAGGAAACGGGGGGGGCGGCGGCGACCAGCGACTCTCGTGCGCGCGCCCCCTCCCCTCCCCTCCCCCCCCCCGCCCGGCGCGCGCCGTCCTCGGAGTTCACCGGCGGCGCGGCGGCCAAAGTCCGAGCTCGAGCTCTCCAGGGCCACGCCCACAGGCGGTGACGTCAGGGCGCCCCCCCCCCCGTATCTCTCTGAGGGCGCGGCGCACATGCGCGGGGCGAAGCGCTCGTTGACAGGCAACCGCTGCGAGGCGAGAGAGGGAGAGAGAGGGAAGGTGCGTCCCGGCCGCCCGTCCCGTCGGGGTCTCACCTTCTCGGCCCGGGCGCCGCCTGTGGCCGCTGCTCCGCCCGCCTCTCCCGGGCCGAGAAGGCGAGGGCAAGGGGGCTCTCCGGAAGGGCTCCTTCGGGAACTTCTGCTCGAGCCCTGCACCTCCCTTGGGAGCCCTTGCCCGTCCCGGGGGGGATGGGGGTGGAGGTGGGGGTGATGGTGGGGGGGGTTGGCCCTACAGGCTGAGAGGGGCCGAGCCCCCCCCTCTCCGAGCAGAAGAGGATTCTTTAGTTGGGGAGAACTGTGTGCATGCGCCCACCCGACGGACTTGGTTTTTCCCCGGGGATGTATGTATGACAGAGAGAATAATGAAAAAAATAACTTGAAAACTAGAGTATGAAAAATAATTTAAAAAAAGACGTGGATGTTCCAGCAGTGCCTCCCTGGATGCTTTGTTAATATCAAAAATGAAAAGCTTACTTGTTTGGAGTGAATCAGCCTTTCCTTCCAACATAGGATCGCGTTCCCCATTACTGAAGCTAATCTGTTATGGTAAGAGCCACCAAACTGCCAGCCTCCTTTGCCCACTTTTTTTTTTTAACTGCCTTTCGTTTTAGGAACATGAGTGCCAAGAAAGGTCCAACAAGGAGCCCCGTTCGAAAGGGAGCAAAAGCAGCAACTTCTGCAAAGCAGGGAGGAAAGGTCTCTGGGAATCCAGGTAGCGCATCCCTCTGGGCAAAGCCGGTGGTTCCGGCAGAGAAGGGACCTCAGTCATGCCGGGGGGGGGGACGGGGCGGGGGGGAGAGGGCTCCATGCCATGCAGAGCCTTGAGGGAGCTCCCCCTATGAGAGACCCACCGACGTGTGTTATACACACAACTAACAAGATCTCTTGGAAGAGAATGTGCTTTGCAGTCTGAGAAGATTTTAAAGCCTTTTAATGTTAATCCGGTCCCTTTTTTCTGGATATCCCCTGATTCCTTTACTTCTTTTTCCTTTTTCCTTAATGAATTAAATGACCAGGAGAATCTTCTTCTCTAAAATTTATTTAGCAAGCAAGCATGTCTAAAAAAGTAATATATAAAGAGCAATCATATGCATATATGTATGAAATATATAAAACTGGATGAGAATATATTTCAAAATCTACAGTCCTCATATAAAATTCTTATCTGAATACCTAAACAGTATTCATCCACAAGGAATGACTGTGAATAATTTTCTATGATGTAACTTAAAAACTTAAAGAAGGCTTTAAAAAATAGACATGGTATGAAGAGCATACAGTGAAATGAGAACTTAAATCTGGAAGACAGAAAATAATAAAAAGAGCAATTTGGAATTTTGATATGGCAATATGTATAGAATGGATGTTAGCTTGTTATTGTTTCTCCTTTTCCCCCTTAACCTCAATTCCCCCTTTCCTTTCTGTCACCCCTTGTTAAAAATAAATTTAAAAAAACTTAAAGAAGGCTTTAAAAAGATAAGATATTCAAAAGACACATTGCTTAAAAGTATAATCTTAATGTAAAAAACCAGAAAAATTCAGACTCTGATATAAGTCACTTTAAAGCTATTATGTTAAAAAAATTCTCAGACTATTGCAAGATTAATTAATTGTTAATCTTGCAATAGTCTGAGAATTAATTAATTGTTAAAATTGTAAACTCATGATTTATATTTTATATTGCTTTGTTTTTACCTATGTAATAACTGTGTATATTTTAAATTGTTTTTATTGTATATGTTGTGAGCCGCCCAGAGTAGACTATGTCTAGATGGGCGTCATATAAATGCAATAAACAAACAAACAAACAAACAAACAAATAAATAAATAAATATTGTATTAGTATAGATTATTATATTAGTACAGTATAGCATAAGCATTTCTAAAATACATCACACATTATTCATTCTGTTATCTTAAGCTCTCCCCGCAGAGATTTCTCCTTCCCTCTCAGTGAAAACAAGGCATGTGTCTCTCAGAATACTCGCTATTTTATCCTGTATTTATAGTCTAGTCAAAATCAAAACAACCTGCCTCATCGGCAAAGCCAGGACATCACTGGTACAGGATATCACTACAGTACTTCAGCGAAATGCACCCCCACTCAGTGACTTCAAAGCCAGTGGCTGTACCTGGTAGGAAAATTCACTTAACTTAATACAGTACTGTATCAATAGATGGTGCTACAGGATACATATTAATTCATGCCTTCTTATTTCTGTAACATTCTCACCTGTTTAAAACCTATCATTTTCACCCACCACCCTTTTACTAAAGTCAACAGTTAATAATGCTTCTTAACGTGTCCTGATTGTGACCGTCAACCTTGTTTGCTGGGTAGCTACACTAGATTATT
Organism: Pogona vitticeps; assembly: GCF_051106095.1. NCBI lineage: Eukaryota > Metazoa > Chordata > Lepidosauria > Squamata > Agamidae > Pogona > Pogona vitticeps. Next base: position 240,837,388 of record NC_135786.1, on the reverse strand, counting down.
GAGTGTCAACCCAGTGTGTGGCAGCAGTGAAGAAGGCCAATTCCATGCTAGGGATAATTAAAAAGGGGACTGAAAATAAAACAGTTAACATGATAATTCCCTTGTACAAAACTCTGGTAAGGCTGGACCTGGAATACTGCGTACAGTGCTGGTCGCCACACCTCAAAAAGGACATTGTGGAACTGGAAAAAGTGCAGAAGAGAGCGACTCAAATGATGACTGGGCTGCGGCACCTCCCTGATGAGGAAAGGCTAAAATATTTGGAGCTCTTGAGTGTAGAGAAAAGGCGCCTGAGTGGGGACATGATGGAGACGTATAAAATGATGCAGGGGGTGGATCAAGTGGATAGAGGGAAGCTCTTTTCCCTCTCACACAACACTAGAACCAGGGGACATCCACTCCAGTGGAGTGTTGGGAGAGGGAGAACAGACCAAAAAAAACCTTTATTCAGCATGTTGTTAGTCTGTGGAACTCCTTGCCACAGGATGTGGCGATGGGATCTGGCCTAGAGGCCTTTAAAAGGGGATGGGACAGATTCCTGGAGAAAAAGGACATTGCATGTTAGAAGTCAGGATGGGGTTGTAAAAAAGAGAAGGGGACATATTTATATATGTGGTGGTTATGTGAAAAAAAGAAAGAATGGAAATTAATATTTAAAGAAATATCTGAAATAATTGGATTGGATATTGAAATGTCTCCATTAATAGCCTTATTGAATCTGATTAAAGAAGATCAATTGGTGAAAGAAAATAAGGATTTAATAGTAATAATGATTACAGCAGCAAGGATAATTATTGCAAGGAACTGGAGAAACAATAACCAATTTAACTTGGAGGAATGGTATAGAGAATTATGGGACATGGCAATTAATGATAAACTGACATGTGATATGAAAATAAGTAGAGGCCAAATGAAAAATAACGATTTTAAGAAAATATAGAATGTATTTTTAGAACATGTATTTCGGAGAGGGAGGGGGTATACACCGAGAGAAGAAACAATGAAATTTTGGAGTGAAAATGGATGGAAAGAAGTGTAATGCCAGTCCTGAAGGTGATGGGTGCACATGAGTAATTGTATTTTATTGTATTGTTTTGTTTTGTATTTTATATAGGTTTTTTTTTCCTGTAGTAGTAGGTTTATTTTGTATTAATAATAATAAAAAAAGAAGACGTCAGGATGTGGATGCGTAATCTCCAGGCTCTTAAAAGGAAGGTGTCGCGTTTAGCCCATGGGCCCTGCTTGTTTCAGCCAACACAGAGCTCCCATGAGTATCCCAACATGCCCTTTAACACACTGCCACCCGTTGATCTCTTTATCAACCTATAATTCCTATGAAAGACTGAGGTCCATTCAGTACTTAACTTTTAAACAGAAACAGGTTTATTGATTACAAGTTGTTTTAGGAATAGTTCTTAAGCACATTCTTAAAGTTACACAGAGCTTCCGTATTTTACTTTAACCTCTTCTGCCTTAATTAATACAGGTCACACTCTGAGCCATCACTCTTCAAACTCTCTCTCTCTCCCTCCAACCCCCAAACTCTTTTTTTCTCGTCTCCGTCTCTCACTGAGCTGATTAGGCTCAGACTCGCCCCTCCCTCCTGGTTTCTCCGGCTCTGCCTCCCAACAGCACTCATTGGTACATGCATTCATGTACCATGCAAACATACATGCAAACATACAGTATATTCATGCCAGGGGTGATTGCTACAATTCCTCCCCCCTTAAAAAGTTTGTTTTATGAGGGGAAAACATACTAGTTTGCCCTCTTAAACAAACAACAAGACATTTAATACATTTATTAACATTCTGACCATACTGACCATACACAAAGACTATATAAATGCATATAAACGCATTGGGAAAGCAGCTACCATGTTCTCTAGACTCACAAAGAGAGTATGGCTTAATAAGAAGTTGACGGCATACACCAAAATCCAGGTCTATAGAGCCTGTGTCCTGAGCACACTCCTATACTGCAGCGAGTCCTGGCCCCTTTGTGCATGGCAGGAGAGGAAGCTGAACACCTTCCATATGCGTTGTCTCCGACGCATTTTTGGTATCACCTGGCAGGACAAAGTTCCAAATAGAGTAGTCCTAGAACGAGCTGGAATTTTCAGCATGTATACAATATTGAAACAGCGCCGTCTACGTTGGCTTGGGCACGTCGTGAGAATGGCTGATGGTCGGATTCCAAAAGATCTCCTGTATGGAGAATTAGTGCAGGGAAGCCGCCCCCGAGGGAGACCACAGCTGCGTTACAAGGATATCTGCAAGCGGGATCTGAAGGCCTTAGGAATGGACCTCAACAGATGGGAAACCTTGACGTCTGAGCGTTCAGCCTAGAGGCAGGCGGTGCATCATGGCCTCTCCCAATTTGAAGAGACACTTGTCCAGCAGGCCGAGGCAAAGAGGAAGTCACAAAAGCAGCAAAACCAGGGAGCTGGACAGGGGACAGATTGGATTTGTCTTCAGTGTGGAAGAGATTGCCACTCTCGAATTGGCCTCTTCAGCCACACTAGATGCTGTTCCAAGTCCTCCATACAGAGCACGATACCATAGTCTCTTGAGACTGAAGGATGCCTACACAGACCATACTTATGACTAGTTATACACATTTGCCATATGGACCTCTATTAAGTAATACATTTACTATTTAAACTTACCAAATTATACAGTCCTGGAAACCATGCGTTCATAAACATTTTCCTCTAGATTACCGGTAAATAAAACATTACAAAAAATTAAACATTTACATTTAATCATTGGGTCTTCTGGATAAAGCGTCTGCTACCACACTTGACTTCACTCTCCAGGATGTCTAGCTCAAGATCAGCAACCACATTATCTAGATTGTCCACGATATCTAAATCTTTCTGGTACAATTCCTTTTTTTTAGAAAAATTTTTATTAAAAAAATATAAAATACCTACTACTACAGAAAAAAAAGACTGTATAAAATACAAAACAAAACAATACAATAACATACCATTACCCTTGTGCACCCATCACCCTCAGGACTAGCATTACACTTCTTTTCATCCATTTTCACTCCAAAATTTCATTGTTTCTTCTCTCGGTGTATACCCCCTCCCTCTCTGAAATACATGTTCTAAAAATACATTCCATATTTTCTTAAAAGCGTTATTTTTCATTTGGCCTCTACTTATTTTCATATCACATGTCAGTTTATCGTTAATTGCCATATCCCATAATTCTCTATACCATTCCTCCAAGTTAACTTGATTTTCATTTCTCCAATTCCTTGCAATAATTATCCTTGCTGCAGTAATCATCATTACTATTAAATCCTTATTTTCTTTCACCAATTGATCTTCCTTAATCAGATTCAGTAAAGCTATTAACGGAGACATTGGAATATTTGATCCAATTATTTCAGATATTTCTTTAAATATTAATTCCCATTCTTTCTTTCTTTTTTCACATGACCACCACATATGTAAATACGTCCCCTTCTCTTTTTTACAACTCCAACATAACATTGACACACTTTTAGCCATTATATTCATTTTGACCGGCGTTAAATACCATCTCCATATTACTTTATAACAGTTTTCTTTAATCCTTACTGACATGTTCTTCATAATTCTCTGATCCCATATTTTATCCCATTCCTCTCCTATTTCTTCTTTATCCAAATCGTTTTGCCATTGCATTTTTAACCCTAAACTAGCCTGTTCTGCTTGAGTTAATAATTTATATATCTGGCTTACTGTTCTTCTTTCTGTCATTTCCTCTGATTTCAGTCTTTTTTCTATAATCTCTTCAAATTTTGTCATTTCTCTACCTTTCCCTTCTTTAGTATACCATTCTCTTGTCCACCTTTCTAATTGAATTAAATTTAACCATGAAATCCCTTCTCCTCCTAATACCTTTTTTATATCCCCTTTTCCTCTTATCTTCTCTATGCAGTCTTTTAATCTACTTATCTGCTTACTTTTTAGTACATTCTTTAAATTTTTTAAATTTTCCGGAAAATTCTTTAATTCCACTACCTGAGATAAAGGAGATATCGGTGGACCCAATACCTCTCTGAATTCTTTCCAATTTTCCAACATATTTTTAAGGAAAGGATTTTTAATCTTTTTAATCTCTTCTGCAATTTTTTCTTTAAACAAAATTCTTTCCGCGCGTTCTTATGTACCTTCCTTCTCCATGTCCATCCAAATCAAATTTTTATTATCCTTGATTATGTCTGGGATATGTCTAAGATGATTCGCTATATAGTATAACTTTATATTAGGTAATCCAAGCCCCCCCTTTTTTGTGTAACATACCATAATTTTTTATTAATCCTCACTCATTTATTTCCATTACAGTAACAATTTATCATCGTCTGCCATTCTTTTAATTGATTTTCTGTAATCTTTATGGGGAGCATCCAGAATATAAAATTCAGTTTAGGGATTATTTTCATTTTACATAATGCAACTCTACCAAACCATGAAATTTTTAAATTCTGATATTCCTTTATCCTTCCAATTATCTCTGTTTTTAATCTATCCAAATTTATTTTAATTATTTCTTGTAGATTCCAAGTAATATTAATCCCCAAATATTTCATAAGCTTTCCTATTTTACCTTCAAATAGTATTTTCACTTTTCTTTTCTCTTCCTCTGAATGGTTTAACAGTAAACATTCGGACTTCCCCCAATTTACCCTTAACCCCGTTAAATTCTCAAATTCCTTCAAATGTATTTTCAGCCTTTCAATTGTTTCAGCTGGATTGTTAACTATTAATAATGTATCGTCAACAAATAAATTTATCTTACCATTCTCTTCATTATCTATCCCTCTAATCTGTTTATCTTCTCTAATTATCTGTGCCAGTATTTCGATTACCATTGTAAATAATACTGGGGATAAGGGGCAACCTTGTCTAGTATCCCGGCCTAGGTGTATTATTTCAGTTATACCATCATTAACTATTACCTTGGCTGTATTCTGAGAATAAAGTTGGTGGATTATCTGATTGAAATTTGGTCCAAACCCTAAATGCTTAATTAATATCTTCAACGAATCCCATTCCACTGAATCAAAAGCTTTAAATATATCCAACGATATTACTCCCGCCTTAGAGTTACTTTCTTTTGCTAGGTTCATTAAATTAAGTACCCTCCTCATTAAATCGGACATTTGCCTACCTGGTATAAATCCATTTTGGTCTTTTTCAATATATTTCCACATAACGCTATTCAATCTTTTTGCCATTATTGCCGTAAATATCTTAGCGTCCTGATTTATCATTTATATTGGCCTATATGCATCCATATTTGCAGGGTTTTTATCTGGTTTCAGTATTAAGACTATAAGTGATTCTCTCCATGAAAGTGGGATTTCCTCTCCCTTTAGTATCTTATTAAATAACTCTTTTAATTTTGGTATAAGGATCTTTTTAAATACTTTATAATACTCTGGGCCTAATCCGTCTGTTCCAGGGGTCTTTCCTACCTTTAAATTATTTATAATTTCCTCTATTTCCTTATCCATAATCATCTGCTCCATCATATTTTTATCATCGTCTGAAATTTTCTTGTTATAGTTATTTTTAATATACTTTTCAATTTTTATTGTGGAAGGATTTTTACTACTATATAATGTTTTATAGAACATTTGAAAAGCTTCAAGCTTCTCCTTTGTTTTATTACATCTTTTCCCCTTCATATCCTGTATTACACCTATATTACTTTTATCCTTTTTTATAAAAGATGCATTAGCTAATATTTTAGAATTCTTATTACTAAATTCGAAATAATTTCTTTTTAAGTATATTAAATTTCTTTGTACCTTTTCCAAATGGATTCCTTCCAACTCCTTTCTCTTTGCTTGTAATTCTATTATTGCTTTTTTATCCCTAGTTTTTATAACTATATTTTCTAATTCCTTCATATTATCTTCTAATTCCTGTATTCTTTTCCCCTGATTTTTCTTTAACATATATGACATTTTACATGCATACCCTCTTGCCACAGATTTCATGCATCCCATATTACCTTAGGTTGACTTCCCCCTTTCTCCTTTATTTCCCACGTTTCATATAAATCTTTCTGAATTTTTTCAATTAAATTTGGGTTCCTAAATATACTTGTATCAATTCTCCACCTATTTACCACCTTATAATCACATTTAAACATCAGCTTCATTTTCACTCTGGCGTGATCTGAAATTTGTATAACATCAATAACTGTATCATTTACTCTAGGCAACAAGTCATTAGATACAAATATATAATCTATTCTTGAATATGTGTTATGCACCTGTGAATGAAAAGAGAATCTCCTTTCATCCCCTTTTAGCTCTCTCCATACATCTTTCAAATCAGTTTTACTTATTAATCTATCAAAACCTGTAATTTTAACCTTCCCTTCCCCAATCTGCAGCTTTGATTTATCTTTCGTCAAATCCATTACCATATTGAAGTCTCCTGCTAATATTACTAACCCTTTCCTCAATTTATCCAGCTTCCTCAATATGTTTTCTAAAAATTCTTCTTGTCGCTCATTAGGTGCATACACATTTACAAGTGTGATCTCTTCCCCTCTCATTTTACCTTGTATTATCAGATATCTGCCTTGAGTATCTTTTTCTATTTTTTCAGTCTGAAATTCACACTTTTTTGAAATTAATATTGCCACGCCTCGAGACTTAGAGGTTCCAAATGATTTTTCATAAATTTGAATCCATTTACTTTTCAATTCATTGAAACCTTTCTTTTTTGATGAGTTTCTTGCAGAAATACAATATCATTATTACTTTTATTCAATACATTCTGTATCTTAGCCCTCTTTGAATTAGATCCCAGGCCTTTTACATTCCATGTTATGAAATTTAAATATTTAACCATATTTCCATTTGTTTATAATTTTTAAATTATTAATAGTAGTCCTGATTGGTGTAACCGTGCTTCCCCAATTACAAAAAAAAAAATTAAAAAATCCTTTACTTTCCTAATACATTTATCTACCCCGTGCTTCCCCACTGCTAATTTTTCTCCCCCCCGTACTCCACAAAATTTCTTCAGGTCTTTTCTACTGACCGTGGGGGTGGGGAGCGTGTCTGTCTCAGCCCGCCGCGACTCTCTCCTTGTCTTGCTTTATTGTATTATATAAATCCATATTTTTTCATCATATCTATTATTAGTACATACACAGGAAAAACAGTATAAGTATTAGTAATAATACTGAGGCTCCAGTACTTTGGCCATCTCATGAGAAGAGAGGACTCCCTGGAAAAGACCTTAATGTTGGGAAAGTGTGAAGGCAAGAGGAGAAGGGGACGACAGACGATGAGATGGTTGGACAGTGTCACCAAAGCAACCAACATGAATCTGACCCAACTCCGGGAGGCAGTGGAAGACAGGAGGGCCTGGCGTGCTCTGGTCCATGGGGTCACGAAGAGTCGGACACGACTAAACGACTAAACGAAACGATTAGTAATAATAATAATAGAAGCAAAAGATTAAAACAAAGGATGAGAAGGGAATGTCAATGTCTAGTTTTCATAATTTTTAAAGTGTTTCTTCCCAGACTTTTCCCATCTATATCTAAACATCTATTTCCAATTTGTTCCTCTATATTCGGTCTTCCCCTTTTTATATCCCATTTACTATACAGTGGTGCCTTGCTTAACGAGCGCCCCGTTTAACGACGAATCCCCATACTGATGCGGATTTTGTGATCGCTTTTGCGATCGCATTACGATGTTGACATAGCCCAATTTTCCCCCAGCTGAGCGGCGGGAGCTTTGAAGCCCCGCCGCTCAGCTGGGGGAAAATGCCGGCGGTGGCCTAGGAAGGACCCTTCCTAAGCCACTGCCTGCATTCCCCTTCGGAAGGGGCATTTCCCCTCAGCTCAGCGGGAGCCCCACCACTCAGCTGGGGGAAAATGTCAGCGGTGGACGGCGGCCTCGGAAGGACCCTGAAGCCACCGCCGACATTTGCCTTCCGAGCTCTTAGGGCCCCCCTCCGACATTGGAGAAAGCCCTTTGAGAGCTCGGAAGGCTCTCAGCGGCGGCGGGGGCAGGGTAGGGGGGTCCCAAAGGCTTCCAGGCCTTTGCCTGGAAGCCTTCAGGACACCCCCCCACCCTGCAGCCGCCGCCGCCGCCGCTTGAAGCCGCCGTGCGCCACCTACCCCAGCCGTTCTCGGACTTCCAGGCGTCCGAGCATAGCTGGGGTAGGTGGCGCGTGGCGGCTGCCAGTGGCGGGGACAGGGTAGGGGGGTCCCGAAGGCTTCCAGGCCTTTGCCTGGAAGCCTTTGGGAGACACCCCACCCTGCAGCCGCCGCGGCTGCTTGAGCCCGCCGCCCAGCTGGGGGGAAAGGCCGGCCAGCACTTGGGAAGGAGAGTGGAGTAGGTCCCCACACTCCTTCCCAAGAGCCCACTGCCCAGCTGGGGGGAAAGGCCGGCCAGTGCTTGGGAAGGAGAGTGGAGGAGATCCCCGCACTCCTTCCCAAGAGCCCGCCGCCCAGCTGATCGGCAGTTCCAAAATGGACGCCCGTTTTGCGCCTCGCTTATCGAGGCGGGGAAAATGGCAGCCCTATGGAGGATCTTCACTGAACGCTGAGTTTTTGCCCCCTAGGAACGAATTAAACAGGGTTTAATTCGTTCCTATGGGGTTTTTTGTTCCATTCAGTGATGTTTCCGTATAGCGACGTTAATCCTGGAACGGATTAACGTTGCTATGCGGGGCACCACTGTAATTTATTCCTGATTATTCCTCCCCTTCTCTTTTATCTCATCCGCTCCCTAAGATTACCCTCACTGGGTATCTCCCTTTAAATCTCATTATATCCTCTTCATATAATACCATTCCATTCTCATCCCTTCTTCCCTCCTTTTCTTTCTGGTTTACCCATTAATGCTTATCTCTTTCTACTAAAACTTAATCATACCAGGCCCTCTCCATTTACTTCAATTAAGTTTTACATTAAGAGTATTAACCTTTACTCCTTTGACTTTCCACGTCCCCTAGTCTTCCTTGGTTGTTTTGGAATTGCTCCTTGTTTTTCCTTTTCCTGTTCTTCTTCTTCCTGTCGTTCCTTTTCTTCTTGATCTTGTTGTTGTTCTTGTTCTCCCTCACCCTTATCACTCTCAATTGAGTCTCGCTCCATTGTTTCATCTTCCTCTGATTTCTGACTTGACCCTGATTTCTTCAGCAACCTCATCTGCTCCTCCCATTCTTTTTTGTTAATATTCCACAATCCTTTAAAAAGTCCAAAGCCATTGGGACGGATGTAACTTTGTTAAATTTTCCATCATGGTGGACCTTTAAAAACAAGGGGTACCCCCAACTATATTCCACACTTTTTTTTTGAAGAATAGATGTAATGACCCTCATTTTTCTTCTAAACTGAAGAGTCTCATGGGAAAAATCATTAAAGATCTGGCCCGGATGTTGCTCAATTACCAAGCTCCCTGGATTCTCCCGTAAAGCTTTCATCAACTCCTCTTTTTTTCTAAGACTTGAAAATCTGATCAAAATATGACGAGGTTGACCTCTGCGTCTGGAGCCCACTCTATGTATTTTGTCGTAAACAGTCCAGTCTATTTTTGGTACCGTCTTTTTCAACCACGCCAGTACCAGCTCTGTTAGATCCTTCTCTTTAGGGCCCAAATCTGGAACACCTTTTATTCTGATGTTATTATGGCGGTTATAATCCTGTGTTAAGACCATTTGTTGCTGTAAATCAGTTGTCACGAGTTCATTATCCATTATTCTGGTGGAATTTCGATTAGCTTGACTCTGCAGCTGTTGAAGATGTTCTTCAGTTTGTTTAACATGAGAGTCCAGTTTTTTACTGATTTCTTTACCTCGCTCTGGAGGTAAAGATGGAAGGCAGCTATCTCGGAGAAGGAAAACTCCGATTTCAAACCTCCACTGCCTTGTGGCTATATCCACTCATGGAAAAGGCTTCAGGAGTTAACCTCGAGGCAAAATCCGGAGCTGGAGTCCCGAAGGCAGCTCGTGTCGTTCTGCCAACTCCTGCGACGTTGCTGGAACCAGTCGTATTGGCTCTTGCCTTTCCATTGGACCATTTCAGCAACGTGGAGAGGGGGGATTTGCTGCTTGGGTAACAGCCTATCCTCCATATTACCTTACCCGGGCTTCATGCTCTGGAGAGGACATTCCTCGATTCAGAGCATGTTACCATAGTCTCTTGAGACTGAAGGATGCCTATGATTACCTCGCTCTTGATTGGCTGAGATCTGCTTACTCATGTCATCCACTTTTTGGTTTATGTTATCCACTTTTTGATTCATTTGTAACATGGTTTCAGACAGCTTTGAAATTTCTTCAAAAACCAGCCTCATCTCTGATTTCTCACCCTTTTGAGCCATTTCTATTCACTGTGTTTCTGTTTCTTCCTTTAACAAACTCTCCAAACGTTTGTCTGAGGGTTTACTTCCTGATTGTACTGAAGAATCCCTCCTCCTTGATACTTTATTATCTTGATTTTCCAGCTGTTTATGCATGTATTTTCATTAAATTTTCATTATTTTTTCTGGACTTTTAACTGCTATTTTCACTGTTACCAGCAGATGGCGCTTAAGTGTCGTATTGAGAGTTAGAGGCTTAGCTTTCGGTTCTCCTCTGAGTACATAACGAAGATGAAACTTAGGAGAAGTCTATTTTTATTATTTCTTAAAGTCTTTCAGTATCCTTCACATTGCCAAATGACTCTTTGTCAAAGTTATTTCACAATTATAGCACTGATTGATGATTTTCCTTATCATCTTTTCTCTCTATTGGATTCTATTTTCTTCTTCTCCCGGCTGCGTTTTATGTCCACTCTCCCTTTCGCTCAAGGTAATCTCCTCGGCAAGTAGATAAGAGTTTCAAGTAATGCTTTCAAAAAGTAAAGCACCGCCTGTTCGTTAAAACTTTTAAAAAAAGCTTTCTTGCAAGCTGTGGTGGGAAAATCTCATCCACAGGATCCCCCGCTGAGATAGCTGTTCCTTCCCTCCCATAGCCAGCTGCTTCTCTGTCCTTTTTTTTTAACAAAACAGACTGCTTTTAAGTTCTTCTCCGTTGCCCTAAGGGTATCACAAAGTTAAAAAGTCACTTACATATCAATGAGCTTGTTTTTTTGCAGCCTCCTTGTTATTCAAAGCAAGAGCTCCGGGATTTTAAGCCGCGGCCATGATGATCCAGGACACGCCCCCCCCCTTTTCTGGTATAATTCCTCTGTGTATTCTTGCCACCTCTTCTTGATGTCTTCTGCTTATGTGAAGTCCCTCCCATTTTTGTCTTTTATTATGTCCTGGTTTTCCCCTTTCTATTATTTTCCTCTATATCTTTGCACTGTTCATTTAAAAAGGCCCTCTTGTCTCTCCTTGCTATTCTTTGGAAGTCTGCATTCAATTTTCTGTAACTTTCCCTAGCTCCCTTGCATTTGGTTTCCCTTCTGCTCTCTGCCAATTCTAAGGCCTCGTTGGATAGCCACTTTGCTTTCTTGCATTTCCTTTTCTTTGGAATGGTTTTCGTTGCTGCCTCCTGTACAATGTTACGAGCCTCTATCCAAAGTTCTTTAGGCACTCTGTTCACCAAACCTACTTCCTTAAATCTGTTCTTCACTTCCACTGTGTATTCATAAGGGATGTGGTTTAGGTTATATCTGACTAGCCCAGTGGTTTTTCCAACTTTCTTCAGTTTAAGCTTGAGTCTTGCTATAAGAAGCTGATGATCAGAGCCACAATCAGCTCCAGATCTTGTTTTTGCTGACTGTATAGAGCTTCTCCATCTTTGGCTACAGAGAATATAATCAATCTGATTTCGGTATTGCCCATCTGGTGAAGAATAAATTGGTTGACTCAGACTTCATAAAGTACCTTCAGTCATTTGACATAATTTGCCTGCAAGAGACTTGGCTTTTGGAGAAAAACTCTCTAAATTTACAGGGATATAGGACATGGGAATTTACAGCTCAAAAAACCTCAACCTCAGGCAGAGGAAGTGGGGGCCTGGCTATTTCAATTTCCTCCACTACTGGCTTGAAAGCAATAGAGATAGATGAACTGAACTCTAGCTATTGGCAAGTTCTAACAATACATGGCTGCAAACCAGGTCCCTTGATCTGTGTCAACGTCTATCTCCCACCGAGAGAAATTGGTACTGCTTCAGAGGCTTGGGCTAAATTGGAGGACCTTCTCGATACATTATTCTCTGAATATCCTAACTATTTTTTTATAATTTGTGGCGACTTTAATGTTAGAATGGGAAACAGTGATGACATGATGGAAAAAGGCTTGGAGCTTGAAATGGATAAAAACACCTCCCGAAACTCCCAAGACAAGGTAATTAACAACTATGGCAAATTCCTCTTTCAGTTGATTTACAAATTCCATCTTGTATGCCTAAATGGCTCCCAACTGGACACCTCAAATGGCTACTACACTTTTCTAACAGATAAGGGTGCTAGTGTCATAGACTATGTTATAGAATCTTCTGCTGTTCTCCCTTATGTATATTCTCTAGCAATTGATGACAGGCCAGAAAGTGATCATCTCCCCCTTAGAGCGTCTTTAAGATTCCAACAAAACCAGTCAGGGGTATTAACAGACCACAAAATGCTAGGCCACGTTCTAGGCGAGAAAAGGCTAAAATGGTCCATTAAAACTGATGACAATATAAGGCAGATGTTGAACACCAATAAACTCCAAGAGCTACGACAACACGCTCTTCTGGGGACCCAGAACATTTGCAAGGTCTACCAGGATATAATTCTTGCACTTAAACCACATCTAACCATTGCATACCCAGAAAGAACACCTGAAGCTCAATGGTCCTGGTTCGACAGGGCATGTAAGATCAAGAAAAAAGAGCTGAGCAGAGCAACAAGACAAGCGAAACTCATTGGCACTGATGAAGCTACAGCTGTCCTGCAACATCTACGGAGAGAATATAAATCTCTACTTAGAGGGAAAAAGAAGGCTTTCTACTCAGAGAACTGGAAATCTTTGGGCCAGGCCCTCATTGAGGGTAATGACATCAAATTCTGGATGCAGATAGAAAGAGGCTTCTCACAGAAAGCCTTTGAGATCACCAACTCCATCATGCCAGAGGTATGGGTCTCCCACTTCAGTCGCATTTTTGGGGATAATATGCATAGAAACATTACTCATGAGACCCCCTCTAATTCCCCTGAATGGCCACCTGTTTCCCCCAAAGAAGTTGGGGACTTGATTCAAACTCTCCGGAATGGCAAGGCGCCTGGTGAAGATATGATCCCCGCTGAGGTCTTTGCTATTGACATTCAGTGGTGGTCTCCCATCCTAGCCAGTTTATTCACCTACATTAATAGTACAGGCAACCTTCCTACAGGTTGGCAAACTAGCATTGTTGTGCCAATTTTTAAGAAAGGTGATCCTCTAGATCAGTGGTTCTTAACCTTTTTGAAAGAAACGCCCCCTTGAGCCATTGAGGAAGTTATCATCGCCCCCCTCCCCGGGTTGATGATATCTTCTTTCTTTCTTTCTTTCTTTCTTTCTTTCTTTCTTTCTTTCTTTCTTTCTTTCTTTCTTTCTTTCTTTCTTTCTTTCTTTCTTTCTTTCTTTCTTTATTTATTTATTTATTTATTTATTTATTTATTTATTTAAGACACTTAAATCCAATGACCCCTGAAAACAAAATTAAATTCCAAGAAAATGAAATGCCCCCCCAAAAGTAACATTTAATGATTTAGTTGCAAGTGAATTTTAAGATGCAAAAAGAAATATAAAAAGGGCATAAAAACAAATGCAGGAACTAAAAATTTCAAGACGAAAAGTCTGAAACTAAATTAAAATTGCAGGAAAATATATATTCATGCACACTGTAAGAAGGCTGCAGCCATCTTCACAGGTTTGGCTTGCTCCAGCGCCCCCCTACCGCCCCCTTCTGCTCCAGCACCCCCACGCCGCCCCTTTTCGTTCCACCGCCCCCCTGAAAAATGAAATCGCCCCCTGGGGGGCATTATCGCCCACGTTAAGAACCACTGCTCTAGATCCTTGTAACTTCAGACCTATCAGTCTTCTCAATGTGACCTCTAAGCTCTACGCTAGATACCTCCTGAATAGGCTTCTTGACTGGGACAACAAGCATTCTATCATCTCCGAAGAACAGGCAGGCTTCAGAAAAGGCAGAAGCACAATAGATCAAGCCTTCGTTTTACATCATGTAATTACTAAATACACCAAACCTCCAAACAAATATCTTTATGCTGCCTTTGTGGATTTTTCATCAGCCTTTGACCTGATAGACAGAGAACGCCTATGGTATAAATTGGGAAAAACAAACATTGATAAGAGACTCCTGTGGCTCATACAGCAACTACATAAAGAAAATACGATGCAAGTACGTATAGGCTTACAGGGAGCTCTATCACAACAGATTCCCATTAGCCGAGGGGTGAAACAAGGTTGTATTTTAGCACCTTTTCTCTTCAACTTTTATATAAACAGCCTTATCCCTCAAATGGCTTCCCCCACGTTCTTCCCTCCAACCATTGGCTGTAGGAAGATCTCAATACTGCTCTATGCTGATGACCTGGTCTTACTATCTTTGAATAAAATTGGTCTCAAAAGAATGCTGTCCAAATTTGGGCAGCTCTGTAAAGAGGAACGGCTAACAATCAACTACACCAAAACAAAAATCATGGTCTTTGGGAAGAGAGCACCTAAGTATAACTGGTCACTGGATGGGCATGCTATCGAGCAGGTACACTCATTTAAATACTTGGGCCTTCAATTCTGTGAGAAACTCTCCTGGAGACAGCATTTAAATGCCACCATCTTACTGAGCACCAGATCATTAGGGCAATTAAAAAGATTTTTCTACAGCAGAGGAGGCCAGCTGGTAAATCCTGCCCTCAAGGTGTTCATTGTCAAAATTCTAGCACAAATGCTCTACGGGACAGAACTATGGGGAGAGACAGTCAAGCCCAAATTAGAAATCCTGCAGAACAAATTCATGAGGTGGATACTGGGTCTCCCCCCAGGAACTCCCTCGGCTCACCTCAGAGCTGAGTTAGGCCTACCCTCAATTGCCGCTAGAATTGATCTGGCTTATCTTAGATATTGGCATAGACTGAACAGTTTGGAGGACTCCTCCCTGACAAAGTGCTGTTGGTTAGAACAACTAAAGTCTGGTGGATGGGCACAACAATGTCACCAAAAATTAAAGGTCAATAACCTTCTGATGGAAAAGTTCCTTAGTTTAAGCTCTCACGACCTCAGGAACTGGATCTTTGATCTTGACGCTAGTCAGGATAGGGCGGCTATTGTTGGGTCCCGTTTCTCTACCTGGTATCCCCAACTTCAGGTGAATCATGCCAAACCAAATTATTTTGAGTTATTGACTTTTCCCCAGATTTGCAGAGCATTTACAGAACTTAGATTTGGACAGATGGCCTCAGCATATCTCGAAGGGAGGTATAAAGGAATCCCAGTTGAGGTACGAAAATGTGTCTTTGGCTGCAACCAGATTGAGGATCTAACTCACTATCTACTGTTCTGCCCTCTCTACAAAAATCCTAGGGAAAGATTTCTGTCACCCATCATTCAGATGTATTTTAACTGTACCACCACTGAAACAGTAGTAGGATTGCTCGCTGATACACAATCGAACATTACATATGCTGTAGCACAATTCGCACTAGCAGCTAAAAATCTGAGGCTTCGATTTGTCAGGGATCATAATGCTACATAAATGCTGAATACAGTGGATTGACGTTCTGTGCTATGACAATATTCTTACACCTGACTTTTTTGGTTTTATTAGTTTTATTGGTTTTATTGGTTTTAATGGTTTTAATTGTTTTAATCGGATTTTATATGCTATAGTAGTCAGTACGTTGTAAAGGTCTATGGCCAGAAACAATAAAGTTTATATGTATGTATGTATCTGGTGATGTCCATGTGTAGAGTTGCCTCTTGTGTTGTTGGAAAAGAGTGTTTGTGATGACCAGCTCGTTCTCTTGACAAAGCTCTATTAGCCGTTGCCCTGCTTCATTTTGAACACCAAGGCCAAACTTCCCTGTTGTTCCTTTTATCTCTTGACTCCCTACTTTAGCATTCCAGTCCCCTAGAATGAGAAGAACATCTTTCTTTGGTGTCAGTTCTAGAAGGTGTTGTAAGTCTTCATAAAATTGTTTAATTTCAGTCTCCTCAGCAATGGTGGTTGGTGCATAAACTTGGATTACTGTGATGTTGAAAGGTCTGCCTTGGCTTTGTATTGAAATCATTTTATCATTTTTGAGGTTGTATCCGAGTACAGCTTTTCTCACTCTTTTGTTCTATGTGACTCCTGCCCACAAGTAGATATGATAACCATCTGAACTGAATTTGTCCATTCCTGTCCATTTTAGTTCACTGATGCCCAGGATGTCAACGTTTATTCTTGCCATCTCCTGTTTGACCACATCCAGTGTACCAAGGTTCATAGATCTTACATTCCAGGTTCCTATGCAGTATTTTTCTTTGCAGCATCGGACTTTCCTTTCACTTCCAGGCACATCCGCAGCTGAGTGTCCTTTCGGCTTTGGCCCAGCCACTTCATTAGCTCTGGAGCTACTTGTCCCTGTCCTCCGCTCTTCCTCATTAGCACGTTGGAAGCCTTCCTACCTGAGGGGCTCATCTTCCAGCATCATATCTTTTAGCCTTTTGTTTCTGTTCATGGGGTATTCTTGGCAAAGATACTGGAGTGGCTTGCCGGTTCCTGCTCTAGGTGGATCATGTTTAGTCAGAACTCTCCACTAGGACCTGTCCGTCTTGGGTGTCCCTGTACGGCATAGCCCATAGCTTCTCTGAATGACTCAAACCCCTTTGCCATGACAAGGAAACAATCCATGAAAGGGGATAATACGACAGTCCTTTTCAAATGTTTGAAAGGCTGTCCTGTGGAAGATGCGGCAGGCTTGTTCCCTGTAGTTCCAGAGGCCAGGACCCAACGAGATGTATTGTGATTAGGGTTAAGGTGTTTCATCTTCATCATCGCTGTGAACGCACACAATTGGGTTATTATGCACCTGCACAGGACCTCTCGGAAGGTTCTAGAGCTTAAAGACATGTGATTGCAGGCGCAGAATAACCCAATTGTGGATTCACAGAGGACCACTTGAAGAACCATGGTTACAGGTAAGTAACCTTTCTTTTTGCCTAAACCTGATGCCTTGTGCATGTGCGGAGCTGCAGAACAACAAAGGGTAAGAGAAATGTGTCTGGAAAGGGTGGTAAGGAATGTGGTTCCATGTGTGTGTGTCATCTTTGTTGAATTCTGGATGGCCCCCAGAACCAGCCTCAGCCTCCAGTTGCTGCCGTCTGCTCTGACCAGGACTCTGCCATGGCTTGTTGGGACCGGCGGTGGCTGGGCCAGGGAGAAGTGGCTGTTTGGCCCAGACTGCCCCTCATGCAACAGACACAAGGATGAGCCCAACCCCTGGCCTTTCCACTTGCCCTTTTGTATGGCTGCTGCCATTCTGACAATCAAGGTCCTGGACAGTGTGAATCAGGGATGCTGGAAAACACAAGGACCGTCATAGGCTCTTGTAGGTTTGAACGTGATTGATCTCTTTCCCAACCCTCTGTTCAGGTCAAAAAACGGATGGGAAAGGTGCAGCTGAACCAAGCAGTGGCTCCAAGCCCCTGGAGGAACCACCCAGCAGTCAAGCCCCAGGTAAGCAGCTGTGAAAAGGGGCTTAAGTGGGGGGGAGGGAGGACTACAAAGATTTTCCATTGGATGGGCTTGGTGTGAACTGCAGCTTTCCTGACATTGCAGACCACCTTCCCCAAAGACTGGCTTATAAAAGCAGCACTTTGGGTAAAAATGTTAGAAGCAACAGAAAGGGGGTGGAGTTCTGACTTAGAGGAGAATGTGGGGCACATGAGATTAGTGGGGTAAAGGACGGTCACGTGAACAGGGGCTTGGCTGCAGCTGGAAAGGAGCTCACAAGGAATGCAGGCGGCAATTCTTTTCTTGCTGAGAACAGCCTGGTCCTTCAGGTGTTGGCACGAAGGAGTTGTCTGGTTTTGTTGTTGTTTAGTTGTTAAGTCGTGTCCGACTCGTGATCCCATGAACCAGAGCACAACAGGCCCTCCTGTCTTTCACTGCCTCCCGGAGTTGGGTCAAATTCGTGTTGGTCACTTCAATGACACTGTCCGTCCATCTCGTCCCTCTGTCGTCCCCTTCTCCTCTTGCCTTCACACTTTCCCAACATCGGCATCTTTTCCAGGGAGTCTTCTCTTCTCATGAGATGGCCAAAGTACTGGAGCCTCAGCTTCAGGATCTGTCCTTCCAGTGAGCTCTCCGGGTTGATTTCCTTTAGAATGGATAGGTTTGTTCTCCTTGCAGTCCAGGGGACTCTCAAGAGCCTCCTCCAGCACCACAATTCAAAAGCATCCATTCTTCGGTGGTCAGCCTTCTTTATGGTCTGCGCTAGCCAAAAAACAGCCGGAATGGATTAATCAAGTTTCAGTGCATTCCTATGGGAAATGCTGATTTGACTTACAAGCGTTTTGATTTACAAACATTTTCTGGGATGGATTAAGTTTGTAAGTCAAGGCACCACTGTATTCTGCCTGCCTGCCTGCCTGCCTGTGTTTGTAAAGAAGTCTCTGTTGACATCGGTGGGGCCTTATGGGTGTGATGTTTCTGTTGGAGGAAGCAGGGGCCCGAGGGGGCAAATGAGGAGGGACTTGGGCCTGCTCCTCTAGAGACAGGGTTTTCCCACAGAGATGGCTGCTATGATTTTATTTCACAGCTTTGCACCTCTTCCCCCCACCCCTACCCAGAGCTTAGCCGTGAAGCAAAGGCTGCACTCACCCTGCAGAGTGGCTTCCGTCGCCTCTTGGCCTGTCGGGAAAGAGCAAGGCGGCTGAAGGAGCGGCAGGAATACAACGAGTTAATGGAGCGCCTCCAGAGAGAGGTGAGATGCAGCGGTGTGGCTTTAAAGGCAGACCTGCCAATTCATATCCACTGGGAAAAGAAAGGGGCCCTTGGACAGCCATGCACGCCTTCCTTCGTGGCTGCTAACGGCAGGCAGCCACTGTGATTGTGATAAAGGTTCTGGCAGGCCAGACGGACAAAGGTCTCCAGGTCCCGCTGGCGACGTTCCTGCTGGCCATGTGAATGAGACCCCATGGGGCGTCCCCACTGGGCGCAGCAGCGGCCTTTGCCCTCCGGACTTCCCCGGCCGGTCTCGCAGCCCCTTGCCTTGCCTTGCCTCCTTCTGGAGGCCCCTCGTACCTGGAACGCTCCCCCACCTGGCTTGACTCTGGTTGTTGGTCCCGCCCCTTGGAGGCTACCCTGGCTGTTTGCCTTTCAGGCCTTTGTCGCTTTGGTGAAGAGGGAGCAAGAGGAAGCGGAGCGGGAGCGAAAGAGGGAGGAGGAAGAGAAGAGGAAGCAGCGTGAGGAACAGCACAGGAGGAAGCGGATGCTGGAAGCCGCCTTTGACGGGGACGTGGAAGAGATGAAGGCCATTCTGAAAGAGGTTCAGTGAGGGAGGGCTGCAGTGGGAGCCACACTGGGACGGGAGACTGGAGAGCTGTCTCTCGGGGAGGTGTCTCCAGGTCCCCTCTTCAAAGGAGGAGGTGGAAGAGGAGGAGGAGGAGGAGGAGGAGGAGAGAACAACCAGGCTGTGCAGGTGTTGGGCCCGGCCAGAGAGAGAGAGAGAGAGAGAGCAGCAGCCGCAGCAGCAGCCCTGGCCCATCCGGTGTGACTCCCTTTCCAGCCTCTGTTTTTACCTCTACTCAGCCTGTGGTCCCTTCAGTGTCCTGTGTCCCTTCTAATTCTTTCTCTGAACCTCTCCATGAAACTTCGCATGCCTCTTCCGGGGGCGGCTGCCTCCTGGACTCCCTGGTTGGCATCCCAGCATCTCAGTCTCTCTCCAGTCAACGTCTCCCCCCTGCCCCTTACCCCATTTCTGCATGCAGCCTTTTGGCACTCACTGTCTGCCCACCTGTCTTCCTTCCTTCCTTCCTTCCTTCCTTCCTTCCTTCCTTCCTTCCTTCCTTCCTTCCTTCCTTCCTTCCTTCCTTCCTTCCTTCCTTCCTTCCTTCCTTCCTTCCTTCCTTCCTTCCTTCCTTCCTTCCTTCCTTCCTTCCTTCCCACCTGTCTTCCTTCCTTCCCACCTGTCTTCCTTCCTTCCTTCCTTCCTTCCCACCTGTCTTCCTTCCTTCCTTCCTTCCTTCCTTCCTTCCTTCCTTCCTTCCTTCCTTCCTTCCTTCCTTCCTTCCTTCCTTCCTTCCGGGGCAGAAGGAGAACTGGGCGGCAGTGCCAGTCCGGAGGCTTTCACAGCAGGGAGGCCATGCTAGACTAGGCCACAGCAGGCCCAGCGAGCAAAGGGTGTTTGGTTTGCCATAGAAGGCCACCCGCGCCTTGGCAGAGATGTTCCTGCTTGCCCTCATCAGCGCTGGCCTCCTGGATGGGGGCCTCCTCTGCGGATAGAGGACTTCCGCTTAGCAAGCTTGGCTTCATCTGTCCGCCCTTAGCCTTGTAGCTGGAGAAGGAGGAGGGGAAGGACAGGGAATTAGGCCAACCCTTCCTGGCGGCCCCAGCTGTGCTCTGGGGGAGTGGAGCCACCTCTGTCTCCTTGCAAGGGTCCTCCTCCTTTTTCTAGCCCCCTCCCCAGATTTAATGTGATTAATTCTCCTCCACAGGCCCCTCTCCCACCACCCCCACCACCCCAGTCCATTACAGACTGTCTTCCTTCTCCAGGTGGCCAACCTGGACACCCAGAATGGGGTGGGGACTGACGAGAAGGGGAAGGCTGTGCGCCTCCAGCATCGCCTCAACATCGTGGACTGCACAGACGCCAATGGCAACACCCCCCTCTCCGAGGCCTCTGGCGGGGGACACCCCGAAGCCATCCGGATGCTGATTGAGAATGGAGCCAATCCAAACAGCCGAGTGAGAAGCGGGTGCATTCAGGCAGGGGCCAGCTGGGGGGGGGAGGGCCGTTCCTCCAGCCATGGTGGGGCCCTGGCAGCCTGGCTGCCTTCTGCTACAGAGCACCCGCTGTGCTTTGCAGCCACTGCAGTGGCATCTCTGGGTCCCCCCCCCCCGGCAGCTGCTTGTTTTCTTGTAGGGCTGCTCCAAGGCTGGAAGCCCCCCCCCCCCGAGTGGCTTGCCAGACAGTTCTGTTGTCCCACTTCTCGTGTGCCACTTGCTTGGCATCTGGGATGTGGCTTCCCATGGAAAAACCCCCATTCTTGGGTCAGCCTGCTTGGTTGCTTGGCCATGAGCAAAGGCAGAAAAGCACCAAGGCCCTTGATCCTGTGTGGGGCTTAGCTGAGCTCTGGAAAGGAGCCTTTCTCCCTCCAGGGCAGCAGCCTCCCCAAGCTGAAGTCATCATGGTCCTGATCTGCTCTCTGTCAGAGCCTCTAGTGCATTCATAGAGTTGAATGGGAGATCCAGGATCTGGGCTGAGTTGCTACCTGGGTTTTCTGTAAGCATCTAGAGGGAGATCCGTGTGGTGGACTACACAGCAGTTTGTTTTCTTTTTTATAAGGGGTTTGCCCCCTGTGGTGCTGAAACCCCCCTGCCCCCTTGTAGCCTGCCAGAATGGGTTTTGTATACCTTGGTTCCACCATTGGTCTAAACGGGAGACGGCAGTCAGGAAGTCAGAAGGAGATGGAGACTCGGAAGGGCAACAAGAAAGGATTCGGAAAAGATCATCAAATGTAAGGATATGTCGGTGGGGAAAGAGACCAAGCTCACCCCCACACTCTTGTTTTCTCGATCATCATGTATGGGTGTGGAAGCTGGACAGTTAAGAAAGCTGACAAGGGGGGGGGAAATTGAAATGGGGGTGCTGGAGGAGCGCTTTGTGGATACCCTGGACCATCAGAAAGATGAACAAGTGGCTGCTAGAGCAATTCCAGCCTGAACTCTCTGGAGGCAAAAATGTTGAAACCGAGGCTGCCCTACTTTGGGCACATCACGAGAAGACAATTGCGGGGGGGGGGGGGAAATGATGGTAAGAAAGGTGGAGGGCAGAAGGAAAGAAGAGGACCAAATAGCAGATGGACTGACTCTCTAAAGCAGAGGTCCCCAACCCCCGGTCCGCGGCCCGGTGCCGGTCTGTGGCCTGAGCTGGACCGGGCACCGAAGACAGACTTCCCGCCCCCCCCTCGCACGCACTCACCCTCACACAGCCTGTTTGTGCCTATGAGCCTTGTGGCGCAGTGGTTAAAACGCTGTACTGCAGCTAAAACTGTGCTCACGACCTGGGGTTCAAATCCCAGGTAGCCGGCTCAAGGTTGACTCAGCCTTCCATCCTTCCGAGGTCGGTAAAATGAGTACCCAGCTTGCTGGGGGGGCAATGTGTAGCCTGTATAATGAAATTGTAAACCGCCCGGAGAGTGCTTGTAGCACTATGGGGCGGTATATAAGTCCAAAAATAAATAAATAAAAAATAAATGTACGTGCTCCAGCGTGCCTGTGCGAGTGCTGTGCTGCAGTTTGCGCATGCACATAAGCGCACAAGCGCCGTGCTGCCATTTGCACATGCACACAAGTGCGGGGGGGTACTTCGCCTTCCCCAGCCAGTCCGCATGGTGAAAAAAGTTGGAGACCCCTGCTCTAAAGGAAGCTACAGAGCTGAGTTTATAAGAGCTGAGCAGGGGAAAATGTTTTGGAGATTGCCCAGTCCATTCTTAGGCATCCTTCAGTCTCGAGAGACTATGGTAACGTGCTCTGTATCGAGGACTTGGAACAGCGTCTAGTGTGGCTGAAGAGGCCAATTCAAAAGTGACAATCTCTTCCACACTGAAGACAAATACAATCTGTCCCCTGTCCAGCTCCCCGATTTTGCTGCTTCCAGGACTGTCTCTTTGTCTTGGCCTGCTGGACAAGGGTCTCTTCAGATTAGGAGAGTCCATGATGCACCGCCTGCCTCCAGGCCGAACGATCAGATGTCAAGGTTTCCCGTCTGTTGAGGTCCATTCCTAAGGCCTTCAGATCCCGCAGATCTCCTTGTATCGCAGCTGTGGTCTCCCTCTGGAGCGATTTCCCTGCACTAATTCTCCATACAAGAGATCTTTTGGAATCTGACCATCAGCCATTCTCACGACATGCCCAAGCCAGCGTAGACGTCGCTGTTCCAGTAATGTATACATGCTGAGAATTCCAGCTTGATCTAGGACTGCTCTATTTGTAACTTTGTCCTGCCAGATGATCCCAAAAATGCATTGGAGACAACGCATATGGAATGTGTTCAGCTTCCTCACCTGCTGTGCACAAAGGGTCCAGGACTCACTGCAGTACAGGAGTGTGCTCAGGACACAGGCTCTATAGACCTGGATCTTGGTATATGCTGCCAACTTCTTATTCAGCCGTACTCTCTTTGTGAGTCTAGAGAACATGGTAGCTGCTTTGCCAATGCATTTATCCAGCTCGACATCCAGGGAGAGGGTGTCAGAGATTGTTGAGCCAAGGTACACAAAGTTATGAACAACCTCCAATTCTTGCGTGGAGATGGTAATAGAGGGAGGTGAGTCCACGCCCTGGCCCATGACTTGTGTTTTCTTCAGGCTGATTCTTAGTCCAAAGTCTTGGCAGGCCTTGCTAAAACAATTCATAAGTTGTTGGAGGTCTTCAGCAGAGTGGGCAACAGTGGCTGCCTCATCGGCGAAGAGGAAGTCCCGCATGCATTTCAGTTGGACTTTGATCTTTGCTTTCAGTCTAGAGAGATTAAATAACTTTCCATCTGATCTAGTCCAGAGATAGACACCTGTTGCAGTTCTAAAGGCGTGCTTCAGCATGACAGTAAAAAAGATCCCAAACAGGGTCGGTGCGAGGTCACAGCCCTGTTTCACTCCGCTTCAGATGTCAAAGGCATCTGATGTTGAGCCATCAAAAACTACCTAATAAAGTGTACCCTCAAAATGGCTCTCCCCCCTCGCAGGGAGCAGGGACCTATTGTTATGGTCTGCCCTCGAAGGCTTCTGGATCCGGCTGGATTCCAGGATGCTATGAGAGGTGTTACGGCTGACCTGGCTGGCGCTCCTGTCAAGGCTCTGGTTGATGGCAGGTTCGCTACTGTGGCTAGGGCTGTAGACATGATCGCATCTAAACGCCCTCTCCAGCGCAGAGCCCGCCCGGCGCACTGATTTAACCAGGACCTCCAGGCGTTGAAGCGATTTAGGAGACGGCTAGAGCGCAAATGGAGAAAGGACCCGACGGATTATAACTGGATAGCTGTCAAGGTCGCCACTAACCTTTACCTGGCTAAGGTAAAGGCTGCCAGTCGAACATACTTCGCTAACCAGATAAGCGAAGCGTCCAACCAGCAGGCGGAATTATTCCGTATCATGCGCGACCTATCCAGAATTGGTCCAAGTGACGGGCCTCCCCCCAGTTTTTCACCGGACCAATGTGCAGCATTTTTAAAATCAAAAGTGGAGGCCATCCGCCGGGACTTCTCTCCTTTTTTGAACACAGTGAGTCGAGCAGAGATGTCCAGTGCTCCGTCTTGCCCGGTAACTTTTGACTCCTTTCAGCCTGTCATGCCTGACTCTGTGGCCAGGGTGCTTGATCGCTGTCGTGCCACCACCTCCTCCCTTGACCCTTGCCCGGCCTGGCTAATCAAAGCAGCCAGGCCGAAAACAACAGAATGGGCCACTGTAATAATCAATGGATCTTTCCTTGAGGACAGATTTCCATCCGCCCTCAAGGAGATACTCATTAGGCCCATTAGGAAGAAACCAAGTTTGGTGGTGGACAAAATTGGCAATTACAGGCCCGTCGCCAATGTTTCTTTCCTAAGCAAGGTGGTCGAGAGGGTGGTGGCCGACCAGCTTCAAGCGCACTTGGATCCATTTCAGTCTGGCTTCAGGCCGCGCCATGGTACAGAAACGGCATTGGTCGCCCTGTGTGATGACCTATTGAGGGAGGCTGACAGGGGCAAAGTGTCTCTGCTGGTCCTCGACATCTCAGCGGCCTTTGATACCATTGACCATGGTATCCTCCTGGGGAGGCTCTCTGAGTTGGGGCCGCTGGGTGGGGTCATCAGGGGGCGTGGAGCCTTGTGTCATCAGTACGCTGATGACACCCAGTTCTACATCTCCTTTTCACCAACTGCAGGAGATGCCGTTCTGTCCCTCCAGCGCTGCCTGGGGACTCTAGTGCAGTGGATGCAGGAGAACGGGCTAAGGCTGAACCCGGACAAGACGGAGGTACTGAGGGTGGGCACCCCCCTCTCTTTTGGGGGGTGACTCTTCCCGCCAAGGATGGGGTCCGCAGCTTGGGGATCCATCTGGACCTGGCGCTCACTATGGAAACTCAGGTGGCGTCAGTGGTCCGTACCGCCTTTTTTCATTTTAGGCGGATAGCCCAGCTACGGTCCTATCTCGATGTTGGGGCGCTCGCTACCTTGGTGCATGCGCTCATAATCTCAAGATTAGACCACTGTAATGCGCTCTATGTGGGGCTGCCTTTGAAGTTGCTGCGGAAACTTCAGGTGGTGCAGAATGCGGCGGCCAGACTACTCAATGGAGTGAAAAAATACCAGCATATTTCCTCCATTCTGGCTGCATTGCATTGGCTGCCCATCTGTTTCCGCATCGACTTCAAAGTGTTGATGCTCACGTACAAAGCCCTAAACGGTTTAGGGCCTCGATACCTGGCGGAATGCCTACTCCCACCAAGATCTACCCATGTCACTCGTGTGAGCCAGGAGGTGAGGCTGAGGAGCCTAACGCCGAGGGAGGCATGGAAGGAAAAGACAAGAAATCGGGCCTTCTCGGCGGTGGCTCCTCGCCTCTGGAACAACCTACCTCCAGAGATTCGTGTGGCTCCCTTGCGGGGTACCTTTAAAAATCAACTTAAAACATGGATGTTTCGGCAGGCCTTCCCTCCAGTCAATCCTTGATTCCCTCTTTCTCCCTTCTATTTGTCTATTTTATTATGTCTATTTTTATGTAAAATTGTTTTATATATATTTACTGTTCTATTTTATGCTGTTAGCTTTCTAGAGTGGTCTTAACTGACCAGATAGGTGGGATATAAATAAAATAAAATCAATCAATCCATCAGTCAATCAATCAATCAATCATACGGTGCCCTTCATTCCCTCATGAAAGGACCTGATGATGTTGAGGAGTCGAGGTGGACATCCAATCTTGGGAAGTATTTTAAAAAGGCCATCCCTGTTAACCAGATCAAAGGCCTTTGTGAGATCTATGAAGGCCACAAAGAGTGGCTGTGGTTGTTCCCTGCATTTTTCCTGCAACTGTTGGAGGGAGAATACCATGTCGGTGGTGGATCTATTAGCTCAGAATCCACACTGTGATTCTGGATAGACTCTGTCTGCAAGCACCTGGAGTCTCTTCAGCACAACACGGGCCAGCAGCTTCCCTACAACGCTGAGAAGAGAGATGCCACAGTAGTTATTGCAGTCGCCCCTGTCTCCTTTGTTCTTATACAATGTGACAATGTTTGCATCCTTCATGTCCTGTGGTACTCCACCTTCCCTCCAGCAAAGACAAAAGACTTCATACAGTTCGGTGGTGATGATCACTTTACAGCACTTCAGCACTTCAACAGTGATGTTATCTTTTCCAGGTGCCTTGTCTGAGGCGAGGGAATCCAAGGCCGCTTTTATTTCTGCTGAAATTGGTTCGCTGTCCAACTCTTCCAAGACAGGCAGACACTCTATGTTATTCAGTGCTTCTTCGGTTACTACATTCTCTCTGGAATATAGCTCAGAGTAGTGCTGTACCCAGCGTTCCATCTGCTGTGCTCGGTCCTGGATGAGCACACCTGTAGCAGACTTCAAGGGAGCAGATTTCTTCTGTATAGGACCTAAGGTCTGCTTGATACCGTCATACATTCCTTTGATGTTACCTGTGTCCGCTGCTATCTGTATCTGAAAGCAGAGCTGAAGCTAATAATCGTTGGAGCATCTCCTGGCTGCCTGTTGGACTTGGCTGCGAGCAGCTTGAAGAGCTTGCAAGTTGTACTCTCTAGGACAGGCTTTGTACGCTGCTAGAGCTCTCCTCTTATCCTCGATGGCTGGCTTCAGCTCCTCTGAATGGGCTTTGAACCAGTTGGCCATCTTTTTGGTCTTCTTGCCAAATGTGGACAAGGCGTTGTTATAAATAGTGTTCTTAAAATGTTCCCATCGTTCAGGTGCATTTGCATCAGCCAGGCCTGGAAGGCTTTCCTCAAGCGCTTGGGCAAATTCCTCCACTTTTCTTTGATCACAAGTCTTGCTGATGTCAATATGTGGTCTTCCTTCCTTTTTTCATGTGATACAATCTCTTTGTTTGCAGTTTTACTCTACTACACCCCAGGGAGTGATCAGTATCGCAATCAGCACTCTGATAACTGCGTGTGCCCATAATACTAGGAATGATAGAACGTCTAGTGAGGATCAGATCAAGCAGATGCCAATGCTTGGATCTTGGATGTCTCCAGGAAACTCTCTGTTGAAGCTTTGTATTAAAGAATGTGTTGATGACACAAAGACCATAATAACAGCAAAACTCCAGCAAGCGTTGGCCATTTTTGTTCATCTTCCCAATGCCAAAACGGCCTAGACAAGTGGGCCAAGAGTTGTGATCAGCCAATACAACTGGTTCCAGTGACATTGCAGGAGTTGACAGAACGACACAAACTGCCTCCAGGACTCTGGCTCCAGATTTTGCCTCAATGTTAACTCCTGAAGCCTTTTCCACAAGGTGGTGGAGGTTTAAAATTGGAGTTTTCCTTCTCCTAGATGGCCTGCCTTCCAAGGCTGACGAGCCTCACTTACCCAGCCTGCTCTCTAATAGGGCGCAGGGGAAATGGGGTGAAGAGGACCCTGGATGGGGCGGATGGGAAATAGGGTGGGGAGGAGCCTTGATAGGGTCACCATAAGTTGGAGGTGACATGATGGCGCAACAACAGGATGGATGTAATCATGGGTGTAAATAGCATTTCATGGCTTGCTTGTCAGCCTTTTAGTTCTTATTGTTGGAGTTAGCTAGGTATACAGAACTGTATATACATCAGAAGTAGAAGGTATTCGTATATGAATACGAATATCCCTGCACAGATGGAAATAATGAGGGTCCAGCCCCATAGGGGTCATGATTTCGCCGCTGCTGCCAGCTCCAAAGAGGCTTCCTATCGCGCCATTCTCCGCAGTGGAGTAGCCACTCTGCAACTTAGCAGAGAGGCTTGTCATCCTGCCTCCTGCCAGGACTGGGTCATCAGTTGTGGACAACGGCGCAATAGGAGGCCTCGGCGGAGCTGGCAGCAGTGGCGAAATCATGAGCTATTTTCACCTGTCTGGGGATATTCCTCTGCGAATACTCCCCTCCCTAGTCAGAAGGTTTTCCTATGGAATTCTTGGCAAGAGAGCCAGGTCTAGACATGCAGGTGGAAGCGTAACCTTCCGTGTCATCTGCACATCTGTGGGAGGTTTGTTTTGGACTTCTCTCGAAAAATCCCAGCCCCTAAAGCCGTGTCCCTTCTGGGAGTTGTCCTCTGATTCACTGCCTGGCCGTTGTCTGGCTGCTTAGGGAGGGCTGCTGGTGGCCAGCCGGTTGCGCTGCCTGGCCGTGGTCCCTCCTCCAGTGGAAGCTGAAGGTAGGGGGCTTGGCCTGCCTCTTCACCCCGGGAGGAGGGCTCAGTCGCCTTTTGCCTTTGGGAGCCCAAACTCAGCCGTATTAAAATTCTTCTCCCTTCGAGCTGAAAGGTGCCTTGTCTGTGTCAGCCACGAGGGAATGGTGGGGAAAGCTTGGATTAGGGGTCTCTGAGCTCACTCTGTTGTTGCTGCTGCTCCCAGGGTATAAGCCCTGTTTTTGACCTCCGGCCCCTTTTATTTTCTAAGGGTGCTTTTAATCGGACTCCTTTGTACCGAGCTGCATTTGGAGGTCACCTGGCGGCAGTAGAACTCCTCCTTCAGTATGGGGCGGATCCTCGGCTTTATGCTGATGATGGCAACACACCTGAGCAGGTATGGGGGGAGGGACAGTGGCTTTGAGCCATCTCCTTTCTTTCTTTCTTTCTTTCTTTCTTTCTTTCTTTCTTTCTTTCTTTCTTTCTATTTATTTATTTATTTATTTATTTATTTATTTATTTATTTATTTATTTATTTATTTATTTATTTATTTATTTATTTATTTATTTATTTATTCCATTTATACCCCGCCTATCTGGTCACTGTGACCACTCTAGGTGGCTTCTTTCCTCCTTCTGAGTCTTGACTCCTAAAATGGGCCCAACAGAAAGGGACTGGGTGCTTCTGATAAGCTGAGGGAAGTATATGTTCACCTGTGAGGGGCCCTCAGAAGCCTCTCCTATCGTTGCCAGAGTCTAATGCAGACCTGGGCAAAGTGCGGCCTGAGGGCCACATATGGCCCGCGAGCCCCCCTGTCTGGCCCGCTGGTCGTCGCTCCAGTCTAGCCCATGACAGACTGGATTTCTGTCACTGAACAAGCTGAACATCAAAACCATTTATAGCTTTTTATCTAAAGTTGATCAGTTGCTTATTTTAACATACTGCAAAAACCTCTTTAGTATTGTGAAGATTAACAAGTTTAAATAAAAAACAATCATAACATCACTGCTTCGTTTAATTTTTAAGTAAAGTTAGTTCGGCCCCCGAACACAGTTCAGATTTTTCATGTGGCCCCCACCTTTACAAGTTAATTGCTGACCCCTGGTCTAATGGGAGGGGAGTGTCTTGTTTTCGGTAGCGTTCTACCCCACATGTGCTTTGGAGCGCTTCCCAGTGCATGGATTCTGGTCTTGAGCCTCTTTGGGTCTGGCTTGCATAGATGCTTTTAATCTAGGTCAGCTTTCTGACTTGTGACGGTCGCCATCCCATCCAGGAAGAGCTTGCCACAGCCGGTACCAGAGTTAGTATTTCTGGATGGCTTTCTTAGAACTGTGCTTTTTGTCTCTCTCGAGGTCGCCTCTCTGGATAGCTTGGTGACTGTCCTGAAGTCCTGGGACATTAGCCTGACAGAGGCCATGCTTCAGAAGATGGAGGCAGAGCAGCAGCGAAGGGCCCAGGAGGAAAAGAAGGCGAACGAAGCAGAGACACACCGGTGAGCGCTCTCTCTCGCGCGGGGGGGTGCGTTGTCTCCCGCCCAT
This sequence comes from Pogona vitticeps, assembly GCF_051106095.1. Classification (NCBI taxonomy): domain Eukaryota; kingdom Metazoa; phylum Chordata; class Lepidosauria; order Squamata; family Agamidae; genus Pogona; species Pogona vitticeps. The sequence goes on along the minus strand of NC_135786.1, from coordinate 240,807,309 downwards.
CCTTCCCTCCCCCCCCCCCCGCAACCCTCAAGAGAATTTGCAAGGGGTTAGGTTTTCTTCCAACCCACAGAGCCAGGCTTGACCTAGAGCAAAATTATAAAGGCAAAAATGTCCACTGAAGTAAGTGAACATGCGCTGCAGCTGTACGGTGCATGCCCCCTTGCGCCCTGACTTTGCTCAGAAAGCCACCAGGGCTGCCTCGCCACTGGATTTGGAAGCTGCTTTGCAGCTGGTCTGGCCAACGTCTCCTTTCTTCTTGCACGGACAGTTCTGGGTGGTGGAGGAGGAGGAGGAGGAGGAGGAGGAAGGAGGGCCAGTCATGTGCCAACTGGTTGCCTTCGACTCGTGGCAACCCTGCCGGTGAGTGGCCTCCCACATGTCCTGCCCTTGAGAGCCCTGCTCAGCTCTGGCAAACTCAGGATCCTGGTTCCCACGAGGGAGTCTCAATCCATCCCATTCTTGGCCTTTTCCCTCCTGTCTTCAACCACCCCCAGCCTTATCGTCTGCCTCTCGTACTCAGCGCACGATGTAGTGCCCCTCCCCTCCCTTGCCATGCAATGCTCTTTGCCATCTGCAAGAGTGCTGGGGACAGGGAGCCGGGTTCATGGGCTCCAAGATAGGGGAGCCAGGATACATCCTCCCTCCCTCACACGCTGCTGCTGCTGCCACTGCTGCCGCTAGGGGAATGGAAGGCTGCCCGGAGGAAGGCCTCCTCTTGCTGATGTTTCCTCTTCAACGAACAGGCTGCCGGGCCGGGCCGGAGGCAGCCCTCATCCTCCGGGGCTTGCTGTTGTGTTTGCTGCTGCTCCTGTTGCTGCTTGGAGATGGATGGACCCACTTTGTTTTTCCCCCTTCTTCTCTTTAATACTGGGTTGTGAGATCCTGAATTGGTTGAAGGACTCTGTTTTCTGGAATTTAATGTGAGAGATTATGATTTTTCTGATTCTCGCTTTAGTCTTCTATTTAATCAAAACGGATACTGAATGTGTGCTGTGTGCATTTAAAAGTGGGTCTCAATCATGTAAGCAAGCACGTGGGGAGGGGAGGGGGGTCTTGAGGCGGTGCCTCCACTCCTTGTCTTTCTCTTGCAGGATGATGGAGGAGGTGGATCAGCTGGCAAAGGAGTATGAGCGGTGCAGCAAGGAGGTGGGAGCCACAGAGGTGTCTGCCCAGGCCAGGCCCTCCTGGGTCTTCTCCCCTGGGCAACTTCCTTGCCATCAAGTGTTGCTGGGAGGGGGTCTTGGTGGGCTGCTGTGGCTCACGCCTCTGGCTGAGTGGCACCAGGACTGGCGCTCTGGGGAGGCGGGGAGGGGGTGGGCCCTACCTGAGCTGCACTGCCCAGGTCTGTCTGTGGCCATGTGCCTGAGGCCACGGCCTCCAGAGCAAAGGGTCCCAATTCCAGTACGGTTACCCCTCTGGAAGGTGCCGCCTGCCCTTGTGCTCTGGGGGCTGAGCTCATGCTGGGACTGCCTTCTTTGCAGCTGCAGCAGGCCTACTGTGAGCTCAACCGACGGATCCGGGAGCACGACAAATGCCAGCAGAAGCAGAGGAGCAATGCTGAAATCACTCTCCGTGTATGTGGACCTTTTTCCTGGTTTTGTAGGGCCACTTCCTGAGTCAGGGCTGCAAACAAAATAAACCTGGCCAAGATTTGAAATTATGAGTGGAAATAACAACAGCAATAGTACAGACACAGCCCAAGGTGGATGCGACCCAAAATAAAAATGTGCCCATGAGCGGTGTGTGAACAAGGTCTCTGGGCAGAAAATAAAGCCCTCCAAAGTCTCCGGTTGCCCCAAATGCGGGCCGGCTTCTTCCAGGCGTCTCCTTCATATCTGCATTTCCTGTGGCAGGCAATTTCCGATGCGGAAGAGCTTGTGGAGAGGCTGCGGGCCGTTGCCAGGGAGGCGGAGGAGAAGCTCTCCATGGCCCAGCTCCGGCTGCGAGAACGGACAACGCAGGAAGGTGAGTGAGCATTCGGATTGCCTGCATTCTTCTGAGGGGTGCATCTCTTTGAAGAGATCCCACCCTTCACAAGTAGACCCACAGCCCCCAATTCCCAGGCCAGTTTGGAACATCCCATTTAGGCCAATTTCCTGCGTGCGGCGGATGGGGACCCAAGGCAGTTCACAGATCATTAAAGCAAGAAATTAAAACAAGAGGTATGAGCCATTGTAAAGTTATTCAACATGGAAATACAGTAGTACCCCTTTATCTGTGGGGTCGGTATCTGCTGATTCACTTATCCATGGTCTGCAAATATTAAATTACATACTTTATTAAAATGTTTTTAAATGCAGAAAATTCCCCACATTTTACTAGACCTGGCCACTAGAGGGAGACGGTGAGACCTTGCTGAGAAGAATACATAGAGCAGTCTCTGGTTGCTTAAGGTGGTGGGGGCTCCTGCCTGCCTGCTGGTTTACCCAGAGGTTAAAAAGAAAAGCGCCAGTCCCTGGTGATCTAGGTGGGAAGTGGGACGGGGTGTCTGCAGTGCTTTGCAGTGCTTTGCACTGAGGCCTGAGAGCATGCTGGCAAACACCTCAGCATGCAGGTGAGTGGCTCTCCCAAGGTGGTGGCGGTGGCCTCCGTGCCTTGTCCTCTCTTCAGGTAGCCATTGGATTTGAGTGGATTGGAGAGAAGTGGCCGGGGAGGGCAAGCCCTTTCGAGAGCTCTGCTAGTTGTCCGATGGCTTTGCACCAGAAAGGGGGGTAATCGTCCAGAATGGGAACAGTTGGCGGGGTCTGGCTTTGGGGAGGGGGAAGCAGCTCCTGCAAGACCTGGCCCTTCCCTTGGTCACAGAGCGTCTCTGCTTTGCCAGGGTCCGAGGGGGAGTTCCGCGGCCTCAGGTGCTCTGTGCAGGAGCTGGACGACGTGCTTTTGAAAGACGTGGGCGGAAGAATTCAAGCAGATGGGCGGTGAGTTGAGGGTGAGGCCAGAGCGGGCACATTTTGGGGCCCACTGACGGCATGCTGGCCAGCCTCTGCCTCCTACCAGTTGGCTTGGCCTCCCTTCTTGCAGTTGTGGTGGCCTCCTGCCTGGGCAGCCGAGAAGGGAACTCTGAGTGATCGGCCAGGAGGGGCTGTGAGCAGAGCCTTCTGCCCGCCCGCCCCATTCTGCCCTGTCCAGGCCCACCTTTGCTTCCTCCCTACATAGGTGGCCTGTGATCATTGACTCCTCTGGCCAGGCAGCCATTTTCCTACATTATCGGGACACCAATTACCTGAGCACAGTGAATCCCAGTGACATGGACGTGGAAACGATCCGCCTGGCGTTGCTGGGTGCCCTTCGGTAGGTGCAGAAACTGGAGAAAGCCAGAGCAATGTCTGTGAGAACATGGTAGTGTCGGGGGGGGGGGGGAGAGGGTTGCTGCTCTTGTGCTGCAGCCCAGTACCTGTGGTGGGAGGGGGCAATGGAGGGTACCTTCACTGGGGGCTAGCTGGAGGGGTGGGCATCTTTGTTTGCAGAGCAAAGAGTGGGCCTCACTGACGGCCAGCTGCCTGTGCTTTCCCCTCAGCTAACCAATGCTACTCTCTCTTGACAACCTTCCACCCCTCTGCCCCCCCCCCCACTCCAGGTATGGAAAGCCCCTAGTCTTTGACATGATGGAAATCAACATGTTTGACACAGTGAAGAAGCAGCTGGAACGGATCGAGACAGGACTAGTGGAAGCAGTGCTGAGCAAGAAGATCCTGGAACATGAGAGGTGGGCATCCTCAGATGAGACTTCAAAGAGAAGATTCAGATGCCACTTCTCCTAGTGGCAGTCCTCCCCCCCTCCCCCGCAAGGGGTCTCAGTTCGTTTCAGGAGCTTTCCTGAAACCACGCTGGTCTCACCGTGATGAAGCCCCGCCACCCTTTATTTCCAGTCCCCCTTTTAATGAGACCTAGCATGGAATTGGCTTTCTTCACTGTCGCCGTAAACTGGGTTGGCACTTTCACCAAGTTGTCCTACAAGATTTCTTTCCTAGCTCAGAAGCCATCAGCTGATAAAGCTTTGATTTTGTGCCCCAATGTGCATTACTTTACATTTTCTTATATGGAAACGCTTTTGCCACTCACTGATTATCCCTGTCTCCAGGTCATTTATGGTTTGAAAAGCATTCGTCCCAGGACAGATCCATGGGGCCCACTGATTTTTACCTCTCTCCATTGTGAAAATTCACGGATTGCTGCCAAGTAATCCAAGTTTATGCACCAACCACCATTGCTGAGGAGACTGAAATTGACCAATTTTATGAAGATTTACAACACCTTCTAGAACTGACACCAAAGAAAGATGTTCTTCTCATTCTAGGGGACTGGAATGCTAAAGTAGGGAGTCAAGAGATAAAAGGAACAACAGGGAAGTTTGGCCTTGGAGTTCAGAACGAAGCAGGACAAAGGCTAATAGAGTTTTGTCAAGAGAATAAGCTGGTCATCACAAACACTCTTTTCGAACAACACAAGAGGCGACTCTATACATGGAAATCACCAGATGGGCAATATCGAAATCAGATCGATTATATTCTCTGCAGCCAAAGATGGAGAAGCTCTATACAGTCAGCAAAAACAAGACCTGGAGCTGACTGTGGCTCTGATCATCAGCTTCTCATAGCAAAATTCAAGCTTAAACTGAAGAAAGTTGGAAAAAACCACTGGGCTAGTCAGATATAAACTAAACCACATCCCTTATGAATACACAGTGGAAGTGAAGAGCAGATTTAAGGAACTTGATTTGATGGACAGAGTGTCTGAAGAACTATGGATAGAGGCTCGTAACATTGTCCAGGAGGCAGCAACAGAAACCATCCCAAAGAAAAGGAAATGCAAGAAAGCAAAGTGGCTGTCCAACGAGGCCTTAGAAACAGCAGAGAGGAGAAGGGAAACCAAATGCAAGGGAGATAGGGAAAGTTACAGAAAATTGAATGCAGACTTCCAAAGAATAGCAAGGAGAGACAAGAGGGCCTTCTTAAATGAACAATGTAAAAAAATAGAGGAAAATAATAGAAAAGGAAAAAACAGATCTGTTCAGGAAAATTGGAGATATTAGAGGAACATTTTGTGCAAAGATGGACATGATAAAAGACAAAAATGGGAGGGATCTAACAGAAGCAGAAGACATCAAGAAGAGGTGGCAAGAATACACAGAGGAATTATTCCAGAAAGATTTGGATATCCCGGACAACTCAGATAATGTGGTTGCTGACCTTGAGCCAGACATCCTGGAGAATGAAATCAAGTGGGCCTTAGAAAGCTTGGCTAACAACAAGGCCGGTGGAGGTGATGGCATTCCAGCTGAACTATTTAAAATCTTAAAAGATGACGCTGTTAAGGTGCTACATTCAATATACCAGCAAGTTTGGAAACTCAACAGTGGCCAAAGGACTGGAAAAGATCAGTCTACATCCCAATCCCAAAGAAGGGCAGTGCCAAAGAATGCTCCAACTAACGTACAATTGCACTCATTTCACACGCTAGCAAGATTATGCTCAAAATCCTACAAGGTAGGCTTCAGCAGTATGTGGACTGTGAACTCCCAGAAGTACAAGCTGGATTCTGAAGGGGCAGAGGTACTAGAGACCAAATTGCTAACATGCACTGGATTATACAGAAAGCCAGAGAGTTCCAGAAAAACATCTACTTCTGCTTCATTGACTATGCAAAAGCCTTTGACTGTGTGGACCACAACAAACTATGGCAAGTCCTTGAAGAAATGGGAGTGCCTAATCACCTTATCTACCTCCTGAGAAACCTATACGTGGGACAGGAAGCAACAGTTAGAACTGGATATGGAACAACGGATTGGTTCAAAATTGGGAAAGGAGTACGACAAGGCTGTTTATTGTCCCCTGGCTTATTCAACTTATATGCAGAATACATCATGCGAAAGGCTGGACTGGAGGAATCCCAAGCCGGAATTAAGATTGCCGGAAGAAATATCAGCAACCTCAGATATGCAGATACCACTCTGATGGCAGAAAGTGAGGAGGAATTAAGGAACCTTGTAATGAGGGTGAAAGAGGAGAGTGCAAAAAACGGTCTGAAGCTCAACATCAAAAAAACTAAGATAATGGCCACTGGTCCCATCGTCGTCGTCTAGTCGTTTAGTCGTGTCCGACTCTTCGTGACCCCATGGACCAGAGCACGCCAGGCCCTCCTGTCTTCCACTGCCTTCTGGAGTTCTGTCAATTTAATGTTGGTTGCTTTGCAGACACTGTCCAGCCATCTCATCCTCGGTCGTCCCCTTCTCCTCTTGCCTTCACACTTTCCTAGCATCAAGGTCTTTTCCAGGGAGTCTTCTCTTCTCATGAGATGACCAAAGTACTGGAGCCTCAGCTTCAGGATCTGGTCCCATCACCTCCTGGGAAATAGAAGGGGAAGATATGGAGGCAGTGACAGATTTTACTTTCTTGGGCTCCATGAATTTGACACAACTCCGGGAGGCAGTGGAAGATAGGAGGGCCTGGCGTGCTCTGGTCCATGGGGTCACGAAGAGTCGGACACAACTAAACGAATTGTGAAAATTGCCCATTGACACCTACTCTCTGTTTCCTGGTTCTCCGCCAATTCTCAGTCCATAAGAGGACCTGCCTACTTATCCCCTGACGGTGTTTTCTTTGTCTTTTGGGAGAAGGCAGAGCTGAAGTAGGAACAGAGCACTTACGCCTTTTCTATGTAACCTGTTATCACTTTCATGTTGGACTCCTTTTCCTGTGAGGATTTCCATATAACCTTCCCTATAATTGTTCTGAGTTCAGTAAAATTGGCTTTCCCAATATCCTAAAAGTCTTGGGTTGCAACCTCATCAGGGCATGACATGGGTGTGTTTGGCTAGAGAGGAAACAGAGTGAGGAGTGGAGTGGGGTGGGGTGGGTGGGGCAGAGGGAGGGAAAGAGCTCAGCCTTCCCGTTGCAATGTAGAGATTCTAGATGGCGTTTAACTCCAGTAAGAAGGAATATAATAAATAACATGCCATCTCAGGGAAAAAGGGACCTATATGCATATGTGGTGGATGTGTGAAATAAGAAAGAATGGGCACTGGTCTTAATGAAATTAGCAAAATTATTGAATATGATATTCAGATATCACCAATTATTGCCCTTATGAACATAATTAAGAATAACCAGTTGAAAAAGATCAGAAGTAATTAGTAGTTATAATGGTTACAATAGCAAGACTAATGTTTGCAAAAAATTGGAAAAGCAACAAATTTCAAGACTGGTATAAAGAAATGTGGAACTTGGCAATTAATGATAGCATAAATGAAAACAAGAAGAGGAATGATAAAATCTAATAATTTAAAAGATGTATGGAATTTATACTTGGGAGTATGTCTTTTTGAGGGGAAAGGCTATATGCCAGCAGAAGAATCCATGTATTTTTTGGAGAGGTATGGTGTGAAAAGGGATATAATTTGACATTATTAGTCATCTAGTTCCAAGGGTGAAGGTGGTGGCACAGATGGGAAATGAGTCTGCTAACTACAAGGCTTTCTTCTCTGTGTGTGTGTGTGGGGGGGGGGCTGTGCCTTCATCCCGCTTGGCTACAGAGATGGTGTTCTGCCCTTGCTTGGCCAGGCTCTTCCCCCATCCCTGGCGTCTCAGGACCACACAGATACCCTTGCCTTCACCAATTCCTTGTGGGGCAGCCAGGGGCCCTGCAACAAGGACAGGGATGGTGCAAGCATCCAACCCTGGGGGGGGGCACACAGCATTGGAGGGGTATGGAATGGCCAAAAAGGCCTCCAGAGCCAAGATACCCCCACAGATGAGGGGGGGGAGTTGCTTGGAAACCCCTGGCTCTGCCTGGTAAGTTTGGATGGCGCTGTCCACCAGCACAGGGCGCTGCAGTGCGCCCACTGAGCACTGCTGCCTTCCTTCACAGGTATCTCTCCCTCGTGAGGCCGACAGACGGACCTGAATATGCAGAGACTGAATTTCAAGCAGCTCGCACAGAAAAATTCAAACTTTTTGTGGTCACCAAGTGTGCGCATCCACCAGAGGAGCTTCTGCAGCGCCTCCTCCCAGTCCAAGTCGTCCTGACCAAGAGCAGTCGGTAGGCGCCACCTGGGAGGCTGCCTGAGCTGGAGGTGTACGTTACACGTGAAACCCTGGGCTTTGGGCTTGGTCTCCTGTCCCGGCTCGTACGTATGTTCCCAGGGCCTGAATGGAGCCTGCGTGGCCTTGGGAGGCAGGCCCAAGAAGTCCTCTCTCTCTCTCTCTCTCTCTCTCTCTCCACCACCCCCACCCCGGCACAAGGAGGTCTCACTCAGCTTTTTTTGGTGTTTGGCAGAAGGCGACGCTTTCGAGGTGATCAGTTCCCCCGGAGGCTCCCCTTGGCCCCGTGAAAGTTCAGCACTGAGCACGCACAGCCCAAGGGGCGTTGAGTTCCTCTGGCACCCGTAAGCAAGGAAGACGGCAGCCTTGACTACAGAAGAAAATAAATTTCTCCCCAGGAAAGGCACCACTTTTGAGCCCCTCTTCTGTGCACCTTCTGTAGCTCGCTCGCCCATGCTCTCAGGCTTGGATGAGATTCGATCGGCGTCTCTCCCTCTTGACAAACAGGCAGGAATATATTTCCCACCCACCACCATATCGCGAGTCTCCAGTGTCCTGGGAAGGGGCCACAGACTCTGCTGGAGAAGGGAAGACGCAGGGGCTCTAAAAGGTAAAAGTAAACTTTATTGTCCTGGAACCAGAAAATAGATCTCTTTGGTTGTACGAAGGTTGCTAGTTAAAGTCTTCCTCTCCCTTGGAGTTTCTTCAGGAAGGACAGACACACCCCAGCCCAGCACCTAAGAGAAGTCCTAAGTCAGTTGCTGAAACCCTGCCTGATCCCTCCCCAAATTGCTCATTTAAAAAAAAAATGCTAAAATTAGGTTAGAATCAAAAAAGCTCTAAGAGTTGATGTAGCAGCAGCTCTGTGCAGCTCGACTAAAAGGCAGTCAGGGCCCGTCCCTCTTCACTAAAAACCAAGCCTTCCAGTCCTGTTAAAACGACCCTTGAATGGTAGATCTGGTGTGAACACATGGCTCTCCCCACCACACACGCACACGCACACACGCACACCGCTCAGAGCTGGCCGAGGAGGAAACAGGTCGCAGTTCTGGGCCCTGCGTCCTTCCGGAAGGGAATAGGCAACCTGGAAGACAGTCTGCTGGCACCGAGCCTCGGCCGCACCCCTTGTGGGCACGTGATGGGCCCCCCTCCTGTCTCCCAGGCCTTGTGCCCTCACCGTGTGCCCCAGCACCCCTCCTCTTGCCCTTCTCCCTCCACCCCAACCCCCTATTCCCCATTTTGACTGTACTGTATCTTCTACCGACCTCACCCCATCCTAATACAGCTAATCTGGCCCTACTCTCTGTCCCGCTCTGTGCTACATGTGCCCCCCTGCTTCGCTCCCCCCCCGGGCATCTCCGGCACACCCCCTTGTTGAACGCTGCTCTTTCTAGTCCATCAAGCGATATGTCAGCCTCTGCCAGGCCACGGCACCTGTGAACACGCCGGCCGCGCACCAGGGAGGCGGGCCACGCCGCCTCAGGCACAGCAAGGGCATGCCCCTCCGCCCCCGCCATGCCCTGAAGTGGTGAAAGGGAGAGAAAGAACAGCAGTGGGACACCGGGGGGTGGTGGGGGGGGCGGCAGGGGGTTGGGCCGCCTGCTGGCCTACCACTTGGCAAATCTCAGTTGGGGCCGAGGACCCATTTCCACTCCCCCGAACGTCCACAAGCAACGGTCAACCTAAAACAGCTGGACAACTCACTCCTTCACACTCCCATACAGTATTTACACACGCACACGCAGGTGCACCCCTACACAGCACTCGGCCGCCGGCTGCTCCTGCCTGCCCCACTCTGCTCAGAACCTGACACACGCACGCACACACCCCTGGTGCCATGAGGAGAAGAGAAGATCCGTGGCCTTGGCCTCTCGCGCCCCCCCCCCCCCCGGGAGCCTTTTCTGTCCAGCGTGCCTGCCGGGGCCAAACGGGCTACGCCTTGGCGCGCTGCCTGCAAGAGCTGCTTGCTGCCCACCCCCGAGCCTCCGCGCTGTTCTCAGCAGCCCTCCGGGACCGGTTCATCGTTATGTGGGCACCGCCGTTTCCAAGCCGTGCTGTGCGTGCCGGAGCTTGCGCTGGCTGCCAAAGAGCCCCATTTCATCCTGGGGGGACGCCGTGGGGGTGGGGGGGCCAAGGGCCAGTGGAGACCCCTCCTGCCCTTCTCCGGGGGTCTCTTGCTTCTGGCTCCCGGCCGCCACTGCTGGTGGTGGAGAAAACGGGGGTCAGAGAGAAAAAGCGCACCCCCACCCCCACCTCCTAGCAGAGGATGGCAGGCCTCTCTCCTGCTCTCCCCATCAGCTCCTTTGGCACACTTCTGAGGCAGGAGCCGAAGGAGGGAGGCCTGGCCCAGCTTCTCCCCTGGAGCCCTGGCACACGTGGGGCATGACGTGGGGTGGGGAGCCAGCCCACAGAATGGCACGGGGGTGGGTGGGGGCGGGCTTTTGGGTCTAGCTGTCAGACTCTGGACATGGGGAGTGTACAGCTGGGCTCCTGAGCCATCAGAGGGCCCTGCCTTGAAGACATAATAAGCCCCCCTCCCCGAGGGAAGAGAGCTGGCCGCCAAGCACCGGCAGGAGGCACCCTCCCCACCCCACCCCCACAAACCAGAGAAGCGGGGGGGGAGCAGATCTTCTGAGGAGCAGCAAGTGGCCAACCTGAAGCCACCCCTGAGCCCTGCGGCTTGAGGTGCCAACCTGGGCAAAGCTACCAGGCCACTGCTGTGCCAACCCCAGAAAGGGGAGCGCCTTCTCCCACGGCTGAGCAGCTTCCCGGCCAAGTGCGGCAAGCTCCCTCTCCTGCAATCGTCGGCACCCATCCTGCCCCCCCGCCCCCGGCCACGGCAACAGTGGAGGAGAAGAGCCTCCGTGTCACACGAAGGGATGCTTGCTCTCTCGGGGAGCTGCAGAGACGAGGCTCTTTGCAAGAGAGCCGGCTGCCGGTGACAACACTCGCCACTCAGCCAGGCTTCCCTCCTCCTTCATGGCCCACCAGCAAAAAAGAAAAAAAAAAGAGACTTGTTCCAAGAGGGAAGAGAGCGCGCAGGTGACCCCGGCACCCCTGCTCACCTGAGCCGCCACCGCAGGCATCACTGGGGAGTCTGCCTCGACTGCCGCCACCATCAGGAGTCTGGAAGAGCGAAGGGGGGGGGCAGGCAGGGAGGCCGGATGAGTCCCTTGCGGTCCCTGGGCCCTCCCTCTCCCCACCCACCCCCTTCGGCTGCCACAGAGCGCCACCTCTCACGGTCACCCAGCACAGCTTCACACTTTCGTGGGGTGGGGGTGGGAAGAAGCCACGAGGAACTCGAGGGGGGTGTGAGGGCAGAGAAGAGGGATCGAGAAGAGCAGCAAGGGTACCCGGGCGGCTTCCTCAAGAAAGAAGAGCGGAACGAAGGAAAAGTCGTGGGGAGGGGCTCTGCTGCTTCGGTCTGGCCCCCAAAGGTCCATTCTCTCCCCCCCCACCTGCCAGCTCTTCACCAATGCGCCCTCTTGTGCCACCAAAGGAGGCACCAACCCAATGCCGGGCAGGGCCAGGCTCGCTGGCCTCAGGGGTGGCCCGGATGCTGCCCTGAGGAGGTGGGACCCTCCTGCAGAAAGCTCCTTCTCAGGGGCAAGAATAGGAACGCGAGCGAGCAAGAGAGATCCGTTCCACTCTCATGTCCTGCCTCTCCGTTCTGGAGCTGGGATGTTCCTACCTGCCCTGGACAAGGGGCAGCTGAGAGCAAACGAGCGCACATGCGCACACAGGCATACCCGGAGGCAGGCACTGAGAAATACTTGGCTGGCAGTGAGTAGTCAGGAAAGAGGCCGCTGGAGGCAAGGAACGTGGGAAGGCCGGCCCCACAGCAGGAAACCTCAGCAAAGGAGGCCACAGCAAAGCTGGCCAGCCCTTCTCCTTCGTGCCAAAGGGTGGGTGCAGCAGCTCTGACACACCCCCCCGCGCCCATCTCAAAATAAGAGGGTCACGGGCCGGGAGAGTTCAGCAAAGGGCAGCCAGAAGGACCAGGTGATTGATGGGTGACGAGCATGTATTACGCCTCCTTCAGTCTCGAGAGGCGATGGTAACGGGCTCTGCATGGAGGACTTGGAACAGCGTCTAGTGTGGCTGAAAAGGGACCATCCCTTCCACACTGAAGACAAATACAGCCTGTCCCCTGTCCAGCTCCCTGGTTTTGCTGCTTTCGGGACTGCCTCTTTGCCTCAGCCTGCTGGACAAGGGTCTCTTTGAATTGGGAGAGGCTGTGATGCAAAGCCTGCCTCCAGGCTGAACGCTCAGATGTCAGGGTTTCCCATCTGTGGAGGTCCATTCCTAAGGCCTTCAGATCCCGCTTGCAGATCTCCTTGTATCGCAGCTGTGGTCTCCCTCTGGAGCGATTTCCCTGCACTCATTCTCCATCCAGGAGATGTTTTGGAATCTGACCGTCAGCCATTCTCACGACATGCCCGAGCCAACGTAGACATCAACAAGCAGAGATGGGGGTATTCGTATATGAATATCCCCGCACAGGTGGTGATAACGAGGATCCAACCACCCAGAGTAGACCTTTGGTCTAGATGGGTGGGATAGAAATCTAATAAATAAATAGAGGTAAAGGTTCCCCTTGACAATTTTTGTCCAGTCGTGTTCGACTCTAGGGGGCGGTGCTCATCCCTGTTTCCAAGCCATAGAGCCAGCGTTTGTCCGAAGACCATCTCCCGTGGTCACATGGCCAGTGCAACTTAGACACGGAACGCTGTTACCTTCCCACCGAAGTGGTCCCTATTTATCTACTTGCATTTGCATGCTTTCGAACCGCTAGGTTGGCGGGAGCTAGGACTCCATCGCGTGGATTCGATCTTACGACTGCTGGTCTTCTGACCCTGCAGCACAGGCTTCTGCGGTTTAGCCCGCAGCGCCACCATAAATAATTAATGGGGTCAGACGGTCCACTCACTGATCCACCGTTGCTGTGGATGCCGTGAGTCTTCCAACGGCTTTGCAGATCGCGATCAGCGAGCCGCTTCTGACAGGAGGACAGACCTTGCTGCAAGGTTGAAGAGTGGCGAGTGGATCACGATCTGCAGAGCCGTTGGAAGAATCACATCTCTAGTGACGAGGCTACTAAGTGAGGAAATGTGACCAACTTTTGGGGGCGGGTGTGTTGTGTCTTCGCTTAGTGTAAGGGAAAGAGGCTTCACGCTGGGCACTCAGAGACCCCGGGGATCGTGTCCCCTCCTGGGGCTGACAGCAAAGCATCACCTGCTGCCCATAAAAGGAGGCTGGCCAAAACAAAGAACCACCCACGCACCTAAGAGTGGTGCCTGCGTCGCCTCCGGGATTTCCTGAGTGCCCCCCCCAGCCAGCTGGCAGAAGTCATGGGCAGGAGAAGGCTCTTGCCCACCTCGTGGCCTGACCCCAAACGTCTTGGAAAAGGTTTTGGGTTGGCGAAGGGACAGGGCCGGTCCAGCTGCAGGGCCCTTCTCTGGGCGGACGTCTAGGCGTGGCCGGACAGGTAGCCCCGGAGGCCTGAGAAGCTTCCAAAGAGACCAGCTGCTCCTCCGAAACCTTCCCAGGTGTGTGTGGGGGGGAGGGCGGGGCAGAAGGCAAGGCGCAGGTTCAATCCCTGCACCCTCCTGACAGAACGGGTGGAAGACCCCACTCTTGCTTGGACAGCAGCACCCAAGGAACAGGAGGGGCCCTTAACACCCAGGACAGAGCCCCCCTGGTCGACCTTTGCCCTCCACCACCACCCCGGCCACCGTCCAGCGTTGGCTGTCTGGCGTTGGTGCCCCGTCCCCTTTTCATAGGACTGCTGGCAGGAGCAACTGGGGTTTGCCTGCAGGCATCTAGCGTTCCCCAAACGCAACCGGAGCCACCCCATGCACGGCTCCTTCCTTCCCCCCTCCCCCTCTGGCTCTATATCCACAGCCCAGCGTGGGGGGGGGGCGGCTTCCCAAGGCAAGGCATGCAGGAGGTACCTGGATATCATAAACAGGTTTGGAAGAAGGAATGGCCGCAAATTCCCTGTAGAGAAACTTCTTTTCGGGCACGGACTGGCAGGGGCAACAGAGAGAGGAGTTGCAGATGCCAAGGAGGCCAGAGGCAGAGGCAGAGACACAGAAAGGAAGAAAATGAACAGGAGCCCAAGACCTGGCCATGGGACGCAGGGTGGGGGGAGCAGAGGTGGGGGCTGGAAGAGGGACCCACTTGCCCCCCCCACTTGCCCACGCGTCTCTTGCACCTCTTTTGACTGACACGGAATGGAAGTGGGCTCTTCACCCCCCCCCCCTTCCGGAGGTGTATCTACTGCAGAGCAAGAAGGAAACCGCCCTCCAGGACCAGACTGAGAAAGGAACGGGCAGGGCAGGGGCCTCCTCTTTAGGCACCCAGTGGCCTCAGCTGCCTCGGGGCAGGCGAGGACTTCTGCAGAGCCCCACCAACCAGTCTCTCGGGAGGCTACAGGACGCCAGACCCCCGGGGCAGCTGTCCTCTCGGCCTGCCCGCCCGCCCACCCCTCCGGCCCCTCTCTTCACCGCAGCTTCTCCTGCTCTGAGCAAAGGAGAGTGGCGCAGCGCGGCGGGTGGGCTCGTGTCCACAGGGACCCTGGGCGGATAGAAAGGGGGCTGTGGAGAGTGCCAGGGTGGCAGGAGGAGAAAGGGCCCGAAGGACACAGAGCCATGCTGTTGGGGGAAGCACGGTGGGCCAGGGAACGGCCACCTCCGGGTGTAAAACTAAAAAAAAGATGAAAAGCCAAGCAGGAGCGTGGCATGCGTGGGGGGGGGAGGGCAAGAGGGACAGCAGGAAGGAAAAGCACAAGCCCACGGGGCAATAGAGGTGGGGGAACAGCTCCCTCTTCCCCAGGCCCATTTCCTGAACAGGCGGTCCAGCCTCACAAGCACGCTCCCCCCCCCCATGTTGAGCCTACTCTTACCAGCCTGCTAGGCGAAGCGGTGATGCGGGAGCTGCTGTAGTCTGAAAAAGAAAGGATGGGGGGTGGGAGAAGGGAGGGAGACTCAGCAGAAGCCTCTTGCAGGAATGCAGAGTCCCCCCCCCTTTCCAGGAAGCCACGCACACACCCACACCCACACACCCTGCTGGCAAGAGAGGCCACATTTCAGGGGAGAGCCAAGGGGGGGCAGGGGATGCCCACCGTCCAGGGGCGTTGGCGACGGAGTGGGGGCCGGTGAGGGGGACTCGGAGAGCTGCTCCAGGGTGCCACGCCTCTTCCCTTCTTTGGACCTGGCAATCACCATCTGGGCCCGGAGGGCATCCTGCTCCAGGGACTTCATCCTGCCCAGCAGCGGAAAGCAGAAAAGGAAAAAAAGCTCATGGAGCCCAACATCCAAAGGGTGACCATCTCTGGCCAGGATGGGGGTGCGCGCGCGCACGCATACAATCCCTTCCCGTGGGGGCCAGACTTTCAAAACTGGCCTGGACTGATGCACTCAGAAGCAGACACAACCTCCCCGCCCCCCCCCCCACCGAATTAGGGCAGCCAAGAGAAGGGGACCATCCGGGGAGGGGGGGGAAGTGCAGTGCGGTCTACCTACCTTTTACCTATTGCCAGGGGAGTGGACAGGGCGCCGTCCCTGAAAGCTACTACACAACCCTCCCTCCCTGCTTTTTCCCTTCATCCCATGCACAATGACTGGGGGCGGGGGTGGAGTGGAGGCAGGCACCAATATGTGAGGGGGGGGGAAAGCATCAAATTGGAAGCCAGCATCTGGCCCTTCTCCAGAACGCTAACCGGCACTTGTCCCAGGCAGAGGTGCCCTCCTTAGGGTGGCCGGGGGGGGGGGGGGGCGGAGCAGGGCAGGCTTCATCCACAACCCTCCGAGCACAGGGACAAGTAGAGAAGACGATGTGCCAGCAATGGCGGTTTTGATGCCAGTCAGCCCCTTCAGGGACAGGACAGGTCCGCCTGCGGTGGGGACGACCCTCTCCCTGCTGCTGTAGCCGAGGACGCGGCAGGCAGGGAGCACACGTGGTGGTGGTGGTGGTGGTGGTGGGCCCTTGCCCTCTTCCTGTCCCCCGGCCGGAGAAATCAGCTCAAGGGCCAGGTGGAGGGGCTGACCCCTCAGAGCCGTGGTCGCCTCCCCCTCCCCCGGGGGACTCCCCACGGAGGGGGCGAGTGTGTGTGTGTGTGTGTGTGTGTGTGTGTGTGTGTGGTTGTGTGTGTGTGTGTGTGAGAGAGAGAGAGAGAGAGAGAGCAGCAGCCGCAGTCGGGTTCTTTAACACAGAGAGAGCTGGGCTTTAGCTGGGCCTCTCCAGTTAGGGTCCTTTGGGTCCTGGGCTTCAGTTCTGAGGGTCCCTCTTCCACCTCAACCAGATTCTGTGACTTTGAAAGGGATTAAATCCCCCCACACAGACACACCCGTTTCTACTCTTCTACCTGTGGGCAAAGGAACTGTGTGTCCGGTGGCACAACAGCACCATATGGCCTTTCCTGGGGTGGGTGGTGGGTGAGTGAGTGCTCATAGCTCTTCCGAAAGAACTTCAAGCCTGCCTTTGGAGTGGGAACTGCCTGTGTCGCCTCACGGACGACGTGGAAGAAGCAGCAGACGGAGAAGTTGTGAGTAAAACTTGGGGAGATTCTTTCGGACCTCTGAAAGGCTTTCTATGCTGTTGATTTCTGGATGGAGTCAGCCTCATGAATGTGCCAGACAAAATCCTGTCACTTATCATAGCGAATTGCACTAGAGTAAACCCACTGAAACAATGGGGATTTAGTCAATTTTCTCCACAAGTGTCACTGATTCACATGGGCCTGCTCTAGCTGTAACTTACTTTTTAGTGTAGAGTGACAAGAGTAGGCCCATTTGGATCAATGGAATGACCAGAGGAGTTGGCCCACCAGGGACAGCAAGTCCGGAGGTGGGGAGTGGCAACCCTCAAGACCGCCCCCCCAACCTGGGGTTCTCGGGAACTAGCCACAGACCTCCCGCCCTGCCCAACCCCATCATCTCTGCCCCTTCCTGACCCCCCCCAGAAGGCTGCCCGCCTCCCCCTCTTACCGGGCTGCTCGCCACATGGCCCGCTTCTCCGCCTCCAGAGCCCGCCGCTCGGCCGGGGAAAGCTCCTTCTCCTGGGCACTGAGGAGCTCCGGGCTCTGCATGCGCAGGCGCTCCTGGTGTCGCCGCTCAGCCTTGGCCGTCCTCACCGGTGCCCCTGACTCTCCCGCTCGGGGGTACGCAGGACTCAGGCTGGCAGGAGGAGGGAGGACATTCATTCAGAGGGAGGGACAGAGGACGGGGACAGGCGTCACAGCACCCTGGCCCCAGGAGAGGGTCCCGCTCCGTCCAGCTCTTACCTGGCCGCAGAAGTGGGGCGCTGCTCTGACCGCACACCCTCCTCGAGGCAATTCTCCTGCAAGCCGTTGTATTCATCGGCCTCTGGGAACCTGGCAGGTCACAGAGAGGGCGCAGGTGAGGCCCAAAGGTCCTTTTTTTTGGGGGGGGGGGACCATGAAATCATGTCCCAAGGATCAGAGTAGGGGTGTCTTCCGGGCCTCCCTCCGAGGGTCCCAACCAACTCTTGTGTCACGTGGGGAAGAGGTGTGGGCTCCTTCTTCCCAATGGCTGAGGAAGCTGAGGCAGGATGAGCCGCCCAAGGGTCTCCTGGGGCCAGAAGGGGCTAGGCAGGACACCAGACACCCTGTATGGGTCCACCCCCACCCCATAAGAAGTCCCTCCAAAGCCTGCAGCAGACCTTCCCCTTCGACCTTCAGAAGCAGCTGACATCAGAAGAATCCACGCACACCCCTTCTAAGCAAGGGCCAGAGCAGGCCCTGGTCTGCAAGCCCCACACCAACCTGCCAGGGGAGGGGCAGGAGGGGTGCTGGCATGACCCCACAGGGCTTTCGGTCACAGCGGGCTGCCGGGGGGGGGGCGGCGGCAGGGGTCCCTTCGCCTGGTCCAGTCTGGCCAAGGGAGGGGGGGTCTGAGGAGCTCACCAGGTGGATGGAGACAACAGACTGCCACCTTCTGCCCTCCTGACTTTGTACTCCACTCCCTCAATGAAGACTCTGGAAGGGATGCTGGTGCCCAGGGGGGCCTTCTGCACGTCAGACCCCCCCTCTTCTCTCTCAGTCTCCTCCTCCTCCTCCTCCTCTTCCTCCAGCAGCTGGACTCGCTTCTGCTGCAGTTTGCGGGCTGCCGGGCACAGAAGAACATGGCGAAACTGGAAGGGGCCACTTCTGCACACACAAAAAAACCCCCCACCCACACCCACCCTGGATTCCGCCCCCGGCCTTCCCCCTCAAGAAAACTCTGCCCTGCCCATCCTAAGGAGGCGCCCGCACGGCTGGGCAGAAGGGAGAGCAGGGTGGCGTGCGATCTAAAAGGGATCAAGGGAAGGAGCCAGAAGGGAGAGCCTCCTTCAAGGAGGGGTGAGGGCCCACGACCCAGCGGCTGCTTCCCCCAATCAGGCCCTGAAGAAAAACGTGCCGGGCCTTGACGGGAAGAGCCGTTCAAGCGGCGGCTGGGCTGCCTGCTTTGGAAGGTGGGGGGGGGGGCCCTCTTCCTTCCCAGGTTTCCCAACCACGGCCGGGCAGCCGCCCGCCAGGGAGGCTTCATCGGAGAGAGTTCCCACTCCGCTGAGGTGACCTCTCAGCACGTGAGACTTTCCGGTTCCACCGTTCTTTGGTTCTCTGGTCTCCACAGGTGGCCTCCTTCACCACAGCACAGTCCTTTGCAACGACACGCGAGACCACCGAGGGCAGCCCTCTCTCCTTCCCCGGGGAAAACATGGTGCGCCCAGGGGCCGACCAGATGCATCCTCCTCTTGGGCCCCACAGGAAACGGGGCTCCGCTGCGGGTGCGCTCAGCCTTTGACCATGCAATCATCCTAACCAGTGTGAGCCTCTCCTTCCCCCATCCAGTTCTCTCCTCCTCCTTTCAGCTTGGCCAACCTGCCAGCTAGCCATCCTGCAATCAACGGATTCATTGCAGATCACAAGCTGAATACGAGCCTACAGTGCGATCTTACAAACCAGATGGGCAGGGTACAAATCAAATATCAAATCAATCAATAAATGTGGCTGCAAAAATGGCAAATACTATTTTCAGATACATTAAGAGAAGTATTCATGCGAAAGGCGGGACTGGATGAATCCCAGACATGGAATTAAGATTGCCGGAAGAAATATCAACAACCTCAGATATGCAGACAATACCACTCTGATGGCAGAAAGTGAGGAGGCATTAAAGAAATGTCAGGAGAAATCTTTCGTATAGTGCGAAAGATTTGCATCTGGATAAACAATAGCTTCCCGTCTGCTTGGATGGTTTGCGAAAAGCCAGCATTTGGGATGTGATTGTTCCTGTCAGTCCTGGGCGTGAACTTCCCTCTCCACCTGCTGCCTCCATTCCCACCCCCATCATGTCATCTATGGAAAAGGGTCTGTCCATTCAGACAACACACACACACACACATTCCCTCGCTATACCCTGGATAAAACTCGGCTCTCGCTCGTAAACCAGCAAGGCTTTCAGGTATCAGAGGACTCTGTGGTTTTTGGGGACCACTGCGGGGGCCTCTCTTTCTGAAGGCGGTGGCTGGTTGTACCCCCCACCCCGGCAGGGCAGGCACAAGGTTGGTGGGGGCCTAGTGAGAAGAGAGCTGAGACGCCACCTGCTTGGGGAGAGAAAAATGCAAGCCCGAAAGAGAGAGAGAGAGAGAGAGAAGCTCCTCAAACGGCCTCCACCCAGTCAAGGATTCCATTTGGAAAAGAGGACGAAGAAGAAGGGCGCCTGCTGGGCTCTGGGTGGAAAAGCCCATGGCAAGGGGCACCTCGGTGGTCCCTGGGACTGGGGCTGGGGGTGGGAGAGGAAGTGCACAGGGGGAGAGGGAGAGAGAAGGGGCACCGCCCCATGGGCCTCCTCCATCATCTCCTCCTCCTCCTCCCCTCCCTCCCTCCCGCCCAAGGGAAGCCGCCGCCCGCTGGGGCCAGAACTGCAGCATCACAGCCCACCTCCCCGAGGAGGTGCAGGGGCCTCCTGCCCGCATACCTTCCTCCTCCTTCATTTTCTTCAGATCATCTTCCCCCACCAAGGAGACCCGCTTGGGGGGCTTCTCGGCCGGCGCCGGCTGCTTCAATTCCACCTCAAAGTACTTCTGCCGCTCACGGAAGGACCTCTGCTCCGGGCTGTGGAGACCTCTCGGGGAGGGCACCTGTGGCAGATGGGACAAGGCCGGCTCCGTGAGCGTGTCCCCCCCCCCCCCGCTGCACCAGCCCACTGCCTTTGGAGACAGGCCCCTTTGTCCATGGCCCCCCCCATCCCAAATTTACCTCAAAGGGGGCTGGAGGCATCTCTGCACTTTTCTGGCTCTGCAGCTCCTGGGGGGGGAGGGGAGGGGAGGGGGAGGCAAGCACGATGACTGCTGAAACGGCTGTCCTCCCACCCCTTAGCCAGCCCCCCCCGGCACCCAAAAACTCCCTCCCGCCTCACTCACCTCGGGCTCAAGGAGCAGGTGCGGAACAGGGACCGCTGCAAAAGCCTTGTAGGCTTGCTTGGCGTTCACGAGGATTTCGTCGGGCGATGGAGGCCTGGGAGACGGAGGCTGCAGGGGGGCGGGAAGAAGTCAGCCCCCTGTCAGCCCACAAGGGCACAAGCCATCAGGGGTGGGGTGGTGGGCCTGCCCGAAGGCTGCCCGGGTGCCACGGAAGCACCGTGCCCTTGGAGGCGAGCGAGGGCCACCTCCCTGGAGAGCCCTCTGCCCAGAGGCCGTGATCACCCTTCCCTCCTTACCTCCCACCCACCGGCCACAGAGGGTCCACTGGGACTTACCGTGCCGTCGGCACTGGAACGCATCTCGGGCTGTTGGAACGGATTGGGGCTGTTCCGGCCTTCCGAGGAAGGTGCCTGGGGAGGGACTGGACGGGGGCGGGAAACGGGCTGGATGGTCCCTGGCTTGGTCTGTATGTGCAAAAAGATGGCTGGTGGGCAGGCAGGCAGGCGGACGGCCGTGCATACACGTGTGCGGGTGTGCATGAGCCAAAGAGCAAGAACAACCTCCCCCCCCCCTAAATTTTCCCTGGAGGAAGACTTGATGGATGGGAACAGAGGCCACAAGAGTGAACGTCAGCCCAGCCACTCCGAGGGGGGGGGGGGAGCCAAAGGGCCTACTTACGGACTTGCTCTCCTGCTGAGTAGGAGTGAAGCGGACGGAAGCCTGCAAGCAGGAGACGGGAGTCACCATGCAAGCCTCAGAAGGCTTTGGGGCCCCCCCCAGCTCCTCTCCTGAGCCCTCTCCCCACAGCCATGGGTCCCAGACGGCAAAGCCACGAGCTCCGCTGGCCCCCTTTGAGCCCTCTGATCCCCTCGACTCCAGCAGCACTACACCCTGATCACCTCCTCCACCCCCCCCATGGCTGGGGGTGACGGTGGAGTCCAACAGCGCCGAACCGTTCCCCCCACCCCAACCACGGGCAGACAGGACGCCTGGCAGAAGCACTTGGAAAGACCTCACCAGGAACAGCAGCAGCAGCAAGGGGGCTGGGGAGCGCAACATCAGCCTTGCAAGGTGCGGAGAAAGTGCCCCCCCAAGAGCACAGGCCTCACAGCTTGCCTCCCCCCCCCCGGCCTTCCCCAGCAAGGCAAAGAAGCCTGGGGGTGGGGTGGGGGGAGACAGCAAGAGCAGGGCCAGCACACCATGGCGGCACTTACAAAGCGGGTCTCTCTGCCCACCAGATGAACAGGCCGGGGGGGCCCAAGGGACTGGAGAAGAAGAGCAGAGCCGAAAAGGGGGGGGGAGAGAGAGAGGGGGAAAGAACCAAAGAGAACCAGAGAGGCTGACTGACCATCAGGCAAGAAAGACACGGACCAAGCCCCCTCCCCACCAGCCTCCCCCCTGCCGCCCAAGTCCCCCTACCTGTTGGCTGCCTGGAGAACTTCGCTGGGCTGCCAGCTCCCCCTGCCCATCTGCCAGGGCCTGGAAGACAGAAGGGAGGCCAATGAGGAAGAGCCTCACCCCACCCCAGCCAGGGCAGAAGAGGGCAGCTCTGCCCGCCCGCAGCCCCTCTGCCCGCCTGGAGGTGGGCACGCCACCAGAAGCCCAGCCCTCTGCTCCCCAGGGTATGCCCACAACCCCTACTCTGGCAGCCTCCTGCAAGCCTTGTCTGTCAGGATCCTTCCGTGCAAGAGATCCCCTGGACCTAAAATCGGAGGATGACACACGCACGCAGGAACGCACAGACAGCAACTCCACGGCAAACGTACTGGGTGTGCCTCCACGCTCCCGTCTCCCTGTCCATGCACGGAAAGCCCGACACACCATCTCTGTGGATGCCGACATGCAATGAAAGCCGTGCGGAGCGGGCGGTGCTCTCAGCCCAGCCGCCGGTCTCCAGTGGCCAAGACCACGCGGTCGCCCTTGGAAGGAGGGGAAGACCCCTTGGCTCGGCCTGGTCTCTCCCCCTTGGGGCTGGGGGGGAGTGGTCGGGCCCCGGGCACTGAGCATGCGCCCTGGGCATTGGGGGGGGGGGGAAGGCAGCTCTTGCATGGCACCGCTTTTCTTCCCACGGCTTCCAGCTTAAATCCAGTTACGACCAATGCTGTTCTGTAAACAGTTCTGAGCTGAGGAGCCACACAAAGGTGCTTTAAATGGAAAGTTAATGAAACTGTGGAAATGCACAACTTGGATTAAGGTGAAACCCTTAGAAAAAGGGACAGAGATAACAAGGCCACAGATCAGAGGGTTAGACAGCAGGCAGGCAGGCAGGCAGGCAGGCAGGCAGGCAGGCAGGGTGGCACAGTAGCACTCTCTGCTTAGGCGGGTGGGCGGGCGAGGGAGTTCCTGCCAGCTGCAGCCGCAGCCCCTTGAGAGTGGAGGGGCTGTTCTGGATGGCTCTGCCTTCTCTCTGGGGTGTCCCATTTGGAGCACAGCCCTCTGCGCCTGGTGCTCAGCTGAGACCCAACCCAGCAAAACAGTGGGGAGGGAGGGGGGCTAGGGGGAGCCGTGTGCGAGAGAGAGAGAGAGAGAGAGAGAGAGAGAGAGAGAGAGAGTTCCCCCTCCCCCCACTCAAGAGAGTCTAGCCCAAGGCTCCATTAGGGGAGGGAGCCCGGCCCCCCTGCCCGCCTATCCAGCAGCACACAGCAAAGACAGGCGCACACACGGCCGGCCGGCCGGCCATCGGGAGCTGCTTGCCTTGGCATAGAGACTGGTCTTCAGAACTCCCCCTTTGCCATAGCCGACGGGAGGACCCCCCAGGCCTGCCCCTCCCTGCCGATTGGCCACCACAAAAGGGTTGGCATTGAAAGGGATGATGGGCTGGGAGTCCACCAAGCTCGGCTCCTCCTTCGCTGGCTGGAGAAAGGCTGCCCTCCCCGCCATGGCGCTCGCCTGGCCTGTGTCCGAAGCGTGGGCCTGGCCGATGGGGGTCTGCAGCGGCCCCCTTGAGCCCGCGTCCACTTCGCAAGAGGGAGGCTGAGGAGGAGGAGAGACACAGGGTGGGGTGGCGGGTGAGAAGATGGCTCGCCAGAGGGGAAGGGCACCTGACCCTCTAGCCTGCCGCCACCCCCCCACGCACCCCCCCCAAACATGTGGGCCCTGAAGCCTTGCCAGCAGGAGGGCCTCCCGCCCTGTGTGAGGGAGGGAAGGAGGGAGCCAGATTCGTCAGGGCCCGGTGGCAGGGCTCGGATCCCTCCCCGCCTCCCACAGAGCAGCAGGACAGAGGGTGACGGGCCCGGCCACAACCCGACCCTGCTGACTATGCTTGGAATGGGAAACTGGGGGGGGGAGGCCTTTGTTGGGGTCCAGGGGGGCTGTGGAATGGGTTCCCCAAACTACAGACTGCCAGTCGAGTGAAGACACAGGTCTCTCTGAACTGAACGGAGGGAGATGCACACACACATACAGAAAGCAAGACCACTCGGTTTCTGGGATCACCCTCTGTCTATCCAAGCAGAGGGGTCCCTCCTGCTCCCCACAAACACCACAATCAACTGGGAAAGCCTGGCCCCAGACCCTTGGGGGGGCCCAGGCAGGCAGCTCTACAACTGCAGGGGAATCCCCCCCCCAACTACAGAAGAGCCATTTGTTCACAATGGAGGGAAAGCCACCTCGTTCTGCTCCTGCTCCCCCCTCGCGCACGCCACCAAAAGGGGGTCTGCAGATCCAGACAGTTCCACTCTTTGATGGCTGCGGCGCACCCATGCGCAGGAACACACATACACAAAGCCAGGGACTCCCTCCAATCTCTAGCAGCCTCTGGGAAAAGGGCTCCCCAGAGAACAGACCCCTGGCAGGGACAGCAGGACGGAGCGCTCCAGCCCACCCCCACCAGCCTTCCAGCCTAAGAGAACAGCGTCTCCCCTGACCCCCCCCCCCCGGCCCTACCTGTGCCAAGGCAGGAAGCCTGGAGCTCTCCTAGCCCCCAGTCAGGAGAAGAACAAGAGAGAGAAAGAGAGAGGGCTGGGCTCCCTCCAGCCCGGGACAAAAGGAAGCTCCCGCCCCACCCGGCTGCGTGCCGGCACAGCCCCACCCCACCCACTGAGCCCAAAATAGGCCTGCTCCAGGCCGGTGGCATGACGGGGACGGCTCAGGAATGCTCAGCGGCCAGCAGAGGCCAGCTCAGGTTTCCAGAAGGGCTTGGCCTGGGCGTGGGGAGGCCTGCCACTGCCTTCCCTGCCCCTGTGGACCACCCTCCTTTCCCCCCCCCAGAATCCCCCCCCCTTGCCCCCTTAGGTGCTCCTCAGGCCATCCCCCAGGAAGGCCATTCCTCGGTCCCCAACCGAGAAGCCACGAGTGGCTCCCAGTCTGGAGGCTCCTGTACAGGGCCCGGCAGGCGCCCCAAGTCGCTTTGAGCTGCAGGGCGGGGGGGGAGGAGGGGACGTGACCCACAGGCAGGGCAACGTCCTTCCCATCCCGCCTCCCACTGGGTCTCAAAAGTGCCCCCTCCCGGCTCCAAAGGACACCCCACCACCTGCACAGCCACAACAGGCAGGTGGGGGGGGGCAAAGGGTGCTGAGCTGGCTCCCCGATGCTCCTCCACCAAAGGGGCCTCTCCTCCCAAAGCACCGCCCGGGCCGAGCAGAAGCAGCCACCGCCGCTGGGAGGGGCCGCTGGAGGGTTGGGGGCCTTCCTTCCCCTGGCGCCCCCTCCCTGCCCAAACCCCTGGATCCGCTCAACACTTACGCCGCTGGCGCTCTCCCTGTCCCTGGTGGGTCTGTGGAGGCCGCTGTGGGGCAAGGCGGCCAGGGTGCGGTAATCCAGCTGCAGGGGCTCCAGGCTGGGGTCCTAAACAGAGGCGGCAGAAGAAGAGGGATGAGCGCAGCCCCCCCCCCCAGGCAGGGGCAGGCCTCGAGCAGCCCCTTCCACCTCTGCCATCGGGGGGGGGGCTGCTCCTCCGCTCAGGGGTCAGGGCTCACCTCTCCCTCTTCAGGGAGGCGCGGCGTGGCTCCCGATTCGCGCTCCCTGCGCATCCGCTCCTTCTTCCCAGGGGCAGGCCGTGCAAGCAAAGAGAGGGGGGGGGGCAGGAAGAGACATCAGCAGCTGAATCGGCCACATCAAGGGGAGGAGGAGGCCAACCCAAGCAAGAGGCGTAAGAGGAGGTGGCTCAGGAGGGAGGAGGCTGGGGGAGGACCAAGCGGGTCCCGGAGAGAAGGGGCGTGGCTGGGCTGGACCGTTGCCCAGGATGGCGGGGTGTGCCAGAGAGCCCTGCCATTCTTCTCTCCACCTCATTCATTGTCTGAAGAGGGGCCCCTCCTCCCTCCCAGAGGCAGTGGCCACAGCGCCTGGAGCAATCTGGATGTGGTGGAATGTGTGTGTGCGCACGCACGCATGGACACACACAGACACGGGGGGGGGAGGGCAGGTGAGCAGCCAATGGGCCCCAGCCAAGGCCAAGGCGGTGCAGGGGCTGGAGCAGAAGGGACCCAAGCAGGGAGCAGCACAAGGTCCTGGAAGTCAGGAGAAGGGGGAGCCAGCATGAAGGTGCCCCCCCGCTCCCCCCACTTCCCCCCCATCTTCCAGCCCCTCCTGGCCCTTGGCCACTCTCCAAAGCCAGGCAAGCAAAAGGTGCTGCAGTGGAAGGAGAGCCAAGCCGGGCAAGCAGTCGGCGCTGGGGCGGGTGGGGGTGGGGGGCTCGGAGCCCCCGCCCACCCACCCTGGCAGGCAGGCAGGCAGGCAGGCAGGCAGGCGGCACCGCCCAAGAGGGAGGCTCTCACCACTTTCTCCATCTCTTCCCTCTCCCACTGGGTCGTCTCCCTCACCATCTCCATCTCCTGGTTGGGGGGGACGGACACAAAGGAGACGTTCAGAGCCCCCTCTCCTTCCTTTCTGGTATGGGGAGGGCGGGGAGAGGGGGCAGGGCCCTCGGGAGCCGTAGGTGGGGAGACGGGGCTGGCGGTGGGGCCAGGAGGGCCTCCCCACTCCCTCACCTTCTGAAGGATCTCCAGCTCCTCTGGGCTGAGGTCCCGGTCGATGGAAGAGACGCTCTCCAAGCTGTTCTTACGCCCCAAACCGGCTGCAAAGGGGTTGGCAATGATCCCTGGAGACATCTTGGGGTTGGAGGCCAGGGGGGTGGGTGGGGGTGGTGGAGAGAGAGACACACACAAGCCATGCTTCTGTCCTTGTCCAGCAGTACAAAAACCCAAAGGGAGGGAGGGAGGGAGGGAGGGAGGGGAGGGTACATAGACAATGGCCACCCTCCCTGCCCATCAGAGCAGACCCAAACAGGGGTTTCAGCCCCTGGCACCCACCTCCATGGCGGCCACAGCCTTGGGGTCAAACCCCTCACAGACCAGCACCAGCAGCGCATCACCCACACTACGCAGGATCTGGACCGCCTCCGTGTGAGTCATGCCCAGCAGGCTCTGGTGGTTCACTTCCAAGATGCGCATGCCCACTTTCAGCCGGCCGTCCCGGGCAGCGGCCCCCGTGGAGCTGACCTAAAAGGGGGCACGGAAGGGGAGACCTGCAGCAGTGCCTAAGGGTTGCTCCCTATGTGCATGCGCACGCACACACACACACACCTTGCCTAAAGTTTGGGTGAGGGATTTTTTTTTACAGACGTTCCTACGTTTCTGCCCTTCTTTGCTTTGCTGCGCCCATTCTTCCTTTCAAAATGTCTCTTTTGGGAGAGGCAACTGCCCCCCACCGCTCAGCTGCTGCCTGGCCAACTTGGCATGCCTTAATAAATCCCCCCCCCCTCCGCCCCGGTTGATCACCCAGGAGCCTCCTGCGAGGGTGCGGGCTGAGGGTGAGGAGCCCTTCGGCAAACAGACAGGAAAGCTCTGCCTTCTCTCAGGAAAGGCTGCGTCCAAAGTGCAGCTAGGACACAGGGGTCGCAAGACCAGATAGGCAGGGTATAAATAAAATAAAAAAATAATAATAAATAAGGGAGGGAGCTCAGGCTGAAGGGCAATGACAATCGCTCCGATCGGAGAGCAGGGAACAACAAGATGCCGTCTCCCTCTTGGGCAGGGCAGCTAAAGGGGGGGGGGATTACATGCGGCCAGAAGCCCGTTCCCTCCTGCACAACCCGGAAAACCTAGGAGCCCCATGGCTGAAGGAAGGGGGAGGGTGCTTGGCCCTGGGGGAAGAGGACCCCCCTCCCCCCTCCTTGGGTTTGGCGCTGCCTGCACTGCTTGCGAGGGGCAGGCCAGGCAGGGGACCTGTGCCACAGGGTACCTTAGAGATGAAGATGCCCTCGTCCGTCGGGTCGAAGGGGTTCCCCGCATGGCCCTTGGCGCCCCCTCGGATGCTGATGCCCAACTTCTCCCCTGGCTTCTTTTCAATAGTGATCTCCTGCGGGCCGGAAGGAAACCAGGCAGGTTGAGACCGCCAGGCCAGAAGGGCTAAGAAGGGCAGGCTCATCGTGGCCCTTCACGCTCTGGCCCCTGAAACCAAAAGCAAAGCCAAAACGGGTGCAGCGGAGGCAGCTCAGCAGCCCTGGGCTCTTGGGAGGAGGCCACGGCCGGGACCCAGCACGGCTCGCCCCCTCCATCATCCTAAGGTGCTCTGGGCACAGGCACTCCCTCCGGGCCGGGAGACGAGCTGCCTGGGGGAGGGGGCCCAAGGCAAAGCTCCCCAGCGAGCCCCTCTTGACCGAAAGGTTGCAGGAGGCAAGCAAAGCAGCGGGACGGAGGGCAGAAGGGCGCCCAAGCTGCCTGGGGCTGGGGCCAAGTTTGAGTCAGGCAAGAGAGGGGTGCCCTTGGGGGACCAGCTGAGAGAAGAAGGGGCCGGACGCGCCGGAGGAGCAAGGCCGTGGGAAGCCCAGGGACTCCGAAGAAGGGGAGCAGGCCTCTCGTCTCATCCCACCCCCAGCCCCCGCACTGGACACGGGGGGGGGCGGCTGCGGAGGAGGAGAAGGAATGACAGTCTGCCAGGGCTGGAGGCAGCAGCTGCTGGGAGGAGAGGGAGGGGGAGAGGGAGGGGGAGGGGAGGGGAGAGGGGGGGCCTCTTGTGCTCCTGCAAGGCTGGCGCAGGAGGCACAAGGAGCCGGCCAGCCAGCCAGCCACTGTGGAAGAAACCCCTGGGCTCAAGAGGAGGGGACTCTGCAGGATCCAGCCAGCCCCCGGGCACTCTGTTGACATTCACAGCCGCAGCTGGATCTCTGGAAAAAAAGGATCCGGGAGGGGGAACAGGGCTAGGAGCCCCCGCCCCCACCCCAAACCCCCTCCTCCCAGAGACTGGGGGAGGCCCGACAGAAGGTGGGTGGGGGGGCCCCTCTGCCCCAGTGGTCAGCCGCCTCCCCAGCCACAGGTAGGTCGGTGTCCCTCCCCTCCCCTGCCGGCCTACCTCCATGCCAGGTGGGGGAGGGTCTCGCCTGACCATCATCCGCAGCTCCTGTGTGTTCGACAGCAGGGCACTGACAGCCTCCTGGTGTGTGGCGTGGCGCAGGTCAATGCCGTTCACCTCCAGGATCCTGTCCCCTACGCGCAGCCCACTCCGAGAGGCCAAGCCCCGTGGAATGACCTGCAACGACACCCCCACTCACACAGGGCTCTCCTCGCCCGCCCCCCCTGCTCCCCCTCTTCTGGGGGCCCAGAGCTCCCCCCCCCCCCTCGGGACCGGTCCGGGATGCTCCACGCCCTGCCTGCCCCTGCTCCACCCAAACTGCGTCACGCGCACCGACACGAAGGGGCCTGGAGGGCAGGACGCAGGCCCCCCCCCACAGACACACACACACACTCAGGAGCTACCACCTTGGAAATGAAGACCCCTGGCTCCTGGATGCCAAAGGGGTGGCTGGAGTGGTCGCTGCCTCCCACGATGCTGAGCCCAAGAGGGCCTCCGGCTTTGACCAGGCAGACCTCCTGTGGCGAGGAAGAGCAAGGAATGATACGGCAGCGTCCAGAGGAGGAAGGGGCAGCCTCCTCGAGGAGCCGCTGGGGAGGCAGAGAAGAGGATGGGACCCTTCCAGACGCAGAGGGGGCAGAGCTGGGAGCAAAGGGGCCCTGACACCAGCCAGGGAGGATGGTGCCCAATGACCGGCCGGGCCTCTCAGGCCGAGCCCAGTCCCAAAGAGGGGCAACACAGGGCAATGGACCAGGGCAGAGACCCCTTTTTTGGAGGGGGGGGAGAAGACTTTGGGACAGGCTGGGGGCAGGGGACAGAGGACCCCAAGAGGGTGCCCCTCCTCCCGCCAGCGGCTCCCACAAGACCCTAGCGGGCCAGCCACTCACCACCCCCCCTTCCAACGCCACGCGGCACCTACCTCCACCGGGAACTGGCTCTCCAGAGCCTGAGGTGGGTGGCTCCTGGGGGTCAGCAGGGGCGTCTCCTCAGGCGGGCTCTCCCCCAGGCTGGGCAGCGGTGGCGGAGGGGAGGGCACCCGCTGCCCTCTCAGCCCTGCAGGCGGGTCTCCTTCGCTGGGCAGGGGAGTGTTCTCCCTCTCTACCAGCAACGTGATGGTGGGGGAGGCGGTGGTAAGCAGGGCAACAGCCTGATCATGCCTGGCTTCTGTCATGTCTACCCCATTGATCTAAAATGGCCCCAAAGTGGCGTCACCAAGGCGGAGGAGGAGGAGCACATGTCAGCACAGAAACACCCCCGACCCACCGACGGACCAACGGACCCCACCCCAGCCAAGGAGGAGAGGAGAATGGGGGGGGGGGGGAACAGCGTGGCTTGGCCCTCTCAGGGAGTTGAAATGGGATGCAAGCGGGGAGGACGGGATGCAAGGGGGTGCCATTGCCCACCCCCTGAAAGCCACTACAAGCAGAGAAGACAGAGGAGGATAAGGGAGCAGACAGCAGAGCCTCCTTCTCCAGGAGGAAGAGCAGAAGGGCTCACAGAGGACTAGCTGCTTTGTGGGGCCTCCGTCACACACACACACACACACACACACACCAAAGAAACCAAGCTCTCGCCTCTCTCTTCCTCTGCTGAAGGCGGCAGCAAATTCCAGGGTGGGAGTTTATATTCCCGCGCCCCCCCCCCCCACAGACCCCTGGTGAGAAAGAGAGGGAGAAAGGCTGAGGGAGAGGGAGAAAGGCCGCAAGAGATAGGCAGACAGAAGCCAGCACTGACGAGGCTGTCTCTGGGCTTACCGCCCTTCAAGGCCCACACGCTCACCGAGGCTGGTGGGCGAAAGAACTCCCCTGGCGCCACGGACAGAGACACGTCCTTCCCGTCCCCATCCCCCCCCCGGCCACTGGACTGTCCACCAGCAGGAGCGCAAAGGCAAGAAAGGAAGGAAAGGGGGGAGAGCAAAGTCCCTGCCCCCCCCCCGCTGCTCGAATACCCTCCCGCCCCACAGAGGAAGGGAGCGTGCTCACACTGGGGCCACGGAGCACCTACCCTCGCGCCTTGGGGCTTTGGGGGGGTCCCTTTGGCTCCAGCAGGCAGCCGCCGCCGGGGAGGACCATGGTGAAACCCCCCCCGCCCCGCCCCACAACTCACCAAGATCACCCGGTCCCCCACACGAAGGGTCCCGTCACGATGGGCGGCACCCCCCTCGGCAATCCGCGAGATGAAGATCCCCTGAGGAGGGGAGGCAAGTCAGGCCCTCTCCCGCACACGCGCGTCAAGCCCTGCTCTGGGCCCAGGCTGGCCTCCTGTCCCCTCCCCGAGCCCCCCCCCTCGTTCTGGCCCCCACGGGGGACCCCGCCCAGCCCAAAGCCAGAAATAGGTTCTCCCAGGACAGGGATCGGGTGACCCTGGAGGCCTGCCCAGCCTGCCCGCCCACTGGAACTGCAGCAGGCCAGCCCTTCCAAAGGGGGGGGGGAGGCGGGCGTCCCCTCCCAACTGCCCCCCCCAGCTGCCCTCCTCACCGTGTCCCCTGGCCGGTAGGGGGTTGAGCCCTTGCCCCCCGCGATGCTGAAGCCCAGCCCGCGCTCGTTGCGCATGAGGCAGGCGGAGAGCCTCTCGGCCGGTGCGCCCAGGCCCCCCCTCCGGCCTCTCGGGGAGCTGCAGGCCCCCCCGCCGCTCCCGGGGGCTGTAGTCGTCCTCTGGCCGCAGCGGCGTCACCGTGATGGCATTCTCCGGCTCCACCATCCGTTCCCGCAGCACCGTCATGGAGACGCTGCTGCCCGAGCCGCGCAGGGCCTCCACTGCCACGTGGTGCTCGGCCGAGTTGAGGGACACCCCCGTTCACCTGCGCGGGAAGAGAGGGTGCAAAAAGCCTACTCCACCCTGGCCAGGAGGCAACCCTGCCCCCCCCACCTGCATGAGCAACTTGCACCCCCCACCCACCCCCCATTCTCCCCGGAGGAAGGCAGAAAGAGGAAAATCCAGATGAGCTGCCCACCCGAACCCCCACCCCCCAGCCGGCCGCGAGCCATGGCAGCCCCAACATGGCAGGGCAAGGCCAGGAAAGAAGAAGCGCTTGGGGGGGGGGGGAGCTGGTCTCTTCTGCTGCTCTTAACCCTGACCAGCAAGGAAGGGGAGCCATGGCGATCGGTGTGTGTGTGGGGTTCTTGGAAGACCCTCTGCCCTGCCTGCCGAAGCCCCTTCTCCACCCCACCAACCCCCACCCCCCCCCCAGCAGCTACCTGGTGGGACCCCACAGACCCCCCCTGGTGGGGATGAGACGGGGAGGGGCACAGAGCCACTAGAGGAGCCCACAAAGATCTTTTGTGACAGCTGCTATTGCTGCTAATGATGATGGTGGTGGTGGTGGTGGTGGTGATGATGAGGCAGACTCACCTCCAGGAGCTTGTCCCCCACTCGCACCCCCCGCACGCGCCGCAGGGCCCTCCTCGGAGACGCGGGAGATGAAGATGCCCTGGAGGGAGCGGGAAGAGCCAGGCGCTCAGAACCCCCCCCCCGCCTGTCCTCCGGAGCCCCTCTGCCCCACACCACCCAGTGGGTGACCCAGCCTCCCCTCAGCCGGGGCAGCCCCAGGACAGCCAGGACCCCTGCTGTCTCCCCCCTCCCCCCCATGGGAGCCAGGATCTCCCCCACCCACCCACCCACCCCCAGAGAGTCCAAGGGGAGAAAGCCCAGGCCAGCGTTACCTCATCGTCCCCCTTGTAGGGCGTGGAGCCCTTGCCTCCCGCGATGCTAATGCCCAGGCCCCCCGTCTGCCGCAGGATGGTCAGGGTCAGCTGGAAAGAGAGGGGGGGAAGGAAGGCGGGCCGTTGAGGGGGAGAGGCCAAAAGGCCACGGGGGGGGAGGCGCCAGGCCGTCGGCAGAGCCCCCCCAGCCCAACGGGGTCTCAAGGTTTGGGGTCCCAACTCCTGTGCCCCCCCGCCCCTGCTCCCCCTGCACCCTCCACAGGGAAAACTCTTCTTTCTTCCACATCCTGCCCCTCACGAGGCTGGCCAGCGCTCACCTACCCCTGCACGGCTGGCCAAAGGGGAGGACAAGGAACCGTCTCCTGCCACCGACCCGCCCGAGAGCCCTGCCCACACTCAGCGGCTGCCCTCACTCAGTGGACCCCTCCCTCCCTCCCTCCCTCCCTCCCGTCATCCCTCACCCCTGACCGCTGGCTGAGGCTGGCGGGAGGGGTACGGCAGCCCCTTCACACACACACCCCCCCAGGCCAGGGGAGTCCCTGCGGCGGCTGGAGAGATCAGAACAAGCAGATGACCCTAGCCCTGTAGGCAAGAGGGGGTGGGGTGGCCAGCTGGCCAGAAGGCCACCCCTTGCCTCCACCCCAACGGCCAGTCGGGGAGCCCCGGTCGGGACGGGGGATGGGCCTCTCCCCTCCCAGCAGCCGCTGCATGGGCTGGGAGGTCTGGGGGTCCCTCAGAGAGGGATCTGGGGTGCAGAGGGCACTTTTGCCGTAAGGACCGGGGACCCTCCCCGCAACCCTGAAAGACCGCCTCCTTCCATATGAACCTACCTGGTAGTTAAGGGGGCCCTTTTGAAAGAGCCGTCCCTTAAGAAGGTAAGAGGGACGCCTTGTAGGCAAAGGGCCTTCTCGGCAGCTGCCCCCAGACTATGAAATGCCCTCCTGACTGAGATTCTTCGTCTGGCGCCGATGCTGATGACATTTCGGCGCCAGGTCAAAACCTTCCTATTCCAGAAGGCTTTTAATTGGAATAATATCAGCTGTGGGTCCGATGGCAATTTTTAGAGTATATATTTTAATTGCATTTTAATTGTTTTGACTTTTTATTGTATTTTAAATGTTTTCAGCCGCCCAGAGACCTTTGGGTAGTGTGGGCGGCATATAAATCAAATAAATAAACAAATAAACTCCCCAGCTGGAAATCCCCCCCCCCCCCGGAAGCTGGACCTTGAGGAGCCAATCCCCGCAGGAAGCTGAGCCTCCCTTCTTGGGGGAAAGCAGGCTGGGGGGGGGGGGAGGCAGGTGGGCAGGCAGCAGGACGGAGGCCGGGGGGGGGAGAGGGAGGCGGCGGCTTCTGCTCAGGGTCCTTGTGGGAGGAAACATGGCCTCTATCCACCCACATCCAGCAGCCGATCTGGACAATGGCCAAAGTGTGCCCTGGCAGAAAAAGAGGTGTGTGTGTGTGTGTCTGGGGGGGGAGGTACTCCATGGTGCTCTGGAGAATGATTAGGAGGCCGGGCACCGGCCATGTGGAAGAGCTGGCCCTAACCCTGAAACTGCTCAGCTGCCGAGGCCTCCTCTGCCCCCCAATCACAAGGTCTCTGGCCGGTCCTGGACGCCAAGAGAGGCCGAGCGCTCCCCGATCCTCACACTCCTTCCTGACCCCTGGCCTGCCCGCCTGGGCCGGGCCTCCCCATGCCACCCATGCCCAGCAACAGCAGCCGCTCCCGACTCAGGCACCACCAGAAGAGGAGAGAAGCCTCTACCCAAGGAAGGAAGAGGGACTGGGGCGAGGGGGGGGGGGAAGGGATTGGGGAGGGAGGGGGCACTAGCTGAGTGGTACAGACCTCTTCCTCCTCAATGCGAGCGGGCTCAATCAGCAGATTATTGGCTTGATCAAACGACACCCCCTGTTAGGACAGGAAGCAGCAGAGGCATGCAGATTAGTGGGGAAGAGCGGGCCGCCACCAAGATAGGCAGAGGGGAGGGAGGGAGGGAGGGCAAGCAAGCCCCCCCCCAGCACCAGGGAGCCCTGCACCAGAGAGAGAGAGAGAGAGAGAGAGAGAGAGAGAAAGGGGGTGGGGGGCCCGGGCAGCAGTGGAGGGGAAAGACGGAGGAGCCTAACCAGGGTGGGGCAAGAGTCGATAAAAGTCCTCCACTCTGCCCTCCCTCTAGCCCGGAAGGGCAGCCACTCCACCTCAAACCGCAGACAGAATTGGCCCTTTCCTATCAAGAAAGGTCGTGTTGCTGGGGGGTGGGGGTGGGAGGAGGTGGTCAAAAGGCCCTCTTGCACTCCTGGGGGACTCCTCTGGGGACTGCAGGCCAGCACAATGCCCAGGAGGGGCCCAGCTCATGCCCTGACTGACCGCCCTCCATCAGGCACAAGACACAGCACCCACAGTCCCTGAAAAGGCAAAGCAGCCCCTTCTAGGAGGCAACCTCTATTGCAGGGGGAAGCGGGGTGGGTAGGCGGGTCCTGCTGCTGCGTGCTGGCAAGCCTGCTCTAAGGCTGGAAAAGGCTCCTTGCCATCCTCCCCATCGCCACGGGCTCCCCCCCCCCGGATCGGATTCCAAGGCAGAGTGCCCACAGGAGAGAGCCTGCAGGGGGGCACCGGTGGGAGAGCCACGCCAAAGGAAGTCCATGGGCAGGCGGGGGTGGCGGCGGCCGAGAGACACATACTCTTGGCAGGCCCCATGAAGAACAACAGAGCAGGTGCTCCTCCACGTGATGTTTGAACTCATGGGCCTTTGCCACTAACAAAGAGGGAGGAAGAAAGGCCGGGAAGAGAGAGAGAGAGAGAGGCGGAAATAAGGAAAGCAGGAAAAGAGAAGGAAGGAAGGAAGGAAGGGGCTGGTGATGGACAGAAGGAAGGAAGGAGCGAGTGAGCGAACAGATGATGAAAGGGAGGGAGCGATGGGCAGGGCAGACCCAGCAGAAGGGCACATGGGAGGCCTCCCCTCCCCTCCCCTCTCTTCTCCCTCTCCCTCTGCCTGTCTCCCAGCCCACTAAGGACACCTGCATGGCCAGCCAAAAGAGAGGTCAGCATCTGATGTGAGAAAGCAGCCCCGCAGGTCAGCCCAAGAAGACAAACCAAGAATGGAAGCAGCCACCGGGGAGGAGGACTCCCAGGAAAAACCAGGAGGGAAGCAGCTATAGCCGCTGCCAGAGCAGCAATTCCAGGGGAAGAAGAAGGAGGGCCTGGTCGTTCGGTGGCCTCAACTCAGGGGAGAGGCAGACTCCCCTTTCCTTGGCCACCCCACCCCACGCTTAACCCTAACCCTCTACCTTGACAGAAGGCGGAGCAGTGGCCCCCCCGGGCTTGGCCTCCTCTTCTTCTTCCTCCTCCTCTTCGTTCCAGGCTGGCTGCTCAGTCTCCTCCTCCTCCTCCTCCTCTTCCTCAGCCACAGCCACGGCCTCTTCTTCCTCCTCCTCCGGCTCCTTAGGACCCCCGTTCGCACTGAAGCCCTGCAAGAGGGCCACCACCGCTTCGGGGCGGGGCAGCTGAGCGATCCGGAAGTGCTTCTTGTAATGAGGAGTGTCCTTGCGGATCAGCCGTTGCTTTCCCACTGGAAACAGGTACTCTTCTCCGTCCTCCCTCTCTTCTTCTTCCTCACTGCGGACCAGGGTGTCTTCGGCAAAATGCACTGTGGGCTGCAAAGGGAATACGCCCCCACCCGAAAGACAGGACTCCTGAGATGCTGCGTCTAGCTGAGCCAGCCAGTTCGGTAGCCCTTACGAGAGCCTCATCCTGCTGGCTGCAGGACCCGGCAGCTCGGAGCCTTCCTCCTCCTCCTCCTCCTCCTCCTCTCCTGCATGGGCACCCTTTCTCTCCAGAAGTGCAACGTCTAGAGACCACTGCTCAACTTCCTACCCTCCCCCCCCCCACCTCACCCACATGGACAAAGGCTGTTCTGGTCCCGGGCCCTGGCCTGATCAGCCCCACTTCTCTTCCATGAGCTTGCCCAGTTAATCCTCCTACAGCGTCCCCGGATGTGCACTCTGGACCTTCCATAAGCTTAGATGCTGGGAGAGATTCCGTGGTCAGAAACACTCAAAAGAGAGACAGAGAGAGGAGTTTCTCGAAAGGGAGATCTCCGAGGCACATCCACAACCCCTTCCCTGTAAGTCTCCAGAGCACCAACACTACCACCCAGGATGGCCACCGGCAAAGTTTCTGGGCAAGCTGAGACTTAAGAATCAGCACCAAGACGAAAGGGAGGAAAGGCAAGGACCGTGGAATGCTCCAGAAGACCTGTAGGGAAAAGAGGAGGAGGAGGGCCCATGCTGAGGATGAGCCTGCACCTGCCAGAGAAGCCGCCAGAACAGGTGTTTTGGAGATGCTCGATGCAAGAGGAAGACCAAGGAAGAGGGGAAGGGGTCGGCTTCACCCAGGAGGTAGAGAGGTGCCCGCAGGGGACAGAGGGAAGGCAGAATCCTAGAGGACAAGACACCATGCACCGAGGATGGGAAGAGCAGAGTGGGGGGCAAAGAGGTGGCATGAGAAACCCCCACTCCAGGTCAGAGGAACAGGAGTCATGGATACTAAAAGTTGCAGGTGTCCCCTCCGGGCCGCCATCTACCTGAACATTTCATCCAGAAAAAGACCGGAGACAGGCAGAAGAATGACTAGGGAAATCTCTGGACCAGATCATTCAAGAATCAGTCTGAGAGTGTGCTGGAAAGAACACACTGCCCACAAAGACCCATGGTGGGCTTCTCACAGCCCAGCCCAACCCATCTCGTCCTGTTTTTTGGGAGATCAGCAGCGGACGGAGTGCGCTTTGCCTTTAGTGAGACCTTCCAGAACATTCCCTGGGATATTCTTGTGGCCCATCTGATAAAACCTGGGCAGGGTTTCTAACTGGCTGGAAGATTAGGTCAGAGGGCTCAGCTGTGGTCCTCTGACACCCCAGAGAGAAACAAGTGGGGGGGGCTGGGAGCCACAGGGTACTGCCCTGGCTCTGGTGTCATTCAACATCGTTGTAAATGACTTGCATGGAAGATGAGAAAGTCACTTCACTCCACTTGTGGATCCATTCTGGGCCCTTTCAGACCTCAGGGAATCCACTGTCCCCCTCTCTATCCACAAGCTCTCCAGCTACTCTTGCTGAGTGGGGAAGGATGTTCTCCCTTCATTGCAAATAAAAGAGCGACTTACAGTAATTACAAATAAAACTTTTCCCTACAGTAGATTTTATTTATTTGAACCCTTTTATCCCACTTTTCTCTTGCTGAACCACCGAGGTATAACCACAGCAACACTCTGCAATCAAAAGCAGTTTCTGACAAGGCTATGTTGCCCAGCCACTGGTGTTGGACAAGTGAAACCATGTGCTGCCCCGCATCCTTCCAGGCCAGGGGCTCTGCTGAAGTAGCTGCTCCCGTTTTAGCTGATATTCTATATAATCAAGTCACCTGTGCCTCATGGTGACCCTGTGGATATGATTATTCTTCTTTAGTCGTTAGGTCATGTCCGACTCTTCGTGACTCCATAGAACAGAGCGCACCAGGCCCTCCTGTCTTCTACTGCCTCCCGGAGTTGGGTCAAACTCATGTTGGTCGCTTCGATGACACTGTCCAGCCATCTCATCCTCGGTCGTCCCCTTCTCCTCCTGCCTTCACACTTTCCCAACATCAGGGTCTTTTCCAAGGAGTCTTCTCTTCTCAGGAGATGGCCAAAGTACTGGAGCCTCAGCTTCAGGATCTGTCCTTCCAGGGAGCACTCAGGGTTGATTTCCTTCAGAATGGATAGGTTTGTTCTCCTTGCAGTCCAGGGGACTTTCAAGAGTCTCCTCCAGCACCACAATTCAAAAGCATCAATTCTTCGGCAGTCAGCCTTCTTCATGGTCCAGCTCTCACTTCCATACATCGCTACTGGAAAAACCATAGTTTTCACTATGCAGACCTTTGTCAGCAAGGTGAGGTCTCTGCTTTTTAAGAGGCTGTCTAAGTTTGTCATCACTTTCCTCCAAAGAAGCAGCCATCTTTTAATTTCGTAGCTGCTGTCACCACCTGCAGTGATCATGGAGCCCCAGAAAGTAGTATCTGTCACTGCCTCCATATCTTCCCCTTCTATTTGCCAGGAGGTTATTTGACCAGTGCCCATGATCTTAGTTTTTTTGATGCTGAGCTTCAGACCATTTTTGGGCTCTCCTCTTTCACCCTCATTAAGAGGCTCTTTAATTCCTCCTCACTTTCTGCCATCAGAGTGGTATCATCTGCATATCTGAGGTTGTTGATATTTCTTCCAGCAATTATGATTCCGGCTTGGGATTCCTCCAGTCCAGCCTTTCGGATGATGTACAGTGGACCCTTGACTTACAGACGGCTTGACTTACAGACTTTTTGAGTTACAGACTTCTCTGGCCGCAAAATTTAGGTTTGACTTGCAGACTGAGATTTGACTTACAGACCAGAAAAAAACCAAAATGGAAAAAAAATGTTACGGGATTAATTGGTTTTCAATGCACTGTAGGTCAATGGAGACTTGACTTACAGACTTTTTGACTTGAGAACCGCCTTCCAATATGGATTAAGTTCTCAAGTCAAGACCCCACTGTATTCTGCATATAAGTTAAAGGAGCAGGGGGACAATATATAGCCTTATTGGACTTCTTTCCCAATTTTGAACCAATCAGTTGTTCCATATTTATTTATTTATTTGTTTATTTGTTTGATTTATATCCCGCCCATCTGGTATATTCTACCACTCTGAGTGGCGATGCAGTTCTAACGGTTGCTTTCTGCCCCACATATAGATTTCTCAGGCGGTAGATAAGGTGGTCAGGCACTCCCATTTCTTTAAGAACTTGCCATAGTTTGCTGTGGTCCACACAGTCAAAGGCTTTTGCATAGTCAATGAAGCAGAAGTGGATGTTCTTCTGGAACTCTCTGGCTTTCTCCATAGTCCAGCATGTTAGCAATTTGGTCCCTAGTTCCTCTGCCCCTTCAAAATTCAGCTTGTACTTCTGGCAGTTCTCGGTCCACATATTGCTAAAGCCTACCTTGTAGGATTTTGAGCATAACTTTGCTAGCATGTGAAATGAGTGCAATTGTACAGCAATTGGAGCCTTCTTTGGCACTGCCCTTCTTTGGGATTGGAATGAAGACTGATCTTTTCCAACATTCTGGCCACTGTTGAGTTTCCAAACTTGCTGGCATATTTAGTGTAACACCTTAACAGCGTCATCTTTTAAGATTTTGAATAGTTCCAGTGGAATGTCATCACCTCCACTGGCCTTGTTTTATACGGCCCACTTTACTTCACTCCCCAGTATGTCTGGCTCAAGGTCAGCAACCACACTATCTGGGTTGTCCGGGATATCCAGATCTTTCTGGTGTAATTCCTCAGTGTGTTCTTGCCACCTCTTCTTGATGTCTTCTGCTTCTGGGAGGTCCCTACCATTTTTGTCCTTTATCATGTCCATTCTTTGCACAAAATGTTCCTTTAATAGCTCCAATTTTCTTGAACAGATCTCTGTTTTTTCCCTTTCTATCATTTTCCTCTATTTCTTTGCACTGTCCATTTAAGAAGGCCCTCTTGTCTCTCCTTGCTGTTCTTTGGAAGTCTGCATTCAATTTTCTGTACCTTTCCCTATCTCCTTTGCATTTTGTTTCCCTTCTCTTCTCTGCTATTTCTAAGGCCTCGTTGGACAGCCACTTTGTTTTCCTGCATTTCCTTTTCTTTGGGATGGTTTTCAACCACTTGGCTGTTGCCAGATGGTTTTGAACAATGTCTTCCACTGGCCCAGGCAGCCTGGGGGTGGTGGAGGATGATGTGGCCACTAGATTGGAGAAGGATGCTGTAAAAGCTTTAAGATATTGGCAGTTATGTTTTGTTGTTTAGTCGTTAAGTCACGTCTGACTCTTTGTGACCCCATGGACCAGAGCACGCCAGGCCCTCCTGTCTTCCACTGCCTCCCGGAGTTTGGTCAAATTCATGTTGGTAGCTTTGATGACACTATCCAACCATCTTGTCCCCTTCTCTTCTTGCCCTCACACTTTCCCAACAACAGGGGCCCTGTGAATAAGTGACCTCCAAAAGGTCCTGTCCTCCACAGCTCTGCTCAGTTCTTGCAAACTCAATCCATCTCGTATTGGGTCTTCCTCTTTTCCTGCTGCCCTCAACTTTTCCCAAAATGATTGTTTCTTCCAACAAGTCTTGTGCTCTCATCATATGCCTAAAGTAGGATGGCCTCAGTTTCATCATTTTTGCTTCCAGAGATAGTTCAAGCTTGATTTGATTTACGACCCACTTCTTCATATTTCTGGAAGTCCAGGGCAGTAGCAACTCCCTGCCCCAGTGCTATATCAATTCTTTTCCCGTCAGCTTTCTTCGCTGTCCAGCTTTCAAGAAGACAAGAATGTGTGTGATCCTGACCTTGGTCTCCACCGACATACCCTTAGACTTGATGATTTTTTCTACTTCCTTTATCGAAGCCTTTCCAAGTCTCTGTCTTTCTTCTGATTTCTTATCTGCTGTCCTCATTTAGATTGATTATTAGTTCAAGGTACTGTACACAAAATCTTCCACTGTTTTCAGATTTGCAGATCTTCTGTAGTCACAATTTTTGCCTTCTTAACACTCAAGTGAGGTTCTGCTTGGCAATTTCTTCTTCATCAACAATCGTTTCAAGTCATTGCTGCTTTCTGCCAGCATGTTTTCATCTGCGTATCTTAGTCATATTTCTTCCACCAGTTTTCATTCCTCCATCATCTGAATCTAGTTTGGCTTTCTATGGTATATGTCCACCATGCAGATTGAACAGATGTGGGGATAAATGCACCTTTGTCTGACACTTTTGCCTGTTGGATACCCTTCTGTCTCTCCGTATTCTGTCCTAACGGTAGCTTTAAGAGCCAACTTAAGACCTGGGTCTTCAGACAGGCCTTCCCTACCTAACTTATTTCTCCATCCTCTAGTGTATTATTGTTATTTTATTTTATTTTAATATTGTTGTACTACTCTAACCCAGAGCAGACTTCAATCTAAATGGGTGGGATATGAATTAAATAAATAAATAAATAAATAAACAGCTTCTTGTCTACCATACAAGTCACACATCAGGATAATGCCAAGCTTGCCCATTTCTTTAAGAACAACCCCTAGATTCTTATAATCCACACAGCCAGAAGCTTTGCTAGTCTCTTAGTTTGAGGGTCACCACTGTAGGGGCATGATCCTCCACCATCATCAACTTCCACTACTGCTTCAGCGCTCCAGAAATGTCTCCACCCCATGCTGCCTGGAACTCTCTATTCTCTTCTGCTCATGGGGCCGTTCTTCCTGATGAGGGCAGATGCCTCTCAGTCCGGGATGCTTCACCTGCGAACATCTTGCCTTGGGTGGCTCTGTCAGGAGTCGGCGCATCCTGACAGAATTGCTCTTGCCTTCTCTCACACTCAAACTCTCTCACCACGCTCAGGTGGGCATGCAAGAGAGGGTGGATTTCTTCACCCTTCCCTATCATGACAACCATCATCCCTCGTCCTTGCCTACAACCTTAACTACTACTACTACTACTACTACTACTACTACTACTACTACTACTACTACTACTACTACTACCAGGTGAAAGAGACCCTCTGGATCATCGAGTCCATCCCCTGTCAAGGGGCCCAGTGGGCAATCCAACTCCCAACCTCTGGCTCTGCCGCCAGAGACCTCAACCCCTGAGCAATCTGGCCGTTCTCACAAAGGACGGTGTTGGTGTGAGAGCCCCATTTTCTTGGGTCCTCTTTGGTTCTGCCAACTTCAGTCCTATTAAGTGACTTCCAACTAACCCAGTTTTCCACATGGTGGTGGTGGAGAGGCTTTTAAGGGCTGGTTAGTTACTTCCTCCCACATTAAAGTCCTGGCGTTCTGTGCTGTTCCTTCAAGATTCACCGATGAGAAGAGCAGGACAGGAGCCCAAGAGGGCGCCCGCGTGGGACATGGATGCTTTGAGTTTTTCACTCAGAGCATCCACTGCCTCTCTCCTTGTCTCGGTGACACTCTTGGAACTGAAGGGAGGGTTTTGCCAGGTGACTTCCTTCGGCAGGCTGCGTCCTCTTGGGAAGTAGGGAAGTCACAGCCATTGGAAGCACAGACTCCTGAACCTGGCCTGAGGGCCACCATCTCACGTGGCTATCGTGGTAGCCTTAAGAGCCGCCCCAATCTCATGAACGACTGACCTCTGGACGCGCCTGGGAACCTTTTCCACCCGACATGGAAGCAGGAAAACCATGCTCTCTCTCTCTCTCTCTGTTAAGCTATCTGTGAGGACTCCAGGGGGCTGCATGGATGGCTGTCAAGCAGCTTTGGCTCAGATAGATTAGGAACCTACGTTGAGCGAGGCCGCTCACTGTTCAGGAAGAGCCTGCGACAACTTGCAATGCTGAGGCCGATCTAATTAACAGAGATCATCCTGAGACAGAGTAACAGGGACTCTGCCTCCTCACGTAACCCTCCGAGCGGCCCTGCCGTGTCTTTTCTTGTGCGTCCTCTGGGAGGCGAGGAGGGGCTCGGCCGGAGGGCTTTGCTTTGGAAAGGCCTCCCTCGCCAGGCAGCCCTGAGGCAGACACTCTCCCTCCCTCCCTCCCTCCCTCAGGGGAGAACTGGGACAGGAGGGGAGCGCTCCACAAGCGACCCTCTCCCCCCACAACCAGACTTTGGCAACCCACAAGAGAAACCAGACAAAGTGGGACGCTTCCCCTCCTTCTTCTCCCTTCTGGCTTCTCCTAGGACCGGTCCTGGGCCTCCAAGGGATGTCTGGATCAAATGAGTTTGGGCTCCAGTGTTTACTCGTTAGCTTTTAAACCAAATCTGCTGGCCTACGGGAGGAACAGCTGGTTACGCCGCAGCGTTATTCATCATCATCATCCTCATATCATCCTCCTCCTCCTCCTCCTCTTAAAACTGCAGAGTTGGAAGGGTCTGTATGGAGCACGGGGTCCAGCCCGTCGAGGAGGCCCCGTGGGAGGAATCAAACCCCCAGCCTCCAGCCCCGCAGCCAGAGGGTTCCGACCGGGCAGTTCCTCGGAGGACCGGGGCCTGCGAAGAATGGGGCCCAGGCCTTCCTGGGTTTGCCGGGGCTCCGTCCCCTCGAGGGGCCCTGCCGTGAGGCAATGCGCTTGTGACGCCTCCGGCCCAGAGGGAGGCAGCTCTCACCGGGAGAGGCGCCCAGACGGTGGCCGCTGAGGTTTCGTGGGTTTTTTGACTCTACCCTTCTCTCTGCCAAACTTTGGACAGAGCCTTCCCTTCCTGCTGCACGTGCAGGCAAAGGCGGCCACGGGTGGGGGCGGGGAGCCCCAGGGTTTCAGGTCAGTTCTAATACCTTTTAAAAGTTCAGGC
Source organism: Pogona vitticeps (assembly GCF_051106095.1). Lineage (NCBI taxonomy): Eukaryota > Metazoa > Chordata > Lepidosauria > Squamata > Agamidae > Pogona > Pogona vitticeps. The sequence goes on along the minus strand of NC_135786.1, from coordinate 240,763,558 downwards.
CGATCGCAATAGCTTTCCAACCCTTCCAACGTCGGGTGAGCCCCAGCTGAGGATGGAGAGACAGAGGGCAGAAGAACACGCTCTCCATCGATCTCTGCCACCCTCCTCTTTGCCCTGGAAAGGGGGAAGGAGCCAGGAGGCCCCAGAAGAACGAGAGGCCGGCCATTGGAGGGAGGAAAGGCAGGAAGGGAAGAAAGAACAGGCAGGAAAAGCAGAGAAGGAAGGGGGAGCCGGAGGGGGGGGGGAACCCTTGGACAGATGGACGGACAGGCGGGGAAGGGAAGGATTTGAGCTATTTGAAACAACCAGAGGAGGGAAATAAAGGGCAGGAGAAGAAGTTCAACCGGGGGGGGGGGGAGACAGAATGAGTAGAAGGGGTAGAGAGGGAGAAGCAGCTGGAGGAGTGGAAGCAAGCAAGAAGAAGTGAATATTGCCTGAGGGCCAGCCAGGCGTGGGTCTGCGTGGAAAACCCCTGGACCCATAAGTGGGAAAGACGAATAAACCCCCAGGGAAGAACCAGAAAGGAGTTGTGGGAGCAATCCTTCCACTCAGAAAGCCTTCCAGGGTGGGGTGGGGGGGCAAGAAAGCAGAGGGTGGAGCAGGAAAATAAGAGGAGAGCGAGCATGGATAGAGAGAGAAAAATCAAATCAATAAGAAGGAGAGAGAGAGAGAGCGTTGAGAGGAGGCAGCACATAAGACCAGCCTTTAGACGAGAGAGGCATCGCCCACAAGATGGTGGGGAACAGCGTCCAGGGAGAGGGAAGGATAGGGAGGCCACCCACGGCTCCTTCTCGGCACAAACGCTGACGGACGGGGACAGAATTCTGTGGCTCAGCATCCCTTCCTCCCTGATCACCACCCGTCGTCGGATCCAGGAGAAAAGCAGATCCAGTGACAAGACTCTGGCTCCAGGAGAGGGGCCCCTGCCTGCCTTACTCACCCCTTCCAGCAGGAGGGCCCCTTTCTGGTGCCCCAGATGGCGGGCATTTTGGATTCTCACTTTGTGGGTCTCACAAGAGAAGCATTTCGAAAAGGAAGTTTTTCCTTTCTTTTCTTCTCCTTTTTTTTTTTTGGCTGAGGAAAAGCAGCATGGAAGCAACCCAGAAGGAAGAAGAGGACGGCGACCTTTCTTCACCAGAGGGCACCTGGGGCCCACAGGACTGACCGGAAAACACTCGCCTAGCAGACTGAGTGGGAAGAACCTCCTCCTCCTCCTCCTCCATCATGCCAGGGAAAGTGAGGACATCACACACAGGGTGTGACCACCCACCCACCCACTTCTTGTCCCACGTACAGATTTCTCAGGAGATAGATAAGGGGGTCAGGCACTCCCATTTCTTTAAGGACTTGCCATGGTTTGCTGTGGTCCACACAGGTGCCCGACTGATGCCACACACAGCCATGGGAACAGGGGCTGCAACTGGCCTGGGCGGGCACCTTCCCCGGGCCGCCTTCTCTGCAGAGGCTCCCTCTGCCAAGGTGCCTTGGGGCCACGCCAGCACGGAGAGGCCTGGGGTGACCAAACCCGCCTAGGCCAGCAAACAGGCATCAGCAGGAGCTCCATTATGCTGGTGCCCATCCTGGAACCCCAACGCCAGCTGCTGAGACCCCCAAGCCCACAACGGGCAAGGTAAGAACCCGAACCCGGAGGGTCCTCACGGCCCAGCAAGTCTCCTGTCCTGTGTTTCTGGTGGGGCAGGCGGGCTTGGGTCCAGATCCGCCCGGCCACACCGTTTCCCACTCCCCACCAACGGTTCCTACCTCACTGTACTCCACGTCCAATTCATCCTCGGGATCGGTGGCTGCGTCTGCCACTGCTGCCGCCGCCTCCTCCTGCCCCGGGGGCTCCTTCTCTTCAGGCTCCGTGCCCTCCCTCTGGGACCGGGCGCCCGAGGCCTCCTCCTTCTCCTGGCAGGGGGCAGAGGTGGTGCTGCTGGAGACCCGAGAGTCCTCGCTCCGGCTGGAAGCCCCACTCAGTCTCTGCTGCTGCTGCTGCTGCTGCTGCTCCTCCTACACAGGGTGGAACCATCCATGAGGGCACCTAGGAACCGCCGTAAACACGCCTTCCCAGATGCCCGTGGCTCCTTGGGGCCCGCATGAGGCACGCGCAACAGAGGCGGGCAAGGGCAACGCCGTTTGGGGAAATGGAGAGGCTGCCCCCCCCCAAAGCAAGGAAGAACGAGAAGGACAGGTGGCCCCAGGCTCCTCCAGCAAGTGCCCGCTGCTGGCAGAGGGGAGGCCGGCAAGCTCCAGAGCCCTTGCAAGATGGTTGGGAGGGAGAGTCTCTGCCCGCTTTCAGGCTTTCGGGCCATATTCCTTCCGCAAGCAGGCAAAGACCTTGCTCTCCAAGCAGGCTATTCCTTAATCACTGGTGGGCTGAGAGGGTTTTTTTAATGGACTGTGATGCTCTGTTGTTTTTAACTCTGTTGTAGTATTTCTTTTACAGTATTACCCTTTTCAATATAGTAAGTGTTTTTAATGTTGTTTAGTCATTAAGTCATGTCCGACTCGTCGTGACCCCATGGACCATAGCCCGCCAGGCCCTCCTGTCTTCCACTGCTGCCTCCCGGAGTCAGGTCAAATTCATGTTAGTCGCTTCAGTGACCCTGTCCAACCATCTCATCCTCTGTCGTCCCCTTCTCCTCTTGCCTTCACACTTTCCCAACATCAGGGCCTTTTCCAGGGAGTCTTCTCTTCTCATGAGATGGCCAAAGTATTGGAGCCTCAGCTTCAGGATCTGTCCTTCCAGTGAGCACTCAGGGTTGATTTCCTTTAGAATGGATAGGTTTGTTCTCCTTGCAGTCCAGGGGACTCTCAAGAGCCTCCTCCAACACCACAATTCAAAGGCATCAATTTTTCACTGGTCAGCTGTCTTTATGGTCCAGCTCTCACTTCCGTACATCGTTTGTTTGTTCGTTTAGTCGTGTCCGACTCTTCGTGACCCCATGGACCAGAGCACGCCAGGCCCTCCTGTCTTCCACTGCCTTCTAGAGTTCTGTCAATTTAATGTTGGTTGCTTCGCAGACACTGTCCAGCCATCTCATCCTCGGTCGTCCCCTTCTCCTCTTGCCTTCACACTTTCCTAACATCAAGGTCTTTTCCAAGGAGTCTTCTCATGAGATGGCCAAAGTACTGGAGCCTCAGCTTCAGGATCTGTCCTTCCAGTGAGCACTCAGGGTTGATTTCCTTTAGAATGGATAGGTTTGTTCTCCTTGCAGTCCAGGGGACTCTCAAGAGCCTCCTCCAACACCACAATTCAAAGGCATCTATTCTTCGGCAGTCTGCTTTCTTTATGGTCCAGCTCTCACATCCATACATCACTACTGGAAAAACAATAGCTTTGACTATGCAGACTTTTGTTGGCAAGGTGATGTCTCTGCTTTTAAAGATGCTATTGAGGTTTGTCATCGCTTTCCTCCCAAGAAGCAGGCGTCTTTTGATTTCGTGGCTGCTGTCTCCATCTGCAGTGATCATGGAGCCCAAGAAAGTAAAATCTGTCACTGCCTCCATATCTTCCCCTTCTATTTGCCAGGAGGTGATGGGACCAGTGGCCATGATCTTAGTTTTCTTGATGTTGAGCTTCAGACCATTTTTAGCACTCTCCTCTTTCACCCTCATTACGAGGTTCTTTAATTCCTCCTCACTTTCTGCCATCAGAGTGGTATCATCTGCATATCGGAGGTTGCTGATATTTCTTCCAGCAATCGTGATTCCGGCTTGGGATTCCTCCAGTCCAGCCTTTCGCATGATGTATTAAATAAGCAGGGAGACAATATAGAGCCTTGTCGTACTCCTTTCCCAATTTTGAACCGATCAGTTGTTCCATATCCGGTTCTAACTGTTGCTTCCTGTCCCACATATAGGTTTCTCAGGCGGTAGATAAGGTGGTCAGGCACTCCCATTTCTTTAAGGACTTGTCATAGTTTGCTGTGGTCCACAGAGTCAAAGGCTTTTGCATAGTCAATGAAGCAGAAGTGGATGTTTTTCTGGAACTCTCTGGCTTTCTCCATAATCCAGCGCATGTTAGCAATTTGGTCTATATATCCAAATCTAAAATCTAAACACTAGTAAGTGATTTTTTTCCCAAATATTTGTATACTTACTGTTTTGAGCTTTTAGATATTGCACTTTTAACGATGTAAGCCACCTTGGGTTCTTTTTAAGGAGATAGATGGGACAAAACTATTATAAATAAATAAAGACATTCCACACCTGGGATGTTTTGGACGTTGCCCCGTGCTCCAAGACCCCGAGGAACAGAACCTGGCCCAGCAGATCAGCCTATGCCCTAAGACCCCCCCGTCTGCCCCCCCCTCACCTCAGCACTGGGCGTGTTCAGCTGCTCTGCCCCTTGCTTGGCCGCAAGGGCCTCATGGCGCCGCCCTTCAATCACCTTCTTCATGGACTTCAGCTCGCTTGGATGGGGGGTCGCCCGGCGCTGCAGGCCCTGGAAGAAAAAGTGGGAGAAACAGGGAGGGTTCCCTTTGCTAGTTTGCAAGTTTTGCAGGCATAAAAGCGGGGGGGGGAGCCTTGCCCCACCCCGGGCACGGACGTGGGCAAGCAGCAGGCAGGCAGGGGACGGGGCTGTGGGCCGAAAGGACAGTTCTTCCTCCACAGCCGTCCTGCAGCACCCTGGGCAGGAAAGCTCCCCTTCTCCTGGCACCAAAGGAGACCTTCCTTGACTCTGGAGTTGGACGTCTTCCCTGCTCCCTGCCTTCTCGGGCCTCCTGTCCGACTGGAGGGGGTTACGTCCTCTAAAGCCCTGAACAGTTTAAGACCTCTTTGCCTACCGGAGCCCCTCTCCCCAAGGGTACCCACCCTTACAACCTGTTCCTCTCAAGGCAAAGGAGGAAAAGCAACCCTGGGACCCCAGGATTTTTCTCTAGCAGCACCCTAGACTGTTTTACAACATTACTGGAGATTTTGTTGTTCTCTTATGGTTTATAGACATCTGGGCTTTCCCGCCATTCTCTGAGGACGCTGCCTCACGAAGCCTGCCTTGCCCGCCTCCCCGGGGCCAGGCCTCCCTCCCTCCCTCCCCACACCTTCACTTACCCTCCTCTCTGCCCCGGCTTCGTCTTCCTCTTCCTCCATTTTGGGCTCGTCCACAAACTGAATCACGCTGACTCGATTGAGGTTGGTGTCCGTCCAGCTCTCATCCACGCTGTTCTGAAGGAGATTCTCTGCCAAGCAAGAATAGGGGGAAAGTGGGCAGGCGTACCCTGCCGGTCGGAAGCGCACAGAGGCCACGGCACTCCTGAAGCCTCGCCTCTGCCTGCCACACGCACCCCGTCCGCCCAGCTTCTGTCACAGGCCAGGCCAGGGCGCTGGGCCTGCAAGGGCTTGCTCACCTAAGCTGGGCGAGGGCTGTTGGGGCAGGAGGTAGCAGGTGAGCACCTTCTCCCCAGTCTTCTCATCATCTTCCGTCTGGAACTTCAGCATCGGCTGCGACTGGTTCTCCGCCAGCCAGAGCGCCTTCAGGTTGAGGTTGGTCAGGGCAAAGGGCAGATGCTGCAGCCTGTCCCGGGAAGCAGGAAGGGGGCATCACGGCCTGAAGACCACGCCCGGCCCCCACCCCCACTGCGCCCCACCCACCCACCCGCCTGTACCGGCTGCTTGGAGGGCACCCACTGACGGCCTGAAACTCTCCCAGAGCCTGCCTTCGGCCTCAGGGACAAAGGCAGACACGAAAAAAACGGATAGGGACAAACCTCACCAAGGGTCCTGATCTATACAGTATTTTACTGATTCATGTTTAAATCTTCTAGTTTACACCCATCCAAAAACAGCTCACAGCCTTAAAGTGTGAGAGGCTTTAGGGCAGCAGAGCTTCACTCGTCTGTTCCAACATGAACGGAAGTCAAAGCAGGGCAAAGCCCTGAGTTCAATTCCCCCTGTGCAAGAAGTAATACAGCCACTTGACTGACTCCAAGCAGGAAGAAGTGGGCTGTTGCAAAGAGGGACCTTCGCTCACGAAAGCGCTCTCCTGGACAGCTCAGTGGTCTAAATCTCTGCCTGCGAAGGCAGGGGTTTGACCCGCTCGGCCTTCTGTGAGTAGAGCCAGCCTGGGTGGCCTTGGGAAAGCGGCACAGTCCCAAGAGCCCTGCCCCCAAAAAAGAAGGGAAGAGTAAACCACCTCCAAGTATGCTTCACCTGGGAAACGCTGCAAAGGGCAGCCATAAGTCAGAATTGCTGGCACATTTATTACTCGCGAAGGCTTTCACGGCTGGGATCTAATGGTTGTTGTGGGTTTTTTGGGCTCTTTGGCTCTTTGTTCTGAAGGTTGTTCTTCCTGACGTTTCGCCAGTCTCTGTGGCCATGGGCATCTTCAGAGGATAGCACTCTGTGCTCTGGATGCTGTCCTCTGAAGATGCCCATGGCCACAGAGACTGGCAAAACGTTAGGAAGAACAACCTTCAGAACACGGCCAAAGAGCCTGAAAAACCCACAACAAACATTTATTATTATTATTATTTTCACCATGCTAAATTAATGCCATGGGGTAATTAAAGCTGGAATTAAAAACTAGGAAGAGGCCCTTTTGTGGAGGGCGTGCGTTAGGGTTAGGGTTCTTACCCAAGACCTTCTTACCCAAGACCGACTAACTGGACAGCACGGGTGGTGCATCCTTGCCGCTTCCTCGCTCGAGGATTCAATGCGACTGGCTCAACCTCAGCTCAAGGGGGCAGGTTTTCATAAACGCAGCCCTGGCTGGAGCGCACCTGCTGTCCAGCAGCACAGAGTGCCTCGGACTCGCCTGCACTCCTGGAAATGCTCAGGAGGAGAAATCCACATCGTTTCTCTCTAGCCAGCAAAAGAATCCATGTATTTTTGGAGTGGAATGGGGTGAAAAGGGAGATGAGTTGATACTATTGATCATCTAGTCCCAAAGGTAAAGGTGGTGCCACAGGTGGGAAAGGTTTACTGTTTATTATGTATTGTGTGTAGTTGTTATTGAGTTTGTATTTTCTTTTCTTATGAATATAAAATATATATTTTTTTAAAAAGAGGCTGGATGGCACAACACCTTCTTAGGAAGGGCCTGAACAAACGTTCCAAGGCCTGGCGCGGCTTCCAAGCCTCTTATCATCTCTCTCCATGGCAGGCTCTGGGGGAGGGAGGGAGGGGGGGAGGGAGGGGTGTCCACTCACAATATCCTGTAGGAGGGGAAGCCATTCTTGACATTGATTTTTGCATGGCATCCCTCTTTGAACGTTGCCCATACGGATGTACTTTTGAATTATGAACCCGCTCCCGGGAGAGACTGACCGCCACCCCACTTTGTAGCACCCGCTCTTCCCTTTCCCGCACAGGGCTCAGTGGGCTCCCACAGCCTCTTCCTCTCTCATGGGCAGCAAGCACCCCAGGACGGTTTGGGGCCTCCCGCCAAAGGACGAGAGGTCGGAGGCCACACAAGCACCCTGGGGATCAAGGACCCCCACCCACCGTGTGGTGGTGCAACCGCCGGGGAAGACCCGCCTCTGGTCTTCCCTGCCCAACCACCTGATTCCCCCAGGGTGGGGAGGTAGACAGCCAGGCCCCTGAGCAGGACAGGTCTGTGTGGGAGCAGACGATTCAGTCGGGCAGCCTTGAAGGGCCCAGCCAGCCCTTGAGGGTATCAGCTTGGGAATGAAAGTAGAGGCTCGTAGAAAGGGGGCTTCTGGCCCAGGAGCTCCTACCGCCTGAGGAGTGCCTGATGAGTCTGGCAGCAGGAGGACTTGCAAGGGCCAGCGGGCCAGATCGGGAGCCAAGACCAGCAGGAAGCGGAGCAGAGAACAGACCCTCTCCGGGGTGGGGACTCCTCAGAGGTCCACAGAGGATAGATAGTGCTTTTGCACCCAAGACCCACCACCTTCCATGTCTCCGTTTCTCAAGCACCTAACGCAGCCGGGTGAAGGGGCAGCTATTCACATCTCTATCTTTCGTGCTTTAACGCAACACCTCTCCCCCTCAACCAGCACCATCCCGGTATGTGACAAACCACTGAAGTGACTTGGGAGCCCTTCAGGCTGCACAGCGAGCACAGACAGGCCCGGCTGCCTCTTCTGGGTTACCCGGTGAAGATGGTACTAGCCCTGGAGGTGAAGGCTCCCCCCGCCCTTTTTTCTTTTCCTCATGAAATGAGGCGGGAAGCGTCCCCTGTGGCTGTCCAGTGGAAGAGCCCAGGGTGGGCTGGCAAGCTCTGAGCCTCGGCGCCCCAGAGGTTCACCCAGAACCTTCCCTCCTCCTTTCCAGCGTCTCCCGCCCTGCCTCACACTCACCGGTTGCCGGCCACGTCAAGCACGTGCAGTTCTGTGGTGCTGGCAAGCTCAGGGGGCAGGCACTCCAGCCGGTTGTCCCTCAAAGAGAGAACATTGAGGCTGACGCAGCCCCCGATCTCAGAGGGAAGGGCCACCAGTCGGTTCCGGTCCACGTTGAGGTTGGTCAGCTTGGTCAACTTCCCCAGGGCTTTGGGCAAGGTCTGGGGAAAGTCCAGAGTCACGACGCGCCAAGGAGACTCCGGGACAGCTCTGGGGTGAGAGCGGGCCCAGGGCCGGCAGGGGATGAGGGAGCCACCAGCGCAGCAGCGGCTGACCTCCCAGGGTGACCGTCCAGCAGGGGAGAGAGAGAGATGCCCCTCAGCCCCACCCCCGGACACCCACCGGCAGCAGGTTTTCTGTGAGGATGAGTTCAGACAGATTGGCACAGTCTCCAATGGCTTCCGTCACCTCCACCAGCCGGTTCTGATCCACTTTCAGGATGGAAAGCTGCTTCAGCTGGCCTGGGTGAGGGGAAAGACGGTCATGGGGCCCACCAGGGCAGGCGAGAGGGAGGAAAGGCTCTGCCCACCGCCAAGCAAGCGGCTGGATGCAGGCGCCGAGAGCAGGAACTGGCCCGCGGGGAGGCCAAGCCTGCTCCTGAAGACACTTCTGTGAGTTCCTTTGGAGGAGGAAAGTCCGCCACCCGGCTACCCCAGCTCATCTACAGTTATGTTACTCTCTCATTCCAGACAGGGCAGTTTGCCGTCCTGCCGAAACCATTCTGCTTACCAGCCATGGCAGAAATAAGCACCAGCACAGCCTGGAGCCTGACATCCCCCCAGGAGGCAGAGTGGAAATTTGGCATACAGGGAAGAAGTCGTCAGAATCTGAGGACTGAAAAAGGCTGGGGGACTCAGGCCATTGAGGAACCCTGAAACCGGGGGGTGGGGGTGGGGTGTTCACCAGCCAGATGGATGATAAGGCCAGCCCTACCATTAAGCACCGGGGGGGGGGAACTGCAGTGGGGCCCTGAGCCATCCTGCTCTCTCAGAGCTGCTGGGGTCAGGGAGCCTTCCGCCACCCCTGAAAGGAGCCTGGCTCCCTCATGGGCAGCCGGGATGTTCTCCAGGTGCACCTGCAAAAACCCGCCTGGCAACTGGGTCACCATCACCTGTACATGGACTGGAGGGGCAAAATGCCCCCATATCCTCTGCCTCAGGCTGCAAAATATATTGGGCCAGCCCCTGGGAAAGGACAATCCCCATAAGGATGGGGCTGGCTGGCCTGGAGGGCTTGTCCGCTCCTGGCGGGGGGTGGGATCAAGCCGAGGACAAGCAGGCAGGGCCACCTGAGTTCAGAGCGAAGACAACTCTGAAACAGAACAGGCTCGCAGGTTTCAGAAGAGAGAGAGAGACCTGCCTTTCACTGGCACTCGGGACTCCTTAGCGGCAGGTCTCTCTCTTCTGAAACCTGCCTGCCTGTTCTGTTTCAGAGTTATCTTCTCTCAGGTGGCATGTTCAAAAGGTAGAAGCACCAGGGGGACAGAACCATCTGGGAGGGTGTGCAGGCACTCCCCCCCCCACCCCCATGCAAACCTGAAGGCCTCTTGGATGCCAGCTGATGGACACGGAGTGGCCTCCCTCAGAGGCCTCCCTGTGCGCTGGGGTCGTTTTCTCTCAGTCCTCTTGCCCTCAGAGGTACAGCTCTGGGTGATGAGCTCTCGTCGGCTGCTCCCCGGCCCCTAATGGCCTACCTGATATGGCCAAGCTGGCGCTCCCCTCCCCACCACTCACACACACGCATCATCCTCCCCTAGCATGCAAAGAGGTTTCCTTCAGCCCACTGAGGGCGACGTATTTGGCAGTGTTTACAGACTGGCCTTAAAGTCAATGATTTCCCAGCTGCCTCTCGGTATCACACCTTCCTACAAAGGTACAACTTGAAAAAGCTAATCTTTGGATAACACCGTCTTGCTCCAGCCAGGCTGCCGATCAGAGAACTAGGCAAACGAGCCCCCTGGGGACCCGAGAGAGCCTGGTCCCGGTTCAGTCGAAAGAGCCCTCCCTCCCGGGCTCTCCCCTCACCAATGCCATCCGGAATCGACTCCAGGAAGTTCTGGGACAAGAGCAGGTCCGTCAGGGCCACCAGCCCGCTCAGCTCGTTGGGCAGCTGCTCCAGCTTGTTCTCAGAGACATCCAGGCAGACCAGCCGGCGCAGGTTGCCCAGCTCCTGCAACGAGAGACGGGGCTCAGGCTCCAGCGGAGGGGAGGGGAGGGGAGGTCTTCTTGCCCCCTCCCAAAGGGCCCTGGCACCTCCCTCCCCCAGCACACTCCCCCATGTCAAACATGGCTCTCTCAACGCCCACGCGCCTCAGATGGTATATCGGAGGGAGCTTTCCTCCAGAGACCCTCACCCCCGTGACCCTGCTTCGTCACTCGCCGGGGCCGGCGGGCACAAAACGTCCCATCCTCTCACTTGAGGCTTCTCTGTCCAGCGGCTTTTCCTCTTGCAACCCACCAAACATCTGGGCACACGGAAAATGAAATCTCTCCTTTTCTAAGGGGCCTTTTGTTCCATGGTGAAAGGACCCCTGGGCAGCAAATACCACCAGGCACCTCTGCTGTAGCCATGGCGGCAGCTGCCACACTCAGAAGAAGGCCAGGAGGAGGTGGGTGCCCACTGGGTGGGGTGGGGTGGGGTGGGGTGGGGGGCAAGGGCTCAGAAAGGGAAGCTCACTTACAGGCGGCAGGGCTGAAAGCTGGTTCCTGTCGAGCCACAGCTCCCGCAGATTAGGCAGGGCGCCCAGCGTGTCCGGCTGCAGGGGAGAAGGAAGGGCCCACGGTCACCTGGCATGCCCCCTCCCCCGGTCCTGCAAAAGCTACGCAGGGGCCCCATCCATGAGACCTGCCAAGTCCTGCTGGAATGCGGGGGTGGTGGTGGTTCGGGGTAAGAGCTGGAGGGAAGGCACCGCCTGCCAAGTCTTCCGCCCCAAAGGGGACCGAGCGTGGCGGGGCAAAGTGTATGTGTGTCGGGGAGAAAAGCTCCATGCCAACCCAGGCAGGTGGGGCTTGCCCAGCCCCCCTCCCCGCAGACAACCCTCAGGACAGCGCCTCCTGCCCTACCAGCACTTCCAGGTCATTTCCTCCGAGATCAAGTTGTTCAAGTTTCACAAGGAACGAGAGGGACCTGCAAGGCAGAGAGGAGCCAATCAGAGAGACTCAGCCTGGGGGGGGGGGCGCACAAGCAGGCCCACCCGCTGGCCAGCCACAGGTACCCCAGCCGACCCCTACCTGGATGGCCTGAAGGCCAGGAGGCCAAACACTGCCACGGACCCCCTTTTCCAAGGGCCCTCCCCTCCCCACCAGCAAGAAGGCCCCACCCCCAAGAGACTCACGCAGGGAGAGACTTCAGCAGGTTCTCACGTAGCTCCAAGGTCACCAGGTTGGCCAAACTGCAGGAGAGGAAAGGAGCAGGCCCGTGAGGACAGGAGGGCAACCCTGGCACACACATACGCCCACACGTATGCACGCCCTCCTCTTTGGATTTCTGAGCCCATGGGGCCCACAAGCCACTCACTTGCCAATGTCGCTGGGGAGGCTTTGCAAGGAGGCGTCGTTCAAGGCCAGGTGGCCCAAGCTGCGCAGCTGGGTGAAGCCGTCCGGGAGCCTGGGGGGGGGCGGGGAGGGAGAGGCAGAAGAAGACCCTGGTCACAGGCCCCAGCACAGGCATCTTCTTCCGGGCAGCTCACGTGCCCCAAGAGGGCGGGAGGGAAGACCTCCAGGGCCCACACCTTGCTCACTGTCAGCCTACCTTCCTGCTGGGTGCCTGAGCAGGAAGCCAGAAAGCAGACCGGGGGAGGGGGAAAGGGACCAGCTTGGCCAGAAGGGAGACACCGGCAGTGGGATCCTCTGCCCCTGCCCCCACCCACTGCAAAAACAGCCAGCGGTGGGCAAAGCAATGGGTCCATGAACCGGGTGGTGGGGTGGTGGCGGCGGCTTCTCTCCACGACAAGAGGGCCACCCTGCTACGGGCTCAGTGACGCACTCCCTCCCTCCCTCCCTCGGCCACACTCTCCACTCTACTGAATGAGAAGGGAGGGTATGGGGCTCCCTGTGCCCCCCCACCCTACCCCCTGCAGTACCTGGACAAGGGGTTCCCACTGAAGTCGGCCATCTCCAAGGCCTTGCAGAATTTGATGCTCTCGGGAATCTCCGGGATGTCTAGAACAAGGGAAGGGCAGTGGGGTCAGGGGTTAGGCTCCCTGGGGCGCAGGGAGGGGGGCAGGGAACACATCATCTGGGGAACCGTGTGAGCTGCTTCCCCCCCCTTGAGGCGCTGGTCTCTGATGCCAAGGGGGTGCCCCAGTGGGGCTCCCCAGGGCTGCTAAGCTACAGCCCTAGGACTCCGCAAGGCTCTGCCCCGTTTGCCCTGCTACGAGGATGAGTCAAGCCGAACCCCTATCCTGTGGCCCCGACTGGCCCAAAGGGGAACCCCTCGAGCAGAGGAAGCGCTGTCCCCAAAGGTGGGGCCGGAAGCGTTCCTCTCCCCACCCCTCGCCAGGGAGGACTCACCTCCCCCCCCCCCGCAGGCCACTTGCTGGACTAGAAGAACCCACAAGCCCCTGACATCTAAGCAGCCGGCCACCACCAGCCTCCAGCCCGCAAGGCACGCTGCCTCCCAGCAAGGTGCAGCTGGCAACCGGGCTGAGCCCCGTTTGGGGGCCCGACTCAGGGTGTGTGGGGGGGGGGAACAGCCCCCCGCACCCCTCTCTCGGCACCCACCATTGCGGGAGATGTCCAGCTCCACCAGCTGCATGAAGTTGGCCACCTCGGGCGGGAGCCGCTGGATCTCATTGTCGCTCAGGCCCAGCTTGCGCAGGTTCAGGAGTCGGAAGAAAGGCTGGTGGGGGGGGGAAAGGAGAGGGAAGCTGTCACCCCCAAGAGGTCACTCTGTCTGCCAGGCCACAGTCCCACCACCCCACAGCTCACTGCCCCCAAGCAGACCAGCCCCCTCCTCCCCCCAGGGACAGAGACCCCCAGAGAGAGAGAGCAGGAACCCCGCTAGGAGGCACCTCACGGTCCCCCTGGAACCGGGCTGGTCAGCGGAGCGAGGGGCCACCCCTGAACCCAGCAGAAGGGACACAGAAGCCACCTCATGTCCCCCTCCCCAACCCCCACCCCCACCGGTCAGTCACAGCCAAAATAACATTCCTGGACACACACACCCCCAGCCGTTGCAGCCGCTGGCAAAGGAAAGTCAAGTACCAACTCCATGCATGCATGCCGCTGGGTTTCAAGGCAAGGGAGCTGCAGCCACACAGGCCAGGAAGCCCCCTCCCCTCCCAATCCCTTCCGGCCTCCTCTGCCCATTCCGACTCGGGCAGCCCAACGTCATCCTCCCATGGCAAGGGAAGCTCCGTGGCTGCCCTGGGGCCACAGAAAGCTTGAAAAGAGCCCTCGCCCTGCAGCCTGGAAAGCAGGCGCCTGCTGCTGAGGGGGGGGGGATACATATGTGCGCGTGTAGCTGCTCTGTGAAGGCAATCCCTGCAGAAGGCAGGGAGCTCACAAGCGGAAGGGAGCCAAAGGCAGAGGGGTCTGAGGTTTTGGGTTTGGAGGAGGTTATCAAGGCATTCGACACCCGCCACATCCACCCGGGTCCCTTCTTGTTCCTCAGCGACAGAGCGGCTACATCACCAAGAAAAAGCAGCTCCAGATCATGACAGCGGCAGAGCCAGACCCAAAGGCACCCCAGGAGGTGCCCCGTTCCCGCACCTCGAACAAGCAAAGGAAAACCCACACGCTCAGATCTTGGCCTCCATCACCAGTATCTCTGGGTTGCCGGGGCTCAGCCTCCGGTGGGTGGCCCCCACCTGCTCCAAAGATCTGCTGAGAGACAGACCGGCCCCCTGCGGACGGGACAGCTCTCCGGGGGCCCTGCAGCAGCCCCACCGTTCCAAACCTGTCTGGCAGGTGTGAGTGGGACCACTTCAAAACAAAGCCAACGGGTCCAGAAGGAAAGCAGGCCAGGACCCATCACGGAGCTGAGAGTGGGGGATGGAGGGGGATTTTCCTCCTCCCTCTGGGCGCTCAGAAGCCGAAGGGCATGGACAAACACAGGCAAGCGAGGACTCTGCATGCAGCAAAGTGAACCGCTGGAACTTGCTGCCACAAGACACCCAAACGGTGGCTGATGCACCCAGGTCTGAAATGGACTTAAGCTCAATATACGCAGAATCAATGCACCAAGAATGGGGACTTCTGGCCGTGAGGAGCCAGGAAGCGCGTCATGCCAATGGGGAGAGGGAGAAGTCTCTTGCCTGCTGTTCCCAGGCTCTCCGTTTGGATCACACACACATGCACACACACACCTCAGCCCACCTCCCTGTGAAATAATCTGTCACAGAAACCTGCCGCAAAGCCAGACTCAAAGGGGTCCTGCTAGTTCATCCTCCTGCTGAGCCTTCCTCCCCAGCCTTCTTCCTCTGGGACGCCTCCCCAGGGGGACCTCTGTGCCCTCCTGCAGAGCGGCGCTCTCCCCCCCCCACCGCTCTGGGAGCTCTACTCTCCCCACCCCCCCACCTTTCCCTTCTGAAGCTGCATGCCCCCCCACCCCAAGAAAGGCAAGATTTGCCCAAAGACAGAGGTCTGCCTCCAGACAACGGAAACAAATCTTTCCCGCAAGAAACTGACTTGGTTTCGCATCCGGCTGGTTCAGCCGTGTCACCGGGAAGCACCCAGGAGGAGGGGGGGGAGGAATCTCTCCTTCAACAGGGAGAGTAACAGCCGGCTTCCCATGCCTTCCTGAGCCTTACTCCAAACGGCTGGGGCTAACAAGCAAAGCTCTTAAGGGTTTGGGATCTCTTACGGGTGCCTGCTCTGAGGAAGACGAGCGAGGCATCCACGAGGAACCGAGCCTTGTCGGTTGCGGCCCCAGAGCTTCGGAACCACCTTCCCGGGGAGATTCATCAGGCCTCCTCCTCCTCCTCCCGCCCAGCTTTTAAGAAATGGCTCAAGACCCCTCTCTTCGAGGAAGCCTATAGAGAGATTCTCCCCTTCCCTTGCATACACCTGGAGCACGGCTGTTAGCCATCTCTGTGTTTGTGTGTATTTCGGTTCCTGAGGACTTGACTGAGGCGGTGGGTGGTGGGTCAGGGTCTGGTATCAGTTTGGAAGGTTATTTATATGATTGTCAACTGCTGTGCACTAAATCAGGCAGTACTAAAGCTGCCGAGACAGACAGACAGACAGACAGACCGATCGGTCACCCCATCAAGTTCCTTCCTATTCATGGTGTCCCTTTTCCAGGGGTTTCTAGGTACAGAGAACTCAGAAAGGGTTTAGCCTTCCTTTCTGCCTGGACCGTCCAGCTTGCCCAGGGCCGAGGGCGCTTCCTCCCCTCCGCTGAAGAGCCCCAAACGCAGACACCAGGTGCCGACCAGCTGCAAAGGAGGAAGGCCCAGGAGCTGTGCTGGGGTTGGGCCTCCTCCTCCTCCTCCTCCTCCTCCTCCTCCCAAATGCCAGAAGTTACAAAACCAGCGTGAAGGGAACTGGAGCCTGCTATGGTGGCACCCATCCGCCAAGAGGGAGGGAGGGAGGGAGGGCTGTAAAACTGGGACCCCTTCCCCCCCCCCCATCTGCTTAGCTCCGTGGCATTTAGAATGGAGTTCTGGGACAGCCAAGCATCAGCTTTTATTCACTGATGCCGTGTTTGTTCCATGTGCTTAAGGCAATTTGGTTTAAATTGTGGCCTGCAGATTTAAAGAATGCGAAGAACCGGGGAACCCGGAAGAGCGGGAAAGGCGGCAGGGAGGATAAGCTGCACGGCGGATCCTCTTTCCCGGGGCTCTTTCTCCCGCCCGGCCGAAGCACCAGCACCCATGAGGACTAGGGGTGAGTTTTTAGGAAAAGGCCAGTCTAGTCTCATGGGCAGGGGAGGGGCAGAAGGGATGTGCGCAGCCCATGGGCCTGCCCTCCGCCTTGCCCCCTCACATGCTCCCGCATAGCAGACCCACAGCGACCAGATGATTGTCTCTCTCTCTCTCTCTCTCTCTCAAACACACACACACACGCACACACACACACACCCCTCCTCCCCCTCCCCCTCCCCCCTGGCCAGCCACACTGCAGGGAAGGTGGGAGAAGAAAAAGGAAGAAAGGCAGTGGGATCAAAGGACCAGAGCGAAGCCCTGGAAACAAAACCCTGGGGCCGAGAGAAGGGCCGAGAGAAGGGCTGGCCAGGATTAACCCAGGGAGAAAGGAAGAGAGAGAAAGAAAAAGAAAAGAAAAGCCGGGAGGGAGGGAGGGAGGGAAGGAAAGGGCAAGGAGAACCAGCTCCTACTTTGGGCGTCCTGCGGGGAGGGGGGGCAGGGGGAGGGCCTGGCCTGGCCTGACCCCCCTCCCCTCCCCGCCCAAGGGGGCAGAGAAGTAAGCCCCCCCCCCGCGCAAGCCCTCCTGGTCAATGGGCGGGATGGCCCACCTCCGCCGGCAGCCCCCGCTCAGCCAGCCCCCCCCGCGCGCCCTTTGGACGCTGCCTCCCCCCCCACGCCCCCCAATAAGCCGCTCCCCGCCCCCGCAGTGCCCGGGAGGGAGGGAGGGAAGGAGGGAGGGGGCTGCGCCGGCAGGAGAGCGGCTTTGTCTGCCTGCCTGCCCGCCTGCCTGCGAGGGTCCCCCCCCCGCCAGGCTAGACAGAGGGAGGGAGGGGGGAGGCCCCGTCCCTCGCCCCCCAGAAACCGGGAGGGGGGCATCCGCTCGGCGACGAGCACGCGGGCGGGCGGCCCGGGGTCGGGTCGGGTGGGGTGGGGGGCAAGGGCCACCTGCCTCCTGCGCCCCACGGCTGGCCACTCGAGCCCCCCCTCCCCGTGCCCAGAAACCGGGCGGGCGGGGAAAGAGAGAGAGAGAAAGAGAGAGAGAGAAAGAGAGAGAGGCAGCCTCTCGGGCAGGAGGCGCTCCCCCGGAGCAGCGGGCAGGCGGGCGGGCGGGCGGGCTTTCGGGCTGGCCAGGCGCAGGTGCGCTCTCGCTCGGCCTGGCACCGCCACAACCTGCCCGACCGGCTCGGCCGCACCCCAGGCCGGCGGGGGAGGGGCGGGGGTGGGTGGGGGCTGAGCGAGCGAGCGAGCGAGCGCCCGCCCCCCCCGCCGACCGGCCGCCCGCCTCCCCCCCCTCCCTCCCTCCCTCCCTCCGGGGCGGCCTTGCCTGCCCCCCCCCGCACGCGCGGCCCCGGGAGGGGGCAAAAGGGAAAGGTTCCCCCCCCCGCGGGAAGAGGAGGAGGAGGCGGCGGCCCTGGGGCAGCAACCCGAGGACTCTCCTCCGCCCGAAAGCCGGGAAGGCCGGAGCCCGGTCCGGCTGGCCTCTCCGGGCATCATCCGCGGGAGAGGCCGGAGACCCAGGGAGGGAAACTGGCAAAGACCCCCCCCCCCGCCGCCGCCGTCCCCGTCCCCCACGGCTGGCCCTCCGCCGGAGCGGTCGCTGGACGGGGGGGGGGGGGCGCGGACGGAGGCGGCTTCCCAGCTGCCCGCCCCGGGGGACTCGGGCCCCGCGGTGCCTCCCGGCCTGTCCCGAGAGCCCCGAGGCGCCTCCTCCCTTCCCTTCCCTTCCCTTCCCTTCCCTTCCCTTCCCTCGGGCTGGGGCTCGGCCACCGACCGACCTTGGGCAGCTCTCGGAGCTGGTTGGCGTCGAGCAGGAGCTCCTCGAGGGAGCGGCTGTAGCGGTAGACGTCGTCGGGGACGGCCTGGAGCGAGCAGTGCCGCCGGTCCAGCGTCTCCACCTGCCGGTTGCAGCGCCACAGCGGGGGCATGCACCGAAGCATCCTCCTCCCCCGCCGCCGCCGCCGCCGCCGGGAGGGAGGGGAGCGAGGCCCGGCCAGGGAGCCAGGCAGCCGCCGCCGGCGGGAGGGACGGCCAGCCGGAGCCCCCCCACCCCACCCCCACCCCCACCCCCCCAACCAGCGCGCGGGAGGGGCGGCCGGTTCTCTCCCTCGGCCTCGTTCGCTCAGCGGCCCGGCAGCATCGCGGCGCCTGCTCGCGGTGGGGTGGTGGGGTGGGCGGCCGCGGCCTCGTCCCGGTCCGTCGGTCGGTCAGTCGCCCGCTGGTTCCTTCCCTCCCTCAGAGCCTCGACCGGGCCCCGCCGCCCGCCGCCCCGCCGCCCCGCCCCCTGGCCCCGCGCAAGGCGCCCTGGGAAAGGGCGGG
The DNA here is from genome assembly GCF_051106095.1 of Pogona vitticeps. Taxonomy (NCBI): domain Eukaryota; kingdom Metazoa; phylum Chordata; class Lepidosauria; order Squamata; family Agamidae; genus Pogona; species Pogona vitticeps. The sequence goes on along the minus strand of NC_135786.1, from coordinate 240,745,135 downwards.
CCGCCTCCGACGCCCCTGACGCGGAGGCTGCTAACGCCGCCGCCACCGCCGCCGCCTCGGACGGGAGGACTACAAGTCCCGGCGGCCTTCGCCGGAAACGCCGCCCCGGAAGGAGCAGGCGTGTCGCCGGGCCCAGAGCGTCGCCGCCGCCGCCGCCGGCGGCCGGCCGGCCCCTTCCCTCCCTCCCGTCTCTCTTTCCCTCCCGCCCGCCTGGGCGGACCGCGAGCCTCCCTCGAGGCCCAGGCCGATGGGACCGGCCCGCCGTTGCCTGGACCGGTTTTATTATATTTTATTCATTCATTTATTTATTCAATTTGTACCCCGCCCGCCTAGACCGAAGTCTACTCTGAGCGGCCTTCTTTGAAGGTGAGGGCATTCGCCTCGCCTCCAGGGATATCGTCATCATCATCATCATCATCATCATCCCCACCCACCAAGAATTCCTTCTCGCTCTGCGAGAAACCGGAGACTCAGCGACGGACGGGCTCCCGGTTCGTTTCCGGGCCCGAGCCCGGCCGGTCCCTCCCTCGAGCCACCGCTGCCCTGGGTCAGGGTCAGGGTCAGGGTCAGGGGCGCCTCCTCCTCCTCTGGCAGGGCTGTCCTTTCGTTTACGGGGACCTCACGGCCATCAGGAATGTTGTTGTTTCGATTTTGGCACTGGAAGCAATTGAAGGCCCCTTTTCAGCTCCAGGCTAGTATTGGATCTTAGCAGTTCAGGATCAGTATCATTTATTTATTTATTTATTTGATTTGTATCCCGCCCATCTGGTCTGGTCGACCACTCTCGGTATCACAATCGGTTCCTAGTCTTCTTTGGGCAGAGGGAACACAAACCTCTCCGCTCCGGCTCCCAACCGCATCCTCCCATTTCATGTCTACATTGACCACCTGGGGATGTTCAAATGCACAGCTGTGTTTGGTTATTCGAAGCCTATAATTGCAATAAACAGATTGCTGGCATTGCAGACCTCTGTGAGTCGTTCTCCTCCATTTCTGGTCAATAGACCAAATTTTCCAGCAACATTTGGTTCTGATTTGTTTCCTGCTTTTGCATTCCAGCCACCTACAGTAGTTTCTATGGACGGAAAAGAGCAGATACGGATTAAATGGTTTTCAATGCATTCCTATGGGAAATGCATATTCAGCATAAGAACTTTTCAACTTGAGAACCACCTTCCAATACGGATTAAGTTCTTAAGTAGAGACCCCACTGTATCATCATAAGCATGTCTTGTTTTGCCAAAACTGTGTTCGCGACCTGGGGTTCAAATCCCAGGTAGCCGGCTCAAGGTTGACTCAGCCTTCGGTCCTTCCGAGGTCGGTAAAATGAGTACCCAGCTCGCTGGGGGGAGGGGCAATGTGTAGCCTCCATAATTAACTTGTAAACTGCCCAGAGTGCTTGAAGCACTATGGGGCAGTATATAAGCAGCACACTTTGCTTTTGTGTAATGTATCAGTTTCCAGTGAGGTGGGGGAGGCAGATTCCATGTTAGGGACTTGCATATTTGACACTTTGCTTTGTTGCAGCAGTGACTAACATCAGTAAAAAGTAAAAAATTGAATTTAACTAGCGTTGGGTGAAAAATTATTTATACAGTGGTGCCTCGCTTAACGATTGCTTCGTATAACGAAAAATTCACTTAACGATGGCTTTTTCGGAGTGATCTTGTGCTTCACTTAACGATTTTCCCTATGGGCGATTTTCGCTTAACGATTTTGGGACCATGCTTCACTTAACGATGACAGTTTTAGGTCCCCTTGTTTCACTTAACGTTTTTTTTTACAGCCCCGTTTTTGCTATTTTTAAAATATTCTAAAATGTTTAAAAAATGTTTAAAATGCTTAGAATCGTTAGTGCACCTAATAAAACCTTTGTTAACTTAATTTGGCTTTGTTCTGAGTCTTTTTGATTTTTTTGTGAATTTTTTCCCCCCATTGAAATAGGCTTCAATGCATTTCAATGGGTTTCGCTTAACGTTTTTTCCTATGGGGATTTTCGCTTAAGGATGGTAATCCGTTCCAATTGGAACGGATTATCCGGTTTTCAATGCATCTCTATGGGAAATGGTGTTTCGCTTAACAATGTTTTCACATAGCGATGTTTTTTTTGGAACCAATTAAAATCGTTAAGTGAGGCACCACTGTATCTGCATTTTACAAATGTACAGTATATTGTAACCAGACCAGAAATAACATCTCTGAAAAGTGGCTGCAGGAGAGGAAGAGGAAGAACTACAAAAAATTATCTGTGGCAAACCCATCAGCAGGACAGTCCCAGACAGGTCTCAGGCCTCTGCAGAACGTTGTCCAGAATCCTAGAATCATGGAGTCGGAAGGGGCTCTCAAATCCAACCCCCTAGGGCTCAAAGCAGGAATTCAAGCCCAAGCAGATGGTTGTCCAATTTTCTGTTGAATGTCTCCAGCATTTGGAGCACTCGCCACCTCACAATGTCACAGGTTCCATTGTCGTATTGCTTTAACAGTTGTGGGTTTTTTCCCTGATCTTCAGTCTAAATCTGGCTTCCAGTAGCTTGAGCCCATTTTTACATATCCTCCACTCTGAGATGATTGAAAACAGGTTCTGTCCCTCCTCTGAATGACGGCATTTCAAATACTGTATTTGAAAAGTGCTATCCTGTGTCCCTTCAGTCTTCTTTTCTCAAGGCTAAAACATGTCCAGTTTTTTCAGACTTTGCTGGTAGGCCTCTTGGTTTACAGCCCCCCCCCCCCCGATCATGTGCCCTTTTGCTGCTTACCCCCAATTTCAAACTGTTTATTAGAGGAGCCTGCAGCTGCCTCCTCCCCAGCACTCAACCTGCCTACTGGCTTCTCTGCCTCAATTCCTACTTCTGTTTCCCAGTTACTAGTCCCAGGAAGAGGCCTGTCCTCAAATACAGAGTGGTGCCCCGTATAGCGAGGTTAATCCGTTCCGGATTAACCTTCGCTATACGAAAACATCGCTGTGCGGGTAAGTAAAACCTATTGGAACGCATTAAACTTAGTTTAATGCGTTCCAATAAGTGTGCAAACTTACCCCTCCAGCGATGTTTTCGCATCCGGCGGCCATTTTGGTGATCGGCGACCAGCTGATCGGCGGCTCCAAAATGGCCGCCGGATGACCCGAAATGGCCCCTATCAGCGTTTTCACACCCTCCCCTTGCTTACGGAGGCCGCGAAAACGCTGCGGGGGGGCATTTCGGGCCATCCGCGGCCATTTTGGAGCCGCCGATCAGCTGTTCGGCGGCTCCAAAATGGCCGCCGGAGCCCCAATCGTTGCAAAGCGAGTGCGGCGATTGGGGCTGATCCGTATAGCGATCCCCAAAAAGGGATCGCTATACGGATTTTTCGTTAAACGGTGCACTCGTTAAGCGAGGCACCACTGTATGTTCAAAATCACTTAGTAGACTTTGCCAGAAAGCTTTTTGGAAGGTGAACCATTTAATCTTCACTGGATCACCACATGCTTCCTTGCACCTCAGGAGAAGAGGGTGAGGCCAGATCGCCTGTGCTGACCTTTTCTCGATCAGCCTTGTTCTTCTGTATGCTTGGCTGCTGTCAGTTCCATGGTGGCAGAGGAGGAAATTTGAGGCAATTCCTTCTCTTAAGATGGGTAAGGGTAGGGGAGGAGAATACCTGATTATCACCCCTCCCCCTCATTTTACACACAGATTTGTTGCATCAGGAGAGACAGAACGAAGACTGCTACTCATGGTTAAGCGATACTCCTGCCCAGGACCCGCCAGTGGAGAACACAAGCAGGAAGGTGCTGTTGGGGTATTTGATTGGCCACTGTGTGAACACAAGAAAGAGAGTCTGATCCCTTCCTGATCCTTTCACCTGGACCATCTCCATGAGTATCACAGAATTGCCCAAGTCCTTTTTAAAGAAGAAAAACAAAAAAGAGGACTTAACATCAAATTCTGCCGATCCCTCAAGCAAGGAAGCGGACTTTCAGCAAACAAAACCACCACCCCCCGGGGGTTGCCACCCAGAGCAAGCAACTGAGGAAGCACTTGTTTTTGTTAGCTCTGGAACCCCCTCCTCACAGTTGTCACTCTTGTTCAGAGATCTGCCCTTCTTTTTCCACAGTGAAGAGACATGCAAACAATTCACTTGAATCAAGGGCTTGTACAAGTAATGCCCCCAAACCCCCACAGAGGAGAACAAAGTGGTTTTCGTTCCTGCATTTTTATCCGAAACTACACAGACATCACGAGAGTAAGCAAGGTTGGCCCAGTAGTATCCCTGAACATAGGGAAGGTGGAGGAGAACAACGGAGAACATCAGAAAAGTCTCTCTGGAGCAGAGTTCATGCGGAGAGGTCACTGTTGTCAAATCTCTCCTGGTCATACACCTCAGCCACCACTTTCCGGCCAGCAAACCAGCGGCCATTCAAGGCCTGGATGGCTTTGTGAGTCTCTGAAGCCATGGAGAACTCCACAAAAATCTTCACAATGATCTCTGCATCCTCCTCCTCGCCCTGCTTCTCCTGGTAGATGATGACTCTGTTGACTGCTCCGAACTTGCCACACTCCTCAGTCACTTCCCCTTCCAAGTCATCATCAATGTCCTTGGGGTCCACCATGTTGCGCAGAACCATCACCGTTGACTGGAGGGACAAAGAGAGAAGAGCTCACGACCCCAAACCCGGACATCCCAGAAAGCCCTCAACTCCCCACCTGTGCTGCTGGTGGGGAAGCTGGCAGGGGGTTAGTTACCTTGCTCCTCTGGTTTTAAGGAGCGACGACACCTCCACTGCCCGTGTTCACAAGTGCCACACAACACCTCAGTCTCGGCTCCCCCTCCAATGCCAGGCAGAAATGGCGTCTCCACTTTGCCAGCCCCTCCTCCCACATGACTGCCTTCTCAAGCCTGCTGGGAGCCTCTGCCAGCACCACCCCCTCCCTCCACTGACCTCCTGCTTCCGAAGGAGCTTCTGCATCACCATGTGGCGGGCGCTGCTCCCAGAGATGCTCATGTGCTCCTGCTCGCTGAGCATCTCTGGCCTTTCAGATTCTTGGAAAACCTCTTCTTCCTCCTTCTCCTTCTTCACTTCCAGGAGGCCCAGCGTTGGGGGGCTGGCCAAGATGGGGTTCACCACGCCCACCTGGGGAATGGTGACAGGAATGGGCGGGCGGGCAGGGGTAACGCCTGTCGAAGAGACACAACTGAGGGCATGAAGCAGCACAAAGCAATGCAGGAGATCCAAGACCCGCTCACCCCACCCCAAGAGCCAGAACCTTCAGAAAATGTGGTGGGGAATTGGGCATGCACATGCACACACCCAACTCTTGCTGAACAGTCAATGCCGGCTGAAAGAAAGGCTCGTGAGGAAAAGAAAAACAAAACAGAACAGGAGGCAACCTAGAGAGGGAAAGAGAAGGAGTGCAAGCGGCAGGGCTTCAAGGGGACCCGGTGCCAAGCAACCAAGAGCAGGCCAGCTACACCACCACAAAGGCCCACCAGCCCAGAGAACGATAAGCTGCCAAGACCTCACCAAGAAAGCTCAGTTTCCCTGCCACCGATAATGGTACTCAAGAAACCTCGTGCTCCATGCACCTGTTTGTCCAAAATGGTTATCTGCCACCTAACTGGCCATGCGCTCAGAGCAGTTCACACACTGCTAAAAACCAATGAATGGAAATAGATTTCACAATAAAAGCCAATAAATCACTCCAAATGGCATCTGACAGTTAAAAGTCACTGGAATGCAGCTGTATAAGTTCTGAAAGCAAATTTACTCAAGAATGCACAAGATAATGAAAACTGACTTGCAATTAAAACCGGAACTGTTCCTTTTGAGTTTAGTAGACAACCATGTAGAAAAGAACAACACTGTACTCATTAGAGCTGCAAGGCTCTTCTATGCTCAATACTGGAAAATGAACAAAGTACCCCTAGTGGAAGATTGGTTACTTAAGGTGTTGGAAATGACAGAAATGGTGAAGCTGTTGGCTTCAACTAAGGACAGAGCATAGACAAACTTCAGAAAAATTTGGAAGCCTTTATTGGACTTTCTGTTAAATAAGGAAAAAGATGAACTGATGGTTTGTGGCTTCAAACTCTAGAGATCTGGATATAAATGAGGATACTCCTGTTGTTCTTTAGTCATTAAGTCGTATCCGACTCTTCGTGACCTCGTATGGACCAGAGCACACCAGGCCCTCCTATCTTCCACTGCCTCCCGGAGTTGTGTCAAATTCATGTTTGTTGCTTCGGTGACCCTGTCCAGCCATCTCGTCCTCTGTCATCCTCTTCTCTCCTCCTGCCTTCACACTTTCCTAACATCAAGGTCTTTTCCAAGGAGTATTCTCTTCTCATGAGATGGCCAAAGTACTGGAGCCTCAGCTTCAGGATCTGTCCTTCCAGTGAGCACTCAGGGTTGATTTCCTTCAGAATGGATAGGTTTGTCCTCCTTGCAGTCCAGGGGACTCTCAAGAGCCTGTTCCCTCTTCCTCTTCTCCTGCAGTATTCCACCCTTCCCAACATTACTATCTTTTCCAGAGAATCCTGCCTTCTTGTGACCTGCCCAAAGGAGGACAGCCTCAGTTTCACTTTTTTTTTCTCCAGAGATAGTGCAGGCGTGATTTGCTCTAGGACCCACTTCTTCATCTTTCCGGCAGTCCGAGGTCAGAACAAGGTCACCACAAAGTTCTCCTCCAACACATCATTTCAAACAAATCAATTTTGTTTCCAGCTTTCTTCACTGTCTAGCTTCCATGCCTGTACATGGTGACTGGAATTACAAGAGTTCTCCACAAGACTGTGGATGATCTTTGTCTCTATTGACACATCTTTAGACTTGATTATCTTTTCCAATTCCTTCATGGCGACCCTTCTGAGTCTTAGTCTTTCTTACAATTTCTTCCCTGCAGCCTCCATTTGGGTTGATGACTAACCCAAGGTACAAAAAATCTTCCACTGTTTTCAGTTTCTTCATCGTCAACACTAAAGTTTTGCAAATCTTCTGTAGTCACGATTTTTTGCCTTCTTAACTCAACTGAGTTGCCTTCTTAATTCAACTGAGGTCCTGCTTTGGCACTTTCTTCTTCCTCCTTCATCAATAGTCATTGCAAGCCCTTGCTGCTTTCTGCCAGTAAGATACATATCTTAAATTACTGCTATTTTTTTCCACCAGTTTCCATTCCTCCTTCATCTGAATCTATTTTGGCTTTCTGTGTGATATGTCCTGTGTAGAGACTGAACAGATAAGCAGATAAAATATACCTTTGTCTGACACCTTTACTTATATATAGGACATCATTTTGCCTCTCCGTATTCTGTCCTAACCATAGCTTCTTGTCCACAGTACAAGTTACGCATCAGGATGACTGAGTGCTGAGGCAAACCCATTTTGTTCAGAACAACCCATAGATTCTCATAAGCCACATAGTCAAAGGCTTTGCTGTCGGTCTGATCTTCTGAATTTTTTGTTGCTCTCCAGCAGCCAGCAGATATTTACAGTATGATCTTGTCTCTTCCTTTTCAGAATCCAGCTTGAACACTGGGCATTTCTCACTCCATCTAAGGTAAAAGCGTATGTTGCAATACCTGCAAAATCACTTTGCTTGCATCAGAAATTAAAGCAATGCTCCTATAGTTACTGCTTTCCTTAGCATCTCCTTTCTTAGGGACAGGAATATATATTGAGCGTTTCCTGTCTGTGAGATATTGTTTTGTTTTCCACTGGGATTTTTTCTTGTTAGGATTTGGACAGATTTAGTCTCTATGGCTTCAAACCATTCTATTGGTATCCCATCTACCTCTGGTGATTTGTTTCTTCCAAGTGATTTTGGAGCAGCTTTCACTTTGCTTTCTAGAACTGTAGGTTTTTTATTGTAGGATTCCTCCTCAAATGAGGCTGTCATCCTTTTATCCTTCTGTGTAGGTCTTCAGCATAGTGGTTCTATCTTTTTATTTTCTCCTGGTCAGATAATGTGCTTGCCTGTTGGTCTCTCAGCATCCCTAATGTACTATTGAATTTCCCTTTGATTCATTGGATTTTCTGGAAGCGATCTCATTTTCCTCCTTTTGTTGTTTCTCTTTTATTTCTCTGCACCGGCTGCTGTAGTTTTCTTTGTCTCTACATGACACTCGTTGAAAAACTACATTCACAGTTCTGCCCCTACTTCTGTTACCTTTTGCTTCTCGTCTTGTTGTCAGTGAACTAAAGTGAAATGGAATGGGATATTTTCAGTCAAACAACTACAAAGTGTTCTACACTAGAAATGAAAAAATCGGGGAAAAATGGAGTAGCTATAATACTGAAGCAAGATGTAACACAGGCAATTACAGGCTACAATGCAAGATCTGGCTGAATAATATAGACTCCATGGAAAACCTATCAATCTAACCATAATTGAAAATTTGTACTCCCCCTACTAATGCTGAAAAACATGAAATTGAAAGCTTTTATGCAAATGTACAGAAAGAAATTAATCACACAACAAAACAACACATGCTTACTGTATAATCATAAGTGGCTGGAAAGAACAAGTAGGGAACAAAGCAGAACCAAATGTTGCTGGAAAATTTGGCCTAGGGAACAGAAATGAAGGAGGAAAACAACTCATAGAATTCCGCAAAGCCAACAAATTGTTTATTACAAATATATGCTTCAAAAAACCGAACAACCAATTGTACACGGACAAATCAGGCACCTCAATATAAAAACCAAATATACCTAATTGGAGACGGAAAAGCTGTATTCTCCCAGCCAAGAACAAGATCAAAATTGGTCTGTTACTGATCATGAACTGTTAATTTCCAATATTAGAATAAAGCTGAAAAAGAACACTAAAAGAATCACAATGCCAAAATCTAAACAACATTCTGAATGAATTTAAAAACTGCATAAAGAATGGATTTGCATTACTAAACTGACCATGAACCAGAGATATCATTAGGGAAGAAAGCAAAAAGACAATTCCTGTAATAAAAAGAAAAGCCTAGATGGATGAGAGAGAAGAAACACTAAAAATAGCAAAGGAAAAAGCAGAAGTAGGGTTAGAACCCTGAATGCTGTTTTTGAATGACTGTCACGAAGAGGCAAAGAGAATTACTAAGTAAATAGATATGGATTAAGAACAATGCACAGAGGGGCTAAGATCCAGAAGGAGAGAGAAAAGTTCAGTCAAAATTACTGTATTTTTTGCACCATAAGACTCACTTTTTCCCCACAAAACAGGGGGGTGGAAACTCTGTGCATCTTATGGAGCGAAGAAAACAGATTATATTTTCCTGTTTTCTTCTCCTAAAAAATCGGTGCGTCTTATGGAAAGGTGCGTCTTATGGAGCGAAAAATACGGTATTTTCTAATCTGGGAATACATCCAATTATTCCTGAGAGCAACCTGCCAAAGAAAATAGCAAGGGACACAACCAGTGCGCCAAGCTGTGTGCGAAAGCAACTGACTAACAATCAAGAACAACTTCCAAAGCCAAGGGGCACATCTGAACCAATAACCCTACTTTATACACACTGAGAACACATAATTCAAGGGGCTGGGATTGTGGCCTCCAAAACAGCTAGATAACTGCAGGCGTTAATACAGTGTACCGCAGCAAAGGAGGAGGGCCGTTTCCAGGGTTGAAGCCTAAGCTGTGTTCATCCTCCTCATGTCAAATATCATGAAACTGGTGCTGAATTGGCTGCCCCTGTCTTGAAAAGACCACTATAATGCCAGGGAAGGCACAGAAGACGATGACTGAGGGGCTGAAGGAACTGGGGCACCTTTCTCAAGAGAAAAAGCTGGTGGGTTTGGGCCTTAAAGCTTCAAGAGGAGACAAAAGAATGAGACAAAGATGCCATAAAATCAGGAGGACAGGTGTGGGAAAAGTGAACAAGCAGAGGTTTGCCTCCCTTCCTTACCGGCACAGAATTTAAGACTGGGATATTTTCAAGAGGCGAGTCAGGCAGTTTGTGGGGGAAGAAAGCCTCCAAAAGTGCCTGGCAGCTGCTCTTTGCCAAGATTGACTCAGGCCTCGTCTGGCAACAGAGGCCTCGGTTAAGGCTCTAGGCACACAATCCTTCTTTCCAGACTCACCTGTGATCACACCGGGTGCTTGTGCAGCCATCACAGCCTGTGGGAGTGCCCCCAGGGGCTGTGCTAAGGTCAGCGCCGGAGTCACTAGTCCTGGAGTGGTTAAGGTGCTCAGGACAGCAGCGCCTGTCACTCCCGCCACCGCTTCCTGCAGCACAAGAGTTGGCACTGAAACGTTAGCCCTGCTACAGCAGCCAGAACATTCCGCTTAGGAGAAGGAGTCCGCTGCCCGCTCTGCGGGGGAGCCCACCCCCCCCACCCTGCTATCTGCTCTAGGAGGAGGGGCTCCTTCTCCCAAGAAGGAAGAGCACAGGACCACAGAAGCCACAGAGGTTCTGTTCAGGGGAAGACAGTCCCTTTATAGCAGGGGTGGGCAACAGCCAACCTGCCCCGTCATCCACCTGGCTGAGTGCTGAAGCCTCCCCCCTCTACCTTCCAGGCCTTGATTCCTCACCTGAGCTGTGATCTTTGCTGTGGCAGCAGCTGCTGCTACTGCTGCTGCAGGAGGGAGCCCACCGGGCGTTGCGGGAGTCAGGAGCGGCATGGGGGGAGTGACCGCTTTGCCAACACGAAGGTACTGGCCGCCCAGGTCAAAGAGGTTCATGGACGAGACGGCATCTTGAGAGGACTGCGCCTTCTCATACTCTGCCAAAACAAACCAACCAAGAAAAGCCACTGCTATGAGAACAAGCACCCCAGCCACACACTTCCCTCAGTAACTCACCCGCGTCTCGTGAATTCTGTATCAACGAACTCAGGGACGGTCAAAATCACGAATGCCACTTAACCTACAGTGCTAAAACGGTGGCTCTCTGCCACAAGCAAAGAAAACTGATCTGAGCTGCTACTGCAACCAAGAAAGCCCAAAACTTCAGCTCAAGACACGCCTTCTGCTTTTTTCCCTTCACTTGTCCTTCTTTAGAAAGTGCCTCAGCAGCTTCAGCTGAGTTCCCCCCCAGCAGCATCAGCCGCATTTCTGCCGGGAAGAATGGAAGGAAGGGCTCTGTGCGGGGCCCAGGCGCCACACAGTGTCTGCACAGGCTGCAGTAGTGACATCAACAGCTAACTTGCTTACCAATGAACCCGTAGCCCTTGTGCTTCCCTGTTGTGGGATCTCGGGCCAGCGTGCAAGATTTGATCTTTCCGAAGGCCTCAAAGACGCTCTTGATATCGTCATCAGAAAGGTCCTGGTGGACTGAGGCCACGTAAATGCGGTTGAAGGCCCGGGCCTCCTCGGCCAACTGATCGATGATGGGCTGGGCTTGGCCAATGTTGCTGGGCCTGCCAACCTGCAAGCAGAGGGCTCTCCTTCAGGGATACCAGCAACACCCCACACCCCTGCAGAGAAATGCCCCTCAGCCCTGCGCCTAACAGCACAGAAACCTGTTCCCCCCCCCAATTACTCTTGGCATCTAAAGACAACCTGAGGAACACCGGGGCAAACCCCTCAACCCACCCCTTTCCTTCAGCAATGTATTTGGGGGGAGGGTAAGCTGTGTAGACACCCTGCAATTCTGCACCAGGTCTATGGAACGTGCTGATGGATCCTGCTCCTCTCTGGAAAGGATCTGGAAGCTGCCGGCCTCGAGGGCTGGGCGGGTTTGTGCACAGAGAGGCCAGAATGCTTGCTGCCAGCCACAGAGGAGGACAGGAGAGGAAGCCGGCAGGGGAGGGAGAGAGGCTCCTTCCCCAAAGGAGGACCGAGACAAACAGGCCACGCTCGCCTTTCTCATGGCTGCTACTCACCTTGATGTTCCGTCCTCCCAGCATGACCGAGTTCATTTGTTCCAGGGCTAACTGCGCGGCTTCAGGCACCTCATACTCCACAAAAGCAAAGCCCTGGGGTGGGGAGAAGAAAGGAGGTTACTGGGCAGCAGCCAGCAGCACAGGCAGCCCTGACCCGCCCAGGCCTCCCACAGCAAAACAGACCTTGCTGCTGCGGCACCAACCTTGTGCTTCATTGTCACAGAATCCCATGACATGTCAATGCTCTTGATAGGGCCAAAAGGGGCGAAAGCCTGCCGGATCGTGTCCTCGCCCAGCTCATAGTAAATGGAACCCACGTAGACCCGGCACATAATGGCCAGGGCCCGCTGCCTCTGAGCGGCCATCTGTAGCGGAGAGAAGATCTGGCTGGTTAGCTTGGGGGGGAGGGCAGATCAGGCAGAGGACAGCCCTGCCCCACAGCCCCTCCCCCTTCCAAGGAGCAGCAGAGGCCTCCAGAGTGGCCAAAGGAATCGCACGCTGCTGGGAAGGCCCAGCAGCCCTGGCCCAGCCCTCCCTGGCCTCCCTCTGGCAGAGGAAGCGACCTAGCATCCACCCTGGACCCCACCCCAAACAACCAGAGACACACCGTTTTGGGTCTCGTCTTCACTTGGCAGCCACTCCCCCGCCCCCAGGATCCTGCCTCTCCCTCCGAGCAGGCACCGCTGGGAAGACACACCAGTCCACACACACAAACACCTTCCTCCTGCCCAGCCATGTGGCCTCTGGAAGTACCTGCCGCTCTCCCGTGTGTGTACAGTAACAGCAACTCCACCCCAACCATCTCTTCAAATAATGACCCGGCCGGAACCCTAAACCACCTGCCTGCACACCAAAGCCAGCTGGTCTCTGAAACCAGGCTTAGGGGCCTCCAACTCCCAGCTTGCTTGTCTTTAAGGCGAAGATGCCGCAGGAAGCTATAGCGGCCTCCTCTGAGAGCAGAAGCCACATACCCGCATGGCCCGCAGGAAAAGAGGGGACAGCAGTTCTGTCTGGAGAGGAAAGAACAAGCTGCTGCCCTCAGAGGCCCTTCGGACGCAAGCAAGAGGGAACCCTCGCCCGGGAGCTCAGCTCTGTCCAGGCTTGGACTGGGCAACAGGGCTCAGCCCTGAGCGCTTCTGTCGTCGATAAAGAAAGCTAAAACTTGGCCTCGGCCCCCACATGCCGGGCCGCACGCTCAGAGCCTCCCTGAATGGCCCAGTGGCACCTGCCCTTCTTGCCATCCTCTCCCATCTGAGCTCCCTGGGGGGGGGGCTGGGTGGCACGGAGAGGCCAGCCAGACTCTTCCCTCCTGCCCTGCCATAAGTGGGGGTAGGGGGGTGCCTTGACCTGGCTGGCAACAGGACCTGAAGCCTGAGGGGCCACTCCTGGGGTCACTCCTACGCTCTCAAGAAATCCAGGGCTCTGAGGACCTCTCCGCATCCCCCGGCACAGTTCAGGAGCCAGCAGAGCCAAGAGTTAGGGAGAGGGAGGGCGTGCATTGGTGAGAGAAGCAAGTGGGGGCAAGGAGAGGTACCCCACCCAAGGACTTCCATGCTTTGCCCTCCTGAGGCCAGCAGGCAGTGCTCGGCAGGGGCCAGAGCAGCCAGGAAAGCCACAGGCTGCACTAATAGCACCCCCCCACCAGCGAGGAGCTGCTGCTGCTGCTGCTCCAGCACTCAGTGACTTGGTCACTCAAGGAGCAAGCCTGCTCACCCGAACCCAGCTACCTAAGCCCAACCAGCCGGTCCGTGGAGCGTGGCCAGTACCTGCTGCCTAGAACGAAGCCCTTTCCTGGAGCGCCTTGGCTCTGGTGACCCCTTGAGCCGGGCTCTTCAACGGCTCCCCGAGGGCTCCGGAGGGTTTCTCCCTGCTGCTCACCCGCCGCGCAGCAATACCTGTGAGCTCTATAGGGAGTCGAGGGCCAGCCTGCTAGAAGCCAAGCCCTGCTCGAGGGAGCGGAGAAGGTTCTTATCCTGGGCTCCAGCCCCAGGGACATGCAAAGGGTCAGGCCCCACTGGCCACCAGAGCCTGGTTACCAATTCTGTGGTAACTTTTCCAAACCACCCCCCCTCCCCACCTGCCTGCCCCTCATCAACCCGGCTCATCCTCTTAATGGTCTTCAGGGAGAGGGTTCCAACCTGCCCTGAGCACCTGTAATATCCCCACACCCGGCTGCCAGGCCTCTGGTGCCCCATGCTGGCCCACTGGCGAGTTACCTTGGCAGTTACTTTGAGGTCTGGACCTAGAAAGGCGTCCCTAGATAGGCGTCTCTCCCAGCTGCTTGAGTCTAATGCTCTCTCTCTCTCTCTCTCTCTCAATCTCTCTCTACCTCTTCCCAGGTCCTCCAAGGGCCCGGCTTTCCTCAGCCCAAGGGGCTCCCTCTTGGCCTTGGCTGGCAGGGCATGTCCAGAGCGGCTGCATGGGGGGAGGGAGGGAGGGGAGAGGGGGAAGGCCACAGCTACGTCCTCCCCATGCTAGGCCCTGACTATGACCAAGTGCCCCAGAAGAAGTGAATGTGTCTATTGACCGATTGTAAAGGTGAGAGAGGATCTCCAAAGCCCATTGTCACTGCTGCCATCTGAAAGACAGTAAAGACAGAGTTCAGTCTGTGGGAGCTGAGCACAGGATGGCTTTTCGTCAAAACTCAAGTGGAAGAGGCCTCTCCTTTCCTCCTTCCCTATCTGCCACCTCCTCCTTACTGCACAACCCTTGCCACCCTGAGAAAGCGGGGGCCGGGGCTTCAGGACTGCTGGGACTCCTCTGTGACCCTCAACAGATGACTAGCTGTGGGAAATGCTCCTCCCTCCAGAGGGCCAGAGCTGCTCAAGGGCCTGGCGCTAGCCCTACCACTCCATGACCTAGCTGACGACTCCCGAGCACAAGAGTTGCCCCCGTGGCCACTAACAGTCCCCCTGGCAGGGAGAGGGCAATATACACTCAGCAACCCCAGTCACCCTACTCCAGGCAGGCCAGGAGCAGAACGCCTATCAGGGAGCTCGGCTCTCCTCTCCTTCCCTCCCCTCTGTCTTCGCCCTCCCTCCCTCCCTCTCTCTCTCTCTCTCTCTTTCTCCCCCTTCTCCAAGCAGCTAAACACCCCCTCCCCCCAACACCAATGCAAGCAAGTATGTGGGCCTGGGAGCTGGCAGGGTGGCCTAACAGGCCACACTTCAATTTCACAGTGGAAACAGAAGCGGAAATACCTGGCTCCAGACCAGTCTCAGGGCTGTGCAGTGGCTCTAAGGGCATGAGGGCTCCTCCACCTTGGGGGGAAAGGGAGCATCAAAGGCGGGGGTTACCTAGCAGGGGCCTCACCTGAAGGTTCGTGAGCTGCTGCTGCTGGTGCGCAATGGTCTGCTTCACTAAAACGCTCTTGATGCTTTGCTCCATCGCGTACTTCTTGGCCTGAAGGGAAAGGAAGAAAAACCCAGAGTCACAGCACAGACCAGAGCAAGCCATCCCAGCAGAGCGGAGCAGAGCCTCTTTGCCAGCACCAGGGAAGTGGAGCATCAGGATGCGGCACCCGAGGGGGGGGGGAGGTGCAGCAGGTGCAGGACCTGAAGAACCTCGCTCTGAAGTCAGGAGGAGCCACAGCTGCTAACAACTGGGAGGGCAACCCCTGCCGCGGGCCAGGACGGTCTGCTTTGCCTCGCCCATCCGCATGCCCTTCGTCCACACAGCCCCAAGCCCACTTCTGTAGCGGTTGTCTCAGAGCCTCCAGCTCCCAAAGCTGTCAAGACGGCGTGGGCCCCAAGGAAGCCTCCCTGGCGGGAGAGGAAGCAGGCAGGGGACAAAGCATGGCAGCTCCCTCTGGCCACTAAATGTCCCATCTGGGCACAAACAATCAGCACCGGTGCTCCCAAAGGTGTTCTCAGGAGGGCCATGAAGCGGCTGAAGAAAAGGGGCACAGCCCAGGGTCCTCCACTGTCTCTACATGGTAACAGCCACCCCTTCTCACCCCTGCTGCGGCTGGCAGGGCAAATCCAGGTGAGAACTCCTAGTGTCCCAAAAAACCTTCTCTGGAGCCCCCTGGAGGGCCTCCCCCTATTACTCCAGAACCAGGCCATTTCCCAGCCCACTCCCCTGCACTGGAACGGCTTCTCTCCCCAGCAGCAGTGCGTGAGCAGGTGACGGAAGGCAGCAAGCAGAACCCTGAAAGCAACAGACTGTCCACCTTCTACACTATCCTCCAAACCTTGCTGCCACACCCCTATCAGTGCCCACAGCCCACCACAGTGGGTTAGAGCAGAGGTCGTCAACCCCCCCAGTCAGCAGCCCGGTGCTGGTCTGTGGCCTGAGCCGGGCCCCGGAGACAGACCTCCTGCCCCCTCACGCACTCCCCTTCCCACAGCTGCTTTGTGCACATGCACACGTGCCAACACTGGCATGAGCGCTCCCTACCCCTTTACGCATGCGCCTGCACGAAGGGATGGGCGGGTGTGCAGGAGCTCTTGCGCATGCACCAGAGGGTAGGGGAGCGCTCACGCTGGCGGGCGCACACTCCTCCACCCCTTTGCGCATGCGCCCAAGAGTGCAACTGTGCCTGCATGGGGGGGGTGTCCCACGCCTCCTCAGAGGCTCAGCCGGTCCGCAGTCCCAAAAAGATTGGGGACTGGTTGGTTAGAGAACTCTGAACTTGGAAGAGCAGAGGCCTCCATGCCTACGAGGCACGACCCAGACCAGCACTGGCAACCTCTAAGCCTCGCTCCAGCTCAGGAGAAATACAACCACCTCCTTGGTCCTGCGGCCAGCCGGCCGGCCAACAGGCATAGCTCTCCCATCCCTACACAGACTGGCCTTTGCCAACTAACAGGTTACTAAATCAAACCTCTGATCTGGGGGCGGGAGGGAGGGAGGACTTTCTATTTCTCACTAAGCTAAGGGTTTAAATGAGGCTTTCAACCATCATTTCAACCCAACTGTGACTTCATACCATCACTTGTTTATTTCTCTTTCAACATTACCAACCCCAAAGGTGCCTGTTTTTCAACTACACTGTGAGCTGCTTTGACTCCCCACTCCAGAAGAAAAACAGGATACAGAGTGCATAAAAGACCCCACGAGGTCCCTGGCCCTTGAAATCCCTGGGCCGCTGCCACCTGAACTCCACCAGGGCTCTTGGAAAAGAGGAAAGGGTGCCAGCCTGCTCCCACGGGGGCAGGCCAGCCTAAGCAGCACAAAAAGTTTCAGTGGAGCACTTCTCACGGTGCCCTTTTTGCCTGAGATGCCTTCCTTCCTGCTTCGTTACTATGCCCCATCTGCCCCCCCCGGTCCTGTTTCTCACCACTATAGGACACCCACCCCACTGAGCACAAGAGCTGCCAAAGAAACACTTACCTTCTGAAGTGCCTCCTGCTGCTCTGGGGTGAGGGGAGGAAGCCCCAGCTTGGCTGCTGTGCTCTGTCCATTTTCCACCTTCACAGTCTCTGTGCTCTAAGAAGACAAGAAATACTTCCTTCAGCCAAAAGCAGAAACAGCACAAGAACAAGCAGCACTTGCTGTTCCTTCTTCCGCCTCAGCCCTGTCTCATGCAAAGGGCCTGACCAGGAGGCACCTGCCAGACACCCAGAGTGCATTAGCTAGAAATAAAAACAAACAAAAACCAAACCAAACCAAAGGAGGAAAACGCAGAATGTTCCAGATGAAAATGACACACACTAATGAGGCCCATACCCCCCGCCTTGTTTTCCACCAAAGACGCAGCAGCAACCAGACCATGGAATGCCCTCCTGACTGAGATTTGTCTGGCGCCGACGCTGATGACATTTCGGCGCCAGGTCAAAACCTTCCTGTTCCAGAAGGCTTTTAATTGAAATAATATTAGCTGTGGGTCTGATGGCAATTTTAATTGTATTTTAATTGTATTTTAATTATTTTATCTTTTACTGTATTGAACTTTAATTATTGTAAGCCGCCCAGAGGCCTCTGGGTAGTGTGGGTGGCATATAAATTGAATAAATAAAATAATTAAAATAAATATAAATAAATAAACCACACAACTACACATGTACAGAATGGGTACTGCTGATCCCACACACACCCCCTCTCTCTCACACACACATATATGAGAAAAGGAGGCAGGCTTGCCAGAGTAGCAGAGCTGCTCTGTCCCCTGCTGGCCAGGTAAATGGGCTTTTCCACCTGAGTTCCAGCTGTGAACACTAAGCCGCTCTCAAGTCAGACTTGGGAAGTTAATAAGGGAGAGAAAGAACACTGGATAAAGCAACCTGTCTCTGGCAAAATGAAAGAAATCAAATGGCCTGTAAGTCACCCAGCCGGCCAGACGCTAGGAAAGTCTTATTGAGGCTTTTTGGGCCTCAAATCCCAGAATCCCCCAGGCAGGATTATGAGAGTTCCTGGCCACAGACCCAGAGGCTGCAATCCTGTTGTTAATGGACAAGAAAAGAAACTGTTCAGATGCTTCCTAGATGTGGCAGTCTCTCTGCCCTTCTAGCGGACGCCCCCCCGTGCTTGCGTGCACATGCAAACAAGTGCTTGTGTGCTTTCTCTTGCGCAGGCGCACATGTAAACAGCGGCACGGCACTTGTCTGGGCACAGGCACACTCCTGTGCATGCGCAAACAGCAGCGTGGCACTCGCACAGGTGTACTGAAGCACGCACGCAGCCGCAAACAGGCTGTGCAGGGGTGAGTGTGTGCGGGGGGGGAGGTCCATCTTGGCAGCCCGGTCAAGCTTAGGCCATGGGGGACCTCTGCTTTAGATGACACAGAGCACGTCCTGAGAAACTAAGACACCCAGGACACACTTCCCCTTTTTGAATCTTAACGACATGAAATGGACCCAACACAAGGCCTTGGTCCAGGTGAGTGAAATGTAGGTTTCTATCTGAGAGTCCAAAAAATCTGAAAGGCCCATCCTTGTCATACAGCAGGTGTGCCGGAAACCGCCTCTCTCTACCCTCCACCCATCAACCCAGGGTTGAGGAAAGAATACTGGGTGCTTCTGAGAGGAGAACTAGAAACTGTCTTACTTACAGGAAACAAGTTGGTACTTTGGTGGGGACTGACCAACAGTGCTGACAGCTCTCAGTGGCTCTGCGTGATTTGCAAACACAGGATTCTTTCTGAGCCCTGCCTGGAGACGCTGGTGACCTTCTTCAGAATTCAGATTAAGTGCTCGATCACTGAGCTCTCAAGAGCGGCAGGGACAGACCCCCCCAGGCAGGGGGATGACCCACCCATCTGGGCCTGCCCTTGCGTTGTACTCCCTCTCAGGCTTGTGCTGAGGAGGCCAAACAACACACACAGTGGTGGGGGGGGCAAGCCGGAGGATCCGGTACCTGTGATACTGAGCCAGACCCTTTGCCCCACCTATTAGCAGGGGTAGGTGGGTGGGTCGGGCTCCTCTAGGGCCCAGAGGTCACCTGCGCCCTCTTTTCAGCTTTCCACGTGGGAGGAGTCGCACAAGAGCCCTCCACCCCTAATGAGGAGGCGGCGGCCCAGAACATCCCGAGAGAGGGAGAGGGAGGGGGAGGGGGGCGAGGCAGCCCGCGTAAGACCACCGACAACCACGGCTCCTCCTTCGATACTGGCTGGGCGGAGGCGCCCTTAGCTCCGGCCCCGCGGGCGTCTCTCTCTCTCTCTCTCTCTCTCTCCCTGCCTGGGAAGCCCCGCTTCGCCCTCGATCGGCGAAGGCTCCGGCGAGCCATCTGGGCGGCCGGCCCCGCCCGCCAACCCTCCTCGGGTCACGTGCCTCTCGCGCGGGCACCCTGAGGGCCCCTTTGAGCGAACCACGCATGCGCAGGGCGCTCTTTCCTCTCTCCCCCCCCCACGCCGTACAGCCCGCATCCCTCAGGAATTAAAGACCAAGCACAGACTACGATTTCCAGCAGCCACGCCGGCTCTCTGCGAGGCGGCGGGCGGGAAACCCGCGCGGGGAATGCTGGGAGGCGTAGTCCCGCCGCCTTCCCCCGCCCCGGCCAGCGCCCCCACCCGCCCTCGCCTCATCACTCAGCACCCGCGCCCACCTTCGGCGGCTGTCCCCTCACGTCGACCACCCCCCCATCCTTGAGGCGCGCGACGGGCCACCCTCTCGGTCTCGGGCCTTTCTCTCCCCCCCCCCGGGACCAGCGCGTCGGGGAACAGCTCACCAGAGAGAGCGCCGTCGTCGCCGCCATCTTCGCCGTCTCCTCCTTGCCCGAGCACCAAGATCTCGCGAGACGTGAGGGCTGGCGGTTACGTCTTCGTTGTGCTATAGAGAACGGGCGCCTAGAGCGGCAGGACCCGGTTCCTTTCCTCGAGGAAAGAGGCGCGAATCTCTTGCGAGGGGGCGCGGCAGGAGGTCGGCCTCCAGGGAGGCGGAACTGTCACTCAGCGCAGCGAGCTCCGCCCCTGCTTCGCAGCCGCCCAAACCTGACGGACCGCCCTGGGGGCGGGGCCTCGCGGGGATCCGGGGATCCTCCCAGCCAGCCCTCTTACTGGGCATGCGTGGCTCTCTCTCGGGCTGCTGGATGCGCCTCCCAAGAGTCGTGGCATGTTCGCTAAGTGGGCGGGGAATAAATCTAAGTAAATAAATGAATAGTTCCGTTTCCGATGCGTTTTTAAAAAGCATTTTCAACATTGTTGCAATAAAATATTACTGTTTATGGTATTAGGTGTAGTATTTTTTTTTTAATTTGGTCGTTTACAGCTTCTTAAAATTCGTTGTCCTTGTAAAGAATTATTGTTGATGCATGTTGTCGGTGATAACATATTCAGAGTCCTCTTTTGCTAAGGGACCATGCATTCAAAATCTCTCCCTGCCTGCTTGGGTTTCCTTTGTACGGCCCAGCTCTCTATTCCAGATTGACGCAGGAGTGTAATTGCATGAACCATGGGGGGGGGGGGGAATGGGTGCCTTGCTGTTAATTAACAAGGTGCTGCTCTCATTGCTAAGGTGTGTGCAATGATGAGACATGAAGGGGAAGGTGAGCAGGAGCTGGCTCAGTTACTACCATGAGTTACACCTTTACTCTCAGGCCAGCATGAATCCAGAACAGTAGTTTGTCTCCCTTGGTTGGGCAAGCCTGGCATATTTGGAAGACAGCCCATACTCCAGTTACACAGTATTAGTCTTGCTGGCAACACCTTGGCCTTGGCCTTCCCTTTCCTGCCCTGTGGCATGCATTTCTGCTGTGGTGGGTATGAAGTTGCCCTGAGCATTAGGGAGGGAGGGATCTTTCGGTTTGAGGTTGGAGGGAGGGTTTCAAATGTGACCCTTTGGAGCTCCTGGGTCCATTACTGTTCACATATTTGTTCATTATATTT
Organism: Pogona vitticeps; assembly: GCF_051106095.1. Lineage (NCBI taxonomy): Eukaryota > Metazoa > Chordata > Lepidosauria > Squamata > Agamidae > Pogona > Pogona vitticeps. The sequence goes on along the minus strand of NC_135786.1, from coordinate 240,724,085 downwards.
TAATTGTATTTTAATTATTTTGCCTTTTATTTTGCCTTTTTATTGTATTTTAAATGCTGTAAGCCGCCCAGAGTAGTGTGGGCGGCATATAAGTTAAATAAATAAATAAATAAATAAATAAATAAATAAATAAATAAATAAAAATGACAGAGTTGTGTAAGTTGGTTCCCGGTTCTGCATTTCTTCAGGGCCACCTGGTATGGCCCCCCTGCAGGCGCCCTTGAGATTCCTGCATGCTTCATGGCCCACTTCTGCCATTTGCAGGGAGAGAGAGAGAGAGAGAGCCCAGGAGAAGATCCACTGGCATCAAGAAGAAACTGTTTAGACCAGTGGTCAGGGAATGGGTAAATTACCCCAAATGGGGTAAAAATGAAAATACGGGGGGTAATGAGAATGGTCGCAGCAGTGCAACCGTCCTCATTACCCCCAGGCATTTTATTTCTGACAATGCTGTGTGTAGGCGGGTGTTCTGTCATGGGGAGAGCAAGCCCTGGCGAGAAACTGCCCAGGGCACCCGCCTACCCTCCTCACCTCCAAAGTGAGGGCGGCATACCGGGCCAGCTGGGCTCTTTGCCTGGCGGTGGAGCCCTGGCCGGGGCTCTCCTTCCTGCCCACCCAGGGCACTGGCGAGGAGGCCCCCTTCCCACCCCGCCTCACCTGAGCTCATGAACGTGGACCTGCCAGCCCTACGGTGCCTGCCTCCCCTTGCCAAGGATGCGCTTTCCAGCAGCTCCAGATTGGCTGCTCAGGCAGCGGCTACAGGTCCTCGGCAGGCGCAGAGGCGGGGTGGATGGCGAGAGCAGGGGGCGGTGCTGGGGGGGTGGGGTAATGTTGGTGTATATAAATTGGGGGGGAATATAAAAAAGTTCCCTGACCCCTTATTTAGACCAACTGTTTCCTTCATATCTTCTTTTTTTTAATGGGCCATAAAAACGAAATGGCCAATGGGGAGCTATACTCCTTGTACTCTAAACAGCAAACTTTGCCGCATCCTGGAAGTGATAGTCTGTGATTTATTTAGAGAAGGCGAGAAGGAAATTAGCCAGGGTGTGGTTCAGTAAGGAAGATGCATCAACACGTTAGTCAAAGATGCCAAATGGGAGAAGCTGCCTTAGAAATTATGTTCACACAAAGTCACCGTTATACTTTCAACCTTTTTATGGAACATTTCCTTGATTCAAAAATCCATGTAGATGAACTATAGCTGTAGGGATTCCTAGCAGTAGAATGATGCTAATATGGTGCTAATAACAATGCAGCTTCATGCAATAAACATGCACCTTTCCATAGAAGCACCAAATGTACGTTACACTGATCGTTCCTGTTGGCCTCAGCCAGCATAGCTGTGGTGGTGGATGATAGGAATTGTAGTCTAACAACATCTTGAGGCCCACAAGTGGCCCACCAGTACAGGAAGTAATCCTGGGCTTTCAGTGGCTAGACGTGGAAGGAGAACAGCTCAGATTCCCTGGAACAGTTGGCGAAAGTGGATTTATTCAGAACGATAGGACAGAGGCTCAACACTCACGGCATTAGGGCACGCATTCCTTAAACTGGAATACTCAGCTGACATGGTGAATAACAGACCCAGGCTGGTCAGGGAACCAGAGAATGACCATGGTCACCAAAAGCAACCGGCTGAGGTCCCTGAGCGGCTCCCTCCGTGCCCTGCAGCTCATTCCGGAGAACAAGGCTTCCCTTCCCCAAGGCTTTGGTGGGCTACCCAGATGCCACACTACTCATGGGCCATAGGGAACACCACGAGAAGTATACAGAGGCATGAATGAGACCCAGCCACAAACAGAAATGCCTAGTTCTGCACTGACCACACCCTCAGGGAACTCTGCAAGGTACATCACAACACCAAGGGTTGATGCCATGGTTCATCCCCTGATGTGGTTTATGCCACCAGTGCTGTCCCCCCCCCCCCCCCGCTTTCTACAGAGGGAACTAAAGGACACCAATCTGGCATGAGGAACGGCAGGCAGCCCAGAGAAACAAGTTGCGGGACGTTCCAGGCTCCCAGGACAGTCTGTGGCGGCTCTCCGGGTGGCCCTTGCGAGGAAAAAGGAGTCACGATGAGAAACAGCAGAGACGGGCTATCTCTAGGGGCCTCAACAGAGATCAAGACTTCTTGGTACACTACCAATCTTAGTCGTAACCCAGGATTCTGCAGTATCCTATGAATAGAAAATACTTGTCTCTATTGGTAGACTCTCCCCTCAGTCCCAGAAACAACTTTTAGCATTCCTGTGACAACCAAGGTCCGCTTGGCATAGAGCTTGTCACTCTGGCAAGGACTCACTTATTTGAGATCATCTCTTTCCATTGCTGCTTTGTTCATCATCTGCATCCCCACCTAGTCCTAGACAAATATACGTATCTACCAGTATAGAGACAATATATGTGCACTCCTTGGGCCTCAAGGAGTAGATCTGGATACAAGACAACTCGTACACTGGAATAAATGTGCTAGTGCTTAAAGTGCCAGAGTATTTTGCTCCCTGCTCCTTTCCTCCCTCCCTGGAAAAGACCCTGATGTTGGGAAAGTGTGAAGGCAAGAGGAGGAGACGGGGACAACAGAGGATGAGATGGATGGACAGTGTCATGGAAGCGACCAACATGAATCTGATCCAACTCCGGGAGGCAGCAGAAGACAGGAGGGCCTGGAGTGCTCTGGTCCATGGGGTCACGAAGAGTCGGGCACGACTTAACGACTAAACAACAACTTTCCTCCCCTGTAGTCTTGACAACATGCTGAGGCAAACCAACACGAAACAAATACATAGTCCACACTGCTCTTGAGTAGTCCGGAAATACCCTAAGAGGAACAGTCCAGTCCTTGACAGCTTGTCCTTAAGGGTTCTGCTTCTTCTCCCACAAGCCAGAGCGTGATGATGCACATGGGTGATGGATGCTCCTTCAGCACAGGACAGTGTGACATTTCCCATGTGCAGCTTAACTGGGTCTGTGTGGATGCATGTTGAGAGCTGCAAGTGGAGAGACAGGCCTGCTTTCTAATGCAGTGTTGGATTCTTGTGAGAAAATTGGGCCACCCTCGGTCAAATGTGCTTTGATTTGTATTCCCCCCCCTTGAGCCAAGGGGTTGGACTCCATGGCTTTACAGGCCCCTTCCAACTCCGTTTATGCTAAGATTCTGTAACTGTTGCTTCAATGAAGTCTGATAGTCTGGAACAATCTTAATCAGCCTGGTTCAGTCTGTTAAATGAGGGACCTGACACCCCTTTTTAATAACCTGTGCCGTTATGTGTGCAGCCTGTATATGCTTTCATGCACCTATTATGCTCAGTATCCCAGAAGAAAAGAAAAACTATTTTGTTCTTTTCCCATTACTTTCTGGACAGCCACCATGTTGTTATGTAGAATCGTTATGTATGACACTGTGCTCCAGTGTTCAGTTGGCAGTAGGTGTAGACAAAAGACTTGTGAGTGGATCAGCTGCTCGTGGAAATACCTCTGTATAGATATGCACATTTACCTCATAAAAACAAGTTTGCTGCAAACATCACTTCTCCAGAGTTTCACCCAGCCACCCTTCTCTGGACTGGTGGGGGGGGGGCACAGTTTATTTCATGGTCCCTCCTCTTACCATTATTATATGTTTGTGATGAATGGTCAGAGTGGACCTTTCCTTAGCTCACTGGAAGGCTCTGTCTACCTGGCGGGCATTTTCTTGGGAAGAAGTGTCATGGGATGTCTCTCGCTTCAGCAAACTGTCTGCATTCCCAGAGAGAGGCGGATCCTTCAAGGTGTGCTGCCCACTGTTGTTCTTAGTATGAACCCAAGGGCCAAAGAATGCTCCAACTACCGTACAATTGCACTCATTTCCCACGCTAGCAAGGTTATGCTCAAAATCCTACAAGGTAGGCTTCAGCAGGATGTGGACCGAGAACTCCCAGAAGTACAAGCTGGATTCCGAAGAGGCAGAGGAACTAGAGACCAAATTGCTAACATGCGCTGGATTATGGAGAAAGCCACAGACTTCCAGAAAAATATCTACTTCTGCTTCATTGACTATGCAAAAGCCTTTGAATGTGTGGACCACAGCAAGCTATGGCAAGTCCTTAAAGAAATGGGAGTGCTTGATCACCTTATCTATCTCCTGAGAAACCTATATGTGGGACAGGAAGCAACAGTTAGAACTGGATATGGAACAACTGACTGGTTCAAAATTGGGAAAGGAGTGCGACAAGGCTGTATATTGTCCCCCAGCTTATTTAACTTATATGCAGAATACATCATGCGGAAGGCTGGACAGGAGGAATCCCAAACCGGAATTAAGATTGCCGGAAGAAATATCAACAACCTCAGATATGCAGATGATACCACACTGATGGCAGGAAGTGAGGAGGAATTAAGAAAACTTGTAATGAGGGTGAAAGAGGAGAGTGCAAAAAATGGTCTGAAGCTCAACATCAAAAAAACTAAGATCATGGCCACTGGTCCCATCACCTCCTGGCAAATAGAAGGGGAAGATATGGAGACAGTGACAGATTTTACCTTCTTGGGCTCCATGATCACTGCAGATGGTGACAGCAGCCCCGAAATTAAAAGATGCCTGCTTCTTGGGAGGAAAGCGATGACAAACCTCAACAGCATCTTTAAAAGCAGAGACATCACCTTGCCAACAAAAGTCCACATAGTCAAAGCTATGGTTTTCCCTGTAGTGACATACGGAAGTGAGAGCTGGACCATAAAGAAAGCTGACCGGCAAAAAATTGATGCTTTTGAATTGTGGTGTTGGGGAAGTGTGAGGGCAAGAGGAGAAGGGAATGACAGAGGATGAGATGGCTGGACAGGGTCATTGAAGCGACCAACATGAATTTGATCCAACTCCGGGAGGCAGTGGAATACAGGAGGGCCTGGTGTGTTCTGGTCCATGGGGTCACGAAGAGTCGGACACGACTAAATGACTAAACAACAAAAAAGGTAGACTAGCTGGCAAGGAAGGGACGAGGGTCAGACCGCTCAGGGAGAAGTTCTGCATGAGGTCATGCATGTAGTCTGTGGGGTGGAGGGGAACCCCATTTTGCCTCCTCAGAGGAGCAAGGGCACCTCCTGTTGCTCCAGAAGTGTCGGAGCACCAACGCCTTCTGTGAGAAGCACCTCTGATTTTGTTGGGGAAAGGGCGGGATGTGCCCATCTGCCCTCCGAGCCTAAGGGGCTCTTTCTGCCCGACCTGTTTGGTGCTTCAGACCCACGGCCCACGGCCCTCTCTTCCAGTGGCGGCAGCGGGCTGGGGCCAAAGCCCCCCCCCGAGGGAGAGCGAGCAGAATGGAAGGCAAGCCCCTCCTGGGAGGCCACCCTGGATCCAGGTCGGCCCAGTCCTGCTTGAAGGCAAAGCCCTTCCTGCCACCTTTGGACTGCTGGCACAAAGCGGCTTCTTTGCTCCAGGAAAATGCAGAAAGAGCACAGTTGAAAAGAGACTGGGGCAGGTCACAGCTCCCGGAAGGACTCATTATATTTTAATACATGAATGGTACGAGTGCTACCAGAAACGCCAGCAAAGCAAGGCACAGACAACACAGGGCAGCAGCCAGGGCAGCGTGGCACCGTCGGCACGAGGTGTCCACCGTGTGCAAGCTCAGCTTGAGGCAAAGAACAGACCCCACAGGCAGCCACGTGGGGAAGCAGCCTCCAGACCATTCTGGTGGCAGTGGCAGCAACAACAAGGGCAGTGGCAGCAGTGGCAGCAGCCGCCAGCGCCGGGGCAACAGAGCACAGTGCCCCCCCACCCCACCCCCGCCCCCAAGAGGGCCAGCCTGGCACAGCAGGGTTATGCCATGCTTGTGCAATGTGCTTAAAGCATTGTCATCAACAGCAGCAACAGAGCTTCTGGAAGTGAAGATCCCTCAGATCTGGCCATGGTCCCAAAGCCCGTGGCCCAGCTGCCCTCCCCAGCTCCAACCTCTCCCCCACCCCCGCCGCCCAAGCTAGGCAGGTTACCAGGCCTTTCCTTTAAGAGGCCCAAGACAGTGGCGGTCCGGGCAAGTCATGGACGTCTGCACGGGGTCATCTTCCTCTGAGGCGTGCCACCTTAACGTGTCTCTCCGTCGCCAGGCGAGCTCTCTCAGCTTCCCGGGGAAATTCTAGAGAGCAAAAGGCACTCAAGAGCAACCCTTCCACCAGGCACTGGGCGCCAGCCAGCTGCAGCGACATCCACTTTGGAAGGGAGAGGAGGAGAAAGGGCACCCTTGGGGTGGAGGGGGCTGGCCGCCGCCGGCCACCTCCAGCAGGATCCCCACCACACACCAACGGTGGCTCCCGCCCCCCCTCGGTCTGTGCCAATCTCCAGGGCAGGATCCGCAGGCCGCGTGGGAAGGGTGGCCTAGCCTCATGCCTCTCCTCTTCCTCTCTCCCGGTGTGGCCCTTCAGGCCTGGATAAACGGAGGGGAGTGACTGCAGCCGCGCGCCCCCCCCCTCCCCGGGTCCACAGGGCCAGCTCCGTGTGCCTCTTCCTCAAGGTCCCTTTCGGCCCCCAGAGCGTGTCTCTGCCACAGGCAGTCTTCAGGAGGGGGGAGAGTGATGCTTGTGGAAGGCATTTTCAAGGAAGAGGGCCACCTTCTCGCAGTCGTCCTGCAGGGCAGTAATGGGAACAATGAGGAGAAGGGGAGTCCGGCTTTGCAGCCCCTCTCGCCCTCTGCGAGAAGGGGCTGAGATCCCCTTCCCTCTCACCACGCAGGCAGACTGCCTGGAGACCAGACACCCCCCCCTGAGTCTGCCCCCCCCCGTCTCTCTCTCTCTCTCTCTGCTCCGCACCCTTCCCCCTCCAGCTCTGGCCACCCCACCCCTCCCTCCGAGCAGGCCACACAGGGCTGTAGCCCCAATTCTTAACAAATGGGGCTGTGGACGGGTCCACCCCACCACCTCCTTCTTCCCCACTCCCAACACCCCCCCCACGCAAACAACAGGGCCCACTGGTTTTGTGTGAGGGAACTAGAGAGCCGCCTGACCGGTTTTGCCAGGGTTCTGCTTCCAGGATCAACACAGGGACTCTTCTCTTTAAAACATACGCTCCCCCCCCCGGCCATTTACACCCCCTCCCTAACACTGCCGAGGATATGGGTGGAGAAGGGGCCATGGGGGGCCGACCGCACCTGACTGATGAATCCATACTGCACCAGCTCAACCGCCAGGTCCGTGGGATTGTCGTCTGTGGGGGAGATTGAGCGAGTGAGCAGAGGACACTGAGTGGGGCCAACGTGGGAGCCAGGCCCTCCCTGGCCCCCCCAAGGGCCCCTCCTGTGGGTGGACCAGGCATATTAAGGGGCCGGAGGGGTCTTCGGGCAAAGTGGGCAGGGGAGGTGGGGGGGGAAGCTTCAGGTCACTGAAGAAGGGGATCCCCGACAAGGGTCTCGAAGCTCTTAGAGGGGCCACCCCACTCCCAGAGGAGGAGGGTGCTGCGGGCGGGACCCTGCCCGGCCCCCGCCGCCCGGCTGGTGGTGGGCTCAGGGGGGAGGCAACCCATCTCCTGGAAGGACGGGGAGGACTCACTTGGCAGCAGGTCGTACGTGAGCTGGCGGTGCAACTTGTCCTCCAGGACCAGAAGGAGGGTGAGCTGTGGCCCCGAGGAGAGCGGAAGAAAGAGAGGTCCTTAAGTCCAGAGCCTCCATCCCTGGAGGTCTCGGGCCGGCCTCCCCCCTCCCCTCCCCTCCCTTCCCCCCCCTGGGGTACATTGGCAGGGCAAAGGCCGCCCTCCCAGCCTCCTTGGGCCAAAGAGAAGGAGAACGAGGAGGCACGCCGACAGAGCCCTCCCTCTCGCCCTCCCCACGTGGAGCGCGCAGAGGAGGAGACCCCGGGCCTTCCCCCAACCAGGCCATTCGTCCCGGAGGCCCCCTGGCTCTGTAGAAGCAGCGGGTCTCTTGTGGCCCCCCTGCCCGCCCCCGCCAGCAGGGATGGGATAAGGGGACCTTTTCTGGCAGCTGAGCCACACAGGCCTCCCTCCCTCCCTCCCTCTCTCAGCCGGCAGCCCTCGCTTGGGGCAGGCCAAGAGTCTCCAGGGCTTTCCCGGAGAGAACTAGCCCTTCCACCCTGCGTATGTATGTACGTACGTACGTGCCACTGCCGTTTCTCCTCGTTCCAGTCCATGCCGCCCTGCATTTGGACCACCTGGGAGGGGGTGGGGGTGGGGGAACAGACCACCTTATAAGAACCGCAGAAGAGCCCCGGGCTGGATCAGGCCAAGGGCCCCTCTGGTCCAGCTTCCTGTCTCTCACCGTGGCCCCCACCAGATACCTCTGGGAGCCCACGAGAGACCTGTCTGCTGATCCCCCTCCCCTGCTTCTGGCATTTAGAGGTACCTCCCCCCTTTTAAGAGCCTGCAGATTGTACATCCCCATCATGGCTTGTCACCTGCAATGGACCTTTCCTCCAAGAATCTGCCCAATCCCTTTTCAAGGCCTCTAGGCCAGGTGCCATCACCACATCCTGTGGCAAGGAGTTCTACCGACTAACCGCACTCTGGGTCAAGAAATCTTTTCATTTGTCTGCACACTCTCTGTGAACACTCAACTGTAGTGGATGGCCCCTGGTTCTAGTACTGCGTGAGAGGCACAAGAACTTTCCTCTCTCCACTTGATCCGTCCCTTGCATCATTTTATACCTCTCAATCATGTCCCTCCCCCTTCAGAGCTAAGGTCCTCCCCCCCTTCTGTTCAGCATCCTTGTGGGGCAACCCACTGCAGCCCCGCAGGGACACTCGGGAGAGACCTACCTTCTGGGGGGTCGGAGAAGAAGCCTGGTCTTCCACCCCACCCCCAACCCCAGGGCCACCCACCCCCACAAGACGCCCAGGCCAGGCAGGCAGAGATTTTCCTTGGTGCAGGATCCCACCCTTCACACAGGGAGGGCCCTTCACACTCCAACCCCCAGCGGCACATACCTTCCTGGTCTCGACCTCAAAAGGCTCTGGGGTGGGCGTCTTGGCTTTCTGTGGGTCCTCGGGGGGCTGGGAGGTGCTGCGTGGGAGCATGTGGGGCCGGGTGGTAGCAAAGTTCATCAGAGGATAAATGCCGTTCCTGGCAGAGAAAGACCTCTCAGGAGGGGTGCTTTGCATAGTCTTAGACCAGGATTCAGGGGGCGGGGGCGGGGAGAGGGCTCTCCTGGGTAAGAGGGCAGCTGCTGCTCACCTGCATGCATCCACATGCGCACACACACACACACCACCCGCCCATCCCTTCGCTAACCCGCCAGCACTAAGTGCAAGACTCCTGTGGCCTCATTGATCCTTGAGCCGACAGAAGCCATGCTCCATTGGGGTGGGGGTGAGAGGGACGTGGGCCTGGCAATGGCCAACTCCCCGGCAAAACAACGGGCCGGGCCAGGGGACCGGCCCCACCGAGGCAGCATGCTCACCTCACGTCTTCCAGGAACTTGTCCAGCTCCAGGAAAGAGACCTCTGAATACCTGGTGGGACAGACAGGCTTAGCGAAAACAAGGAAGACCCCTCGAAAAGTGAGGTTATGTACTTACCTGTAACTCTGGTTCTTCAAGGGGTCATCTATGAATTCACGCTGTAGGGTTTAATCTGCACTTGCACAGAGTTTTCCGGAATATTCCAGAGCTTTAGCATGCATTCACCAGGAGTGTCCTTCTAGTACACGTGGTCTGCCTGTCCTGGCGATTGCCTCAGTTCCTAAGAACAGTCCGCCGCGATATAGAAGTGAGACAGATGTGACGGACAGAGGGGAGGATGGGTGGGAAGTGTGAATTTACAGATGACCCCTCGAAGAAGAACCAGAGTTGCAGGTAAGTAACCTCTCTTTCTTCTTCATGGTCTCTGTGAATGCATACTACAGTGGTGCCCCGCTTGACGACGATAATCTGTTCCAGGAAAATCGCTGTTAAGCGATATCGTCAAGCAAAAAAAAACCATTGGAATGCATTGAAAACCGGTCAATGTGTTCCAATGGGGGAAATACCTCATTGTCCAGCGAAGATTGCCCATAGAGAACCGCCGATCAGCTGTTCAAAATTGCTGTAACGTGAAGCTTCCCTCGGGAAGCCATTTTGTGGAAGGAAGCCATTTTGCGCAGCCGGAAAAATCATTGTATAGCGAACAAACTGTTCGCAAAGCAGGCTCCTAATCAACGTAATAAGGATTTCCCCCATTGGAACCATCAGTCTGCGATCGCAATAGCATTCGCAAAAATGTTATAGTTAAGCGATTTTGACGTCATGCGGGGTAAGCGTATAGCGGGGCAGCACTGTATATAGGGTGATTAACAAGCTGATTTACTGGAGGGGGGACGTCACAGATGACAGCACGACTCTGCCAAAGGCCGCATCTGTCTTAGCACTGACATCAAGACGGCAGGGAAGGGCAAAGGTAGATGGAGTTGACCAGGTGGCAGCTGTACAGATGTCAGGAACGGGTACACCTCTCAGGAAGGCTGTGGTAGCAGCGACAGCTCTTGTGGAGTGTGCTGTGAGGTGTGACGATGGAGGCCTGCGAGCAAGCTGGCAAGCAAGGCATATTGTTGTCACAATCCAGCGAGAGATGGTCTGAGAAGAAACATGGGATCCCTTGTTAGGGAGACGTGGAGTGACAAAGAGCCTCTTAGATTTGCGGAAGGAAGATGTTCTGGCTGTGTAGAGCGCTAGGGTCCGCCTCACGGCCAGTGAGTGTAAGGATCATTCAAGGTCGTTAGACGGATATGAAAAGGAAGTAGGGTAAGATGGTCAGTTCTTTGAGATGAAAATCAGAGCTCCACAGGTGAAGGTAACAGTGACGAGAAACAAGGTCTTATATGAAAGTAAGCATTCAGACGTGGTTGCTATTGGTTCGAAGGGAGGCAGAGTTAAATGGTGTAGGATAGTGTGTAGCGCCCCCTGCAGAGGCAGGGGTGGAAATGACTGTCGCTCCATGTTGGGAGATGCTTCTGAGGAATTGTTTGAGAGTAGGGTGACGGAACAGCATGGCAGCATCACAGTCCTTTGGATGATATGCAATTAGAAATTGAGAGTGGATAATGAGAGGTTACGATAGAAGAGATGCGAAATAAATATCAAAAGTGCATCAAGAGTTGTTGGTGTGGTAGGTTAAGTTATGGCATAAAACAAATTTCAGAAAGGTTTGTAGGCATTTGTAGGCATAAAGGTGGAGGGCTTCCAAGCATGAGGATAGGAGCTATGGAGGGTGCATTCTGTGGCATCCCACAGCTATAAATACTCAACTATCCCACAAACTGCACCAGAGCACAGACAGAGTTCTGACTCCTGTCCTCCGAAGATGCCAAAACGTTAGGAAGAAAAACCTTAAGAACACGTCCAATAAAGGTAAAGGTAAAGGTAAAGGTTCCCCTTGACAATTTTTGTCCAGTCGTGTTCGACTCTAGGGGGCGGTGCTCATCCCCGTTTCCAAGCCATAGAGCCAGCGTTTGTCCGAAGACAATCTTCCGTGGCCACGTGGCCAGTGCGACTTAGACACGGAACGCAGTTACCTTCCCACCGAAGTGGTCCCTATTTATCTACTCGCATTTGCACGCTTTCGAACTGCTAGGTTGGCAGGACCTGGGACAAGCGACGGGCGCTCACTCCGTCGCGTGGATTCGATCTTACTACTGCTGGTCTTCTGACCCTGTAGCACACAAAGGCTTCTGCGGTTTAGCCCACAGCGCCACCACGTCCCTCAACCCGAAAAACCTACAGCAACCATCAGATCCCTGCCATGAAAGCCTTCGAGAAAGCCTTCAAATATATGGGCAGATGGAAGCCATACGTGTCTGCAGAGTGCGACAGCAGTGGCCATGTGTTTAGATGCAGCTTCAAGGACATGGCGAGCTATGATCCGCTCTTGACAGGCAAAGGCCATGGCCTCCTGATAGGAGGGCTTTGTATTCATGGGGTGCGGAGTGGAGAGCTGGTAGAATCTTGTTCCAGAGGTGCCGATGATAGGCTCCCATGGCTGCGAGACAGTTGGCAGCACAGAGGGTGAAAGAAACTAGAGTAGACCCTACAATCAATGATGTCAAGCTTTCTGCCTTCTCGGTTATTGGGAGTTGCATTAAGAGAGATTGCGAGCTCTATTTTGCATAGCATCAACTATGACCGAATGGGGAGAGGGATGTTTAGATAGGAAAGTGGCATTGTCTCCATATGTTTTATGTAAGTTCTCAATACGTCTGGAGATTTGTGGTACCAAAGAGGGTTTTGACCATGATTGTTTGATCAGTTTAAGAAGAGAAGGAATGAACCCCATACAGTTTGGAGGGGTTTGGTCTTGATGATGTCTTCATAGACTTTATCAGATTCTGTTGGTACTAGCTGTTGGACATCAAGGCCCATGACCTTTGCTATACAGTACAGAGGATGAGTTGTGAGTAAGAGGGGAAATCCTCAGATGGTGATGGTGGATTGGCATCAGCTACGTCTGAATCAGGTGTAGGTAGATGAGGTGGAAACTCATGTGGTGGTGAGGAGTCCGAAGTCTCAAGGTCCAAAGGTTGATGAGTTGAGCATGGTTGATAGTCTGTCAGTGGAGAGGAGTGCCGGTATGGAGAGCCATGGGGTGGCTCGTCACGAGGGGGTGAAAGGGCATAGCATCTGGACTTGCTGGTACCACGTGGTTTCGAAGGTATCGGTTGAGCGGATGGGTGTGGTGTAAGCTGTTTCGGTTGTGAAGAGTGTGCAGAACGAGAGCAGCAGGTGATGGTCCAGTATAAGTGGTAGTAACTTGGAGAGAAGATGAACGTACATGAGAGAGTGTCGTTGGTTTAGTGGTATGCGGTTGGACTGATGTCGATGGTCAAGAATGTTTCGGTATTGTGATTGGTTGCACTATGTAAGGCTCTGCAAGGTGAGGTTGTTTACGAGCGGATTTGTGAGGCTTTGGTACCAGAGAAGGAGGCAGTTTGTTGTCAGAAGATGATTCGTTGTATGCTTGGGTTCTAGGATGATACCAAGGAGGAGGCGGTGACTCTGAAGAGTCGGAAGGATAGTAGTATGCATACCGAGTGTGTTTGGGTTCGGTATAGAGACTGGTATTAGGATGCCAGTATCAACTGGATGGGTGTCAATAGCGTTTCGGTGGAGTCTCATAGTAGGGTGGAAGCTCATACAAGGTGACTCGTTTTGGATATTGGTAGCGAGCCTGGGCGTCATGCAGTGCCATCAACCCCGGTGGTATTGGAGGTTGTGAGTGTTTGGCATTGAATCGGCAAGTCTTCAATGTACGGTGAGTTCTTTGAGATTGTTTGTGCGGTGGCAATGAATGGATCAGTTAAGGCAGATGCTGAATCTGACTCAAAAGCAGAGACAGAGCAACCCACAGATTTAGGGCTCAAGTAGGTTGATTGGGTGATTGTTGTGACTTCAGCCAAAGTATTTTCCCAGTCTGGTGACTGAGTAAGTAGAGGAGATGGTGGATGTTCAGATGGCAGAGGGATGGAGTCGTCATCCGCAGAAGGAGAATCAAGACATACAGTTGATTAGTCTTGGATGGGAAGTGAAGAAGTGGTTTTGTTGGGTGCAGACCAAGAGGACGGAAGCCTGGATTTGGTAGTGGGAAAGGCTAAAGAAGATTTCTTCTTCTTTTTAGTAGATTTAGAATGGTCGGACGTCGAGAGTGGTTTCAAGGTCGGTATCGATTTCAACGCTGATCCTGAGGTTTTGGATTCTGAGGTTGACTTGGATTTAGGTTTTGTTAGAGCCGATTTGGCTATCGGAGAAGTTGAAGGCATTTCTGAAGAGACAGCGCTGAGGGGCTGGGGAGTTGGTGTGGCTTTCATTGAAGATGGTAACGGTCGGAGGGAGCGTTCCCAGAGGAAAGACTTGAGGCACTGTTGTCTAAGTTTGAGGGCCTGCTTGGTGAGATTTCTACAGGCTTCGCAAGATAAGAGTTGGTGTGATTCCCTGAGACAAAAGAGACATGAATCGTGTCCATCGGAAAGAGGGATCTTATGAGGGCACGAGGCGCACCGTTTGAATGTCCCTGTGAGGGTCACAAAATGATGGGAAAGGGAAAGAGGAAGCGGCCGGGAGAAGGAGAAACAGCTCAAAAAGTCTCTTACTATTTTCCCTCTATATATCTTTTTTTGTAAATGAATCGTAAGCAAGGTGAACGGAGAGCTTGTTGAGAGGTGAAACCTCAGCGGCGGCGAAAAGGAACTGAGGCAATCGCTAGGATGGGTGGACCACATGTACTAGGGTGGCGGTCCTGGCAAACGCATGATAAAGCTCTACAATATTCCAGAATCCTCAGCGCAAGCGCAGATGAAACCCTATACAGTAGGGTGCATTCACAGAGACCATGAATGCTCTGAGACGGAGATCTGCACCTGGTCTGAGCCAGGTCTTGCCGGTGGGTGAGTGGGGCGCAGGGAGCGCTGCTTCCCCTCCTTCCCATCTTCCACTGGGTCCCTCCTCCTCCTCCCAAGGAGGCCTACCTCCACTGCACGGGGGGCCGATTCTGCCGCTGAATCTCGGCCATGACGATGCTGAGGTCCAGCTGCTTGGTCTTCTCCTCCACCACGTTCTCGGGCCAGAGGTCTGCAAGCAAGAGGGGAGTGGGGGCTCTGAGCAGGTGCCTCGTGGGCCTCCCCCCTGGCCCTCCCCTTCGGCCCCCAGCCCTTCTTCTTCCCCCCCCCCAACTCACACTGATTGCTGATGAAGCAATGGGCTGCCAGCAGTTTCAGGGAGTGGACCTCAAAAAGGACCCGGTGGAAAAGCAGATTGTGGGCGGTGGGCCGCTTCTCAGGGTTCAGAAGGAGGCAGCTGAGGATGAACTCCTGTGAGGAGGGCAGGAGAGGCAGTTGGGGAGCAGCCGAAGGTGGCAGCCCCACACGGCATGGGAGGTGGCCCCCCGAGAAGTGCAGCGAAAGGCCATCCCGGGACAGAAAGCAGGAGCTGAATCGCTCCCGGGGGGGGGGCACTGCACGGCTCACCTGTTTCACCCCCTGAGCCACTCAAAGTCCTGGCTGTGTCCAACAGGGCCACCACGGACAACCTGGAACGGGGACCCCCACCCCACCCCACCCTTCTTGTCTCATGAGATCATCTCCCTGCTGGCTGCGCTTCAGAGGCCTCCAACCTGAGTCCCTAGAGGGAGCGAACGCTCAGGGACAGAGCGCACGCGTGCTCCCCCACCCTGAGGACTCCCCGGCTTCCCAGGTTTTCAGACGCTCCGCAGGCCTGGGCCTGGCTATCGGTCAGGCGGGGGACCCGCTGCGATCTCCAAAGGGGCCTCGGGAGGGCTTTAAACCTCTCTGTACCTCCGTGGCCGCTTGGCTTTAAGAGCGCCGAGAAGAAGAGCAAGAGGAAGCAGGGCTCCGACTCAGAGCAAGCCAGCCTCCCGTGTTCCTCAGTTCGAGGAGGCCCTTCCCAGCACAGCCACGTGGCAGCCACTTTCCGATCGGTCAAGGGTCGGGTGAAACGGCTTTCCACCTACTAATACCCAGCCTCTGAGCCCCTGCAGGGAGAGTCAGCACGGCCCTGGGCTAGCCCCACACCGTGCGTGGCCGTTGCCCCATTTGTGGAGAAGCAGCCCTCCCGCCCTCCAAAAAAAGGCTGGGGCCAGTGCAGAGGCAGACGGTCCACCGGGCATATAGGGAGTGCCGGCTCCACTTCCCAGAATATCTGAGGCAGCCAAGCTGGGAGGAGAGCGCGCTCGATTCCGAGGGCTGGAGAGCAACCACCTTTCAGTCCTTCTTCCTCATGCAAAATCGTATCTACATCTACATTTAGAGGTGTTTATTTCCAAAGAGGTAGCTGTGTAAACCAGGGATCCCATTTTGCTGAAGGAAAATAAAATGTTCAACCCTTCCCCCCCCCCGGCGCTTCATTTGCTTCGGCAAACCAGGGCGGCCCAGTTCCTCCCTTCCTGCTACTCTGGTCGCCTGGCCCGCCTGATCCTGTTGCTGCGCCACTGCCTCCTCCCTGGGTGACCCGTTGCCATTCTCTGAGGCAAGGCGCCAGCTTCCCTGCCAGGAGCGCAGGTGCCGCCTCAGAGAGAGGCATCCAGGGAAGGAGGGAGGCAGTGGCACCACAGCAGCCGTGCAACCGGAGCAGGCAGCCTCCCCCGCCAGGCATGAACCAAAAACCAAATTGCAAACGAGTTCGGTTTTCCGGTTGGTCTGTGAGGAGTCGTGGCTTGTGGTTCGTGGCTAACCATGAACTGCAAACCATCACAAACCACCACTTTCCAGGTCCCGTGCCCAGCTCTTAGCCACCTGATGATCCTAACAGGAGAGATTTCCATGTGAACCGTTTTGCTGGATTCAATCCCTTGTGTGGCCTCTGCCTACAAAGACTTGGCTGCCATGGGAACACTAAGAGTTTTTTTTTCTTGGACCAAATTTGGGGCTTGAAAAGCGAGGGGGCAATTTTATTTATTAATTTTATTTAGTTATTTATTTAATTTATACCCCGCCTATCTGGCCCACCGGACCACTCTAGGCGGCTATTTTATACCTATACTGAAAATGCTGGGTTATTAATACATGTTATGTACACAGAAGCCTTGATCTCTATTCTCTATCCTTTGCTAGCCTTGTTGATTGGGCTCTGTGTCTTCCTGTCGCATCTCCCTCGCAAATGTGCAGGTATCAACAGGCACGCAGGCATTGACCCACCGCTCCCCATGCTCTCCTGGGGAGCACCTCACCTGACTCATGCCTCCAGAACCAGCACCAGCATCCCACTGGAAGCTCCCATGAGAAAGAATAGGGTCCCTGGGGAGACGATGCAGCAGCTCTAAGCGCAGGGCCCCCTGATTTCCCAGAGGAACTGGAAGGGCCCTCAGATGGACCCCGAAAGGAGATTAAGTTGCTTCTCTGTTTCTGCTCTCATTTTTCCAAAGAGAGAACAAAGGCTGCTGTTTCCAAGAACGCCAAAGCTGATGGCAGCAGGTTACCGGTGAGACCCTTTCCGGGCTCCATCTGTTCCTAACTGGCAAATAAAAAGCCCTCACCGTGGTTTTCGGGGGCACCAAGCACTGCAGAAAGCAATCCTCTATTTGCCAGCTGGGAATGGCCTAAAACTTTCGGATATTTTGGGGGTGTGGGCTAGGCATCAGGATTTCAACCAACATAATAAACATCCACAGCGAATACAGGTGAGGCAAATGGAAACTTTAACCCAAGTAAAGCTATCCCATCTGCTAGCTCTGCCCGTGCTTTGCAGTTCAGCTCTCAGAAGCACCAACTAAACCTGGCCATGTCAGCTCTCAACATCTTTGACTGAAAGGTCCACCCCTTTGCCCTTGTACAGGATGGGGCCACCTAAGCAATAAGGCACTTGGAAAGCTAAGTCTGCAGCAGAGGCAATTCCAAGGCCAAAGGGAGGCGGAAGGCGGCTGGAGGCACGTCATGGCATGTCATGGGGGAGGCCAACACAGCGATGCCACACACACACCCCGCCTCCCCAGGGCGGGCCAGGTCCCTCTTCTCACCCGCATGTTGGGATCGTCGAGAGAGTGCCTGGCACGCTGGATCGCCTCCTCTGTCACGCAGGCATCTCCATTGGACTGGATCTCCAGCACGGCCATCTACGGGAAAAGCAAGCCAGGGCTCATCAAGCCCAATGGGGATCATCAGAGCCTTGCCCCAGGGAGGGGTGGCCGGGGAGCCCTGCCCCCAGCAGGGAGGAGGAGGAGGAGGAGGAGGAGGAAGGGGGAAAGGCCTCTCCAGGTGGCCGGCCAGGTACAAGAAAGGGGCCCAGGAGGGCTGAGGAGGAGAGCCTCCCTCACACACCCCAGCTGGCCTCTCATCGCTCACCCTTACCTCCAGGGCACACATGCCAAAGGAGAAGATGTCCACCGCCGTCCCGTCTGCCACATCTGAAAAGCCAAGGACAACCACAACGATCTGGCCCCCACCCAGCCTCTAGGAGGGGCCCCCACCCCCATGCCCCCCACCCCACCCCCCCGGGAAAGGGGCTTCTCACTCACGTCCGTACTCCGGGGGAAAGAAGTGCAGGTTGCGCTGCTCTTCCCTCTCTGTGTGGATCGGGTGGCGGAGCTCCGGTGGGATGGCTGCAAGGGGGGGGAGGGGGGCGGGAGGAGAGCAGGGAGCGTCCCGAGGGTCTGAGCTGGAGGAGGCGGGAGAGGGGGCGGGAGAGGGGGCAGGGAGGGGCCCATCGTTGGGGGTCCCCGAGAGAGAGGGGCCTGCGGACAAGACCACCCCCAAGAAGTGGGGCTGGGCAGGGAGGCCAGCCCTCACATCGGGTCCCTTACCAAGGCCAAGAGGCGACACGCACAAAGTATCCATCGGCCGAGCCCAAGAGAGGGGGGGCTGTGGCCCGTCTGCTCCCCCAAAAGAAACCCCACTTACCCTTCGCAAAGACTCTGTGCCACACTGGAAAAAGGGAAGGGGGGGGAGAGAGAGAGAGAGATTGGGGCAGCGGGAAGTGGGGGAAGCCAAACACCCCCCCCCCATGAACAACATGGAGCAAGGGACTCTCTCCGCCCCCCTGCCCGCCCACACCGGGTCAAGAGTCCTCCAGGAAGGCCTGGGGGAGACCCTCCCTTCCAGCAAGGAATGGCTAAGGAACACCCTGATGAATTGCAGGCGGCTTCGAAAGCCACCCAGGCAGGCAGGCAGGCAGGCAGGCAAGCAAGCATGGCCTTTCTGGCTGCTGTCAAGGAGAAACCTGACAGACAGACAGACAGACAGACACACACACATATATCTTGGCCCCTGGTGCTGCAATGGCTGATGGCATCAAGAGGGAGGCAGGCAAGTTCACCAAGGGCAGGGCGAGGACCACCCGGGGCCGCAAGAGAAGGCACCCCCAGCTTAGCCCCCAGGAGAGGGACGCAGAAGCCCGGAGGAGATCCCTCCCCTCCCCACCACCAGCCCGGCCGGCCAAGCCTCCAGCTCTGGAAGGCCAGGGGTGTTCTTTCTCGGCCCAAACTCTTGTTTCCTCCTCCACGCATACCTGAGCCTATCTTGATGAGTCCGTTGTGCTGAATGAAGATGGTGTCACTGGTCAGGTTCCCGTGGATGATGGGCGGGTCACAGGAGTGCAAGTAGCTGCCAGAGAAAAGCGTTCAGGGAGCCACGTGGCTGTTGATGGCCTCTGCAGGGAGGGAGGGGCAGCTGGGGGTGGGGGTTGCAGGGTGCAAGGACTTACCTGAGAGCAGAGAGGATCTGCGTGCACCAGCGTTTCCAAGCCTGGGGGCACAGGGCCGGGGGCCGGGGGGGGGAAACAGAGCAAAGCAAGGCGTACAGTCAGTTCAGGACGCAAACGGTAGCTGCCCAAGGCCATTTCAAGGGCTGCAGGCACACCTGCACCCATAGAAACCATGGCGTGGGGCTGCTTCAGGAGTCACCAGCTGTGTGTCCCAGGCACCTGACACCCAGAAGCCCTAGAGGGAGCGGCCCTTCCAGCGCTGACCCACCAGACCAGCCGGACACACGCCGTGCTGCTTAAAGCAACCAAGCCCGAGGGAAGGGAGGCGAAAGCCAGGTCCTCAGCCCGGCTCGTCTCCAGCAGCCTGGGTCCCCTCCTGGCACAGCGCCTATGGTGGAAGCTTCCCCTGGGAGGGAGGGCAGTGGGGGGGGGGCAGGGACCCATGCCCTGGGCTAGAGAGGAAGCTGTGCACATGCATGCGCATGCACACACACACACACACACACACACACACACACACACACACACACACACACACACACACACACACACACACACACACAGAGAGATAAGACTCATCCTGCCCCAGGAGGGATGGGGCCCACCTACCCGGGCATTCATGGCCTTGTGGTTCTTCTTGGTCTTCTTGAGGAACTGCTTGAGGCTCCCCGAGGACACGTACTCCGTGATGAAAATCACCTGCAGGAGAGGACCAGCTGGAACAGCACAGCAGGAACGATCCAGAGGGCACCGCCTTTTCCGCAGCAGACCCTCTGGGGAAGCAGCCTCAAGGGAACAGGCCCTCCTGCCCCACTCCTGCCCCTCAGGAGCAGGGGACCCCCCTGGCCAGCTGAGGTCCGGCAACCTCCTCGGAAAGAAGGGTGACGCCCAGCCAGAGGAACTCAGAGCAGGAATGAGGAGCTGCTGGGTCGCCGCCAGGCGCTTGCGATTCCTCCCGAACCCTGACTCAGGGGTTTCTGGGGGTCTCCCGGGGATCTTCTGCCTCCCACCATGGCCTGGCCAAATCCTGGCAGCTCTCGGGTGGATGGCAGTGGCCTTATGGAGCTACCTGGGACCACGGCAGGATCATCTCAGCGCCCACAAGCCAGTGAGAAGCCTAGCCAGAAAGGGAAGCCAACCTCCCCGGATGCCTCAGGGTGGTCTCCCCCGCTGTAGCCCAAGGCCCTTCCTGAAAATGGAGCCTCTGCCCCCCTCCCCCGAGGGGGCATCCATGCTCCCCCCCCCCGTCGTTCCTGACCAGCCTTGAGCCCAGGTGTGTGTGCAGCCTGCAGCAGGGCACCGGCAGAGGCCCTGAGGGCTTCCCGCCTCCCCTCCCCTCCCCTCCTCACCTGGGCCTTGGTTTCCTTCACGTCCATCCAGTACTTGTGCACCTTCACAATATTGGGGTGGTCAACAATCACCAGCTGCTCAAACATGGTCTTGATCTTCTCCTGTCCGATTGGGAAGAGGCAAAGGGCGCGTCACCTGAGACTCAAAGCGGAACGAGCTTGCCTCTCCTATCATCCCACAGATTCCTGGCAGCCCTCGTGAAGTCCCACCCCCCCCCCGGGTTTGTGGGGAAACAGGCCCCGTGCAGAGCGCCTCACCTCATGCGCCCTGAAGGCCTTCTTGTCTGTGAACTGCAGCTCGTTCCAGACGACCTCCACGCCCTCCTCCGTGTCCATGGCCAGGAAGGTGCTCTGCAGTCCCGGCAGGTTGCCCTGGTTCACCTGTTGGGGGAGGGGGTCGAGAGAGCGCCGCAGGGCGTGAGACGGAGGGCCGGGCGAGGCATGGAGGGGGACGGGATGGGGCAGGACAGGACAGGGGGGCAGAAGGCACAGGGCCCTGCCCGAAAGGGGCAGCTGCACCCTCACGGCCCACTGTACCCACTGCGTCTTTAAAAACAAACAGACAAACAAACAACGAAGGAAACCATCAAACCCACGGGGGGGGGCCCTGGGTGTTCCTGAGAGCGCTCTGAGCAGCCCTTTGTTGAAGGGGAGGGAGCAGCGCAGGGTGGGGTGGGGTGGACCTTCTCCCTCCTGTCTTGTTCATGGGTTTCCTCTGCTGCCTCCCATGGGAAAGAGGAGAGGTTGGGCCAGAGAGGTGTCCCCCCCCCCCGCCGGAGCCGATCTTTCCAACCCCCTCCCTTGAGAGGCTCCCTCAGACCTAGGGGCCCGTGAAACCTCCCCGTATCGCCCTCGGGACACGAAGGGACGGCACAGAAGAGCAGAGACCCCTGGGACCGTGGCCAGAGGACCTGGAGCCTTGCCGTCGGCCGGCTGCGCTGGCCCTTTGGGTCTCCACTGGCCCCAGCCCCACGAGCTGGCCGGAGGGGGCAAGTGGGGAGAGAGCGCCTGTAGGGAGGCAGGACCGTTCCCTGTGCCCCACAGAACCTGCTGCTTGCCTCCCTCCCTCCCTTCCTGCCTGCCCCTCCCGGGCACCCTCCTGGCTCGGGGATGATCAAGGCAGAGGCAGGAGTTCATGACCAGGGGAAGAGACGGAGCCGGTCTGGCAGGGCCGCTTCACGGCCGGGTTCCTGTCGCAGGAAACAAAGCGCCTCCATTGTCCTCACACACAAACCCCCGTCTCAGGCGGGGCAGAGAAGGGACGCCCAGGCAGGCAGCCAGGCTGGCTTTTTAATCACAGCCCCCGCCCGATGGGCACCAAGGAGCGTGGTGGCCAGACCCTCCCCACCTCCACCCCCCAAACAGCAGCCACTGTCGCCCTGAGCCAGCTCAGGGGCCGCCCCCCCCCCCTGTGCGGGGACCCTCGTCCATAGATCCTGGAGACACTGCCAGCGCAGGGAAGGGGCGAGCCCCCCCCCCCAAAGCTCCATAGCTCTGTGGAGTGCCAATACCAGGCCAAGGTGGCACTCGTCACAGTCTTCTCAAGAACACGGTGCCAAGAGGAGCCATCCCACTGGGGGCACAGAGGCAGGCAAGGGGCACCCCCGGCTTCCGAAGGGTCAGGCAGAAGCATTTCTGAGTTCCCGATGGCCCCAGAAACGCATGTCATGGGCTGCAAACCAAGGGCCCCTGGAGACTAGGGGCCATTCCAGAGGGCTGCTTTTGGTGGGGCCAAGTTGCAGAAATGGCCCGTGCATTAGGAGTTATCCTTGTGGCGCCTTTTATTAAGCAAAGCCAGGGCAGAATACCCGGAGGCAGAAGCAATGGTGGTGTGTTTACTCTCCCTTGCAAAATAGAGACAAATCTGGAAACCTGTTTCATCGCTCCAGAAAAGCAACAAAAGCAGTGGGGTTGGTTTGCTGGGGTGGGGGGGAAGAAGAGGGTGTTACGCCTCTCGTGCCAGTCTCTTGCTGTGGCCCCAGAGCAGCCTGGGAAGGGCAGCCCAGGACATCGGTGGGCGAGGCAAGCCGAGGGAGTGGAAAACCACGCAGGTGACCCACGTGCCAGGCCAGGGAGGCTCACAGCCAAGCGACGCGGCTCCACGGAAGAACCTCCGAGCCAAGAGATTGAGCGGGGAGTTGCCCGGCCCGGAGGAGCTTTGCCGTCTCCCTTGGAGCAGCGAGGGAAGAGGAAGGAGCCGAGCAAGGACCGGCCCACGTCCCGAAACAAAGTCTCCCTGGAGGAGAAAATGTGGCCTGGGGGGGGGTGGAAGGGCCCAGATTTCAAGGGGGGGGGGAAAAGCAAACCTGGATGTTCGGGGGGGAGAGGAAGAGAGGCAGCAGCCCCCAGATATTGTGGGAGGCAATCCCAGCCTGAGGAGTTGCGAGGAGGTGGGCACTGCCCGCCTTTGAACCACAGAGAGGCCGTGGCTAGAGCAAAGGTCTCAGCAGGGCAGAGCCACGGGTGAGGGGGCAAGGGGAGCAAGGCCCCACGTTTGCCGTGCGATCTGGAGCCCGAAACTGGATGGACCCTCAGGTTGGGGAAAGGCGGCCTGCAGGCTCCTTAGAGGCCCCTCCAAGGGCAGAGTTCATGGAGGCGAGGGGGCTTCACAGAGGCAGGGGGTGGGCTCACCCAGCCAGCCAGGGCCACCCCGGACCGGGCAGCCAAGCCAAAACGTTCCTGACCAATGTGGGAGTAAAGCACAGCCCCCCCTCCCACCTGGGGAGTGCCTTAGAAGGCAGTGACCCTCTCGGCAAATGACACACACACACACACACACACCCTGTCTCCTGAGGGTCTGCCTCCTTCCCGCTTGAAAGCCAGGTCCAGAAGTCAGGGCAGATGCCCCACAACCATCTTGGCCCACAAGAGCCGACACCAGGGACCCTTGGCAGCTGCCCCCGCCTCGCCCGCTGCCCAAAGGAGTGAGCCACACCACAGGGCCGCCTGTGCCTCTCCCCCCACCCGCCCCCGCCCTTCTCACACCTCCCTCCTGCTGATCAGTCACACCTGTTCCAGCCTCCTCTGTTGTCCCTGGCAGCCCCTGCCAGGGGAGGCAGGAAGATGCCAGGATTGTCTGGAGAGGCACCAGCAACGCTGCCAGCTGTCACCGTGGCAACTCTTTGAGAGAGGCAGGGGGACCAAGAGCAAGTCCTGTCGGAGCCCCTGGATTTCAAGGGCACGAGACAGGCAGGCGGTGCCCCCCAAGCGGAGAGGGACACCCCACCCCTTTGGGCAGGTGCCGCCAGAAGGGCTGACAGAGAGTAACCCCTTTTCCCCTTCTGAAAAACTGAAAATAGCGATGTTCCCCTCTCACCCCCTCCTGCCACCGAGAGAAATAAATTACAGGTCAACCCAAAGTGTATCGACTGAAGGTCGATTAAACTCCATCCTTCACCCGCACCTCCAGGGGACTCCCCCCCCCCCTCCAACGCAAGAGACAATCCAAGCACAGAAAATGCAGCCGGCTTGCAAACAAGTCCCCAAGCGTCAGCAGAGTGTGTGTGTGTGTGTGTTTGGAGGTGGGGAGGAACGGTAGGCCTGGAAACCACCAGCAAAGGCCTCCCGGACCGACTCCCCTGGCAAAAGGAGCAGATCTGACAGGCAGATGTGGGAGAAAGGAGGGGGCTGCCTCCACCCCACCCCACCCCACCCCACCCCACCATCCACCAGCAGGAAGCTCTGATAAGCCCTCCAGGCCCAGGCTGCTTCGGTTGCAAGAAAGATAAGCAGTCCTGGAGTGAGGGGCGGCTCCCAATACACACACACAGAGAGAGAGAGAGAGAGAGAGAGAGAGAGAGAGAGTCCCTGGGCCTCTGCTGACCGGTTGGCAGGCTCTCTGGCAGGACAACAGCATGGGCGGGCAGGCAGCCTCAGCCCTTTACCGAGCCCTCGGGGTTGCTGTCCTGGGCAGCAGTGGGGTGGGGGTGGGAAGAGCCTAGGCTTGGGCCTCCTCTTCCTCCTGTATGTCTGTCATGGCCGGCTGGCTGTGAGGGCCACGGCCCACAGCCGGCCGGCCGGCCCCTCCGTGGAGGCAGAAACTCAAGTCCCCCGGACAGGCCACCCCTGCAAGACCACCGGCCCTGGAGGAATCTCGCTTGCCTGGTCTCTGTTTGTGCGAGAAAAACAGCTGCACCACAACGCAGGGGATTGGCAAGGAGAAGGTGTGGGCAACCAGCAGAAGCGGGGCGGCGCAGGATGGTCCTGATCTTGCGCACCGGAGCCAAGCACTCTGGAGCCACCCGTGAGCCCGGCCTGCCCACGAAATGCCCAAGGAGGTGCGCAGGGGTTGGCATGCCCCACCGTCCAGGAGCTGAGAATTTTGACATGCGCGCGCATACACACACACACACACACACACACAGAGCAGCTGAAGGCCGAGGGAAGAGGTGGAGGGGATGCTCCATGGGAGGGAGGGTGGCCGAGGCAGGCAGCTGAGCCGGCTGTACTGGGAGGGGTCCCTCGTGGCCTCCCCCCCCTCCACTCACTCACTGCTCCAAGGAACAGGAGGGGAGCCAGGCGAGTGCAGGAGTGGGGCGGCGGGGGGGGGGGGTGCTGCTGCTGCTGCTGCTCTTGCTGCTTAGTCGTTAAGCCCTGTCCCTGTCGGAGACTCCTCGTGACCCCCCCCCATATGGACCAGAGCCCGCCAGGCCCCCCCCCGTCTTTGGGTCAAAGTCATGTTGGTCGACAGCGTCATATCTTTTAGCCTTTTGTTTCTCTCCACGTCGGAACGACTCAAGCCCCTTCCCCAGGACAAGGCAGCGATCCATGAAGGGGTACAGGGGTGTGTGTTTTGTGTGTGTGTGTGTGTGTGTGTGTGTGTGTTGCACTCCCCGTGTTTCCACAAGGCACCACTCTGCGGGGGGGGGCACGCAGGCGGGTGCCTGCATTCCCCCACCTGCGCCTCTGCGCCCAGGGCGCCTCTCCCCGAGGGCCAGCCCCCACCCCAACGGGCCTGGAAGGGCCTCCTTCCCCAAAGGGAGCCGCCGCCTCCTCCCCTGCCGACCGGCGGCGCCCGGTCGCTCCCTCGGGGACACCTCCGGCCCTCCTCAGGGCCCCGCTGCTCGGCCAGGGAGGCAGGACGGCAGCCCTCCCGGGGGAAGCGCCAAGCGCGCGGGGAGGAAGAGACTGGGCCTCGGGCGGAGCCTCAGAGAGAGAGAGAGAGAGAGACCCACGGAGGGGGAGAGGGAGCGGGGCCGCCCGGGAAGAGGGCTTCCGAGGGAGCGGGGTCCCGCGGGCAGCCCCACGGGGTCGGCGGGGGGTTTCCTCTCCGGGCGGCAGCCTCCCCGGCCTCCCGCTCCAACAGCGCCCGCTTGGGAGCCGCGGGCGAGTCCCACCGCCGCCGCCGCCGCCGCCCCCTCCTGCCCACCAGGCCTCGATCCCCTCCCGCGCCGCCCCTGCCAGGCGCCGGCCACAGACCCGAAGGGGAGCACCGGCCGTGGCCGCCGGGAGGCGGTCGCTCCTCCTGGGACGGCGGCGAGGAAGCCTCCCCCGCGGGGCTGCGGGGCTCGACGGCGGCTCCAAGAAGCCCGAGCGCCGCCCGGCGAACCGTCCGGCCCCCGGGAGCGGCGCCTGGCCAGGGAAGGAGGCGAGCCCGGGAGACGGGAAGGAACGAAGGGCGGCCGCCCCCCAGCCTGCCAGCCGCAGCCTTCCGGGGAGCCAAGCCGCCCGCCCGCCCGCCTCCGGCCGGAGGAGCGGCCGCCTGTCCGGCGTAGCGCGGGGCGTAAGGGGCGGGAGGGGCCGAAGGCCCCTGAGCAGGGGCAGGGGCGCCCGGAGGCCATCTAGACCAGCCCCTCAGGGTTCCGGCCCCGCGCCAGAGGCTCCGGAGGGGCTGCCGCCGCCGCCCCGGTCCGAGGCCAGTCCCGCCCGCAGCCCGCAGCCCAGCCCAGCCCAGGCGAGGCGAGGCCAGGCGAGGCGACCCGCGGCGCGGCTGACCTGCTCCTTCCGCTTCTGCCACCGGCCGCACGGGCTCTCCTCCAGCACCTCGCTCTCGTCCTCGCTCTCCTCCTGGGCCGCGGCGGCCACCCCCGCAGCGCCCTCCGGCTCCGTGGTCCCCGACATGTCCTCCGGGCGGCGCCTCTCCCCCCCCCGGAGCCCTCGGTGGTGCCTCTCCGGCGGAGCTCACGGGCCGCCCCCGCCGCCGCCGCCGCCGCCCTGCGGGAGCCCGGGGCTTCGCGGTGGCCGCTGTCGCAGGCGCCGCCGCGCTCCGCCTCCGCGGCCAAGGCCAGCCCTGCCCGGCCCCGCGCCGCTCCTCCCTCTCCGGGCCGGCCTTGCCTTCCCTCCGCCTTGCGCAGCTCAGGCAGGCGCGCAGGGAGGGAGGGAGGGAGGGAGGGAGGGAGGCGCCGCCGACCGCCGCTCAGACCGAGACGCCGCTCGCCCTCCCGGGACCCCGAGACTCAAGAGCGGAGACCCGACCCCCGGGAGGGGGGGACGCAGGCGGCGCAGCCCCGGTTGTCCGTAGGTTGCCCGCCCGGCTGACTCTCGGGGCGGGGAGCCGCGCCTCCGGAGCAGGCAGCCCGGCGCTCGCTTAGGAACCGGAGCCGCTCGGCCCTGGCGGTGGTGTCGGCTGGGGGGGGGGGACGACTCGGCGCGCCTCCGCCCGGGCTGTCTCGAGGGCCCCCGAGGCGTCCCTGCCGGGCGGCGCGGCCCTCGGGCGACCTTCCGCGTTGCTGGCCAGCAGGCGGCGGCCGGGCAGCTGGCCGGCCCTTCCGCTCCGCGCCCGGCCCTTCTCCCCGGCCCCCGTGGCGACGCCTGGGCGGGCGAGGGGCAGCCGAGGAGCCGCCCTCGAGGCCTGCCCAGGCTCGCTAGAGGCCGGGCCCTCGCCCGCCGGGGAGCGGGAGGGCAGGTGGGTGCGCGAGGCCCCCCCCCCGCGCCTTCTTGGCCAGGAGGACCTTGCCCGGCCGCTCCCCAGGACGGGCGGCCCAGCTCGCCCTCTTCCTCCGCCGTCTGCAGCTCCTTCGCACGGGGGGCTTGCAGCGACCATCCACACACACACCACCACCACCACCACCCGGCCCCGCCGGGTCTCCGGAGGGTTTCCCCTGGCTTGGCGCTGGCCGGTTGCCCGCCCGCCGGGATCACCTCTTTTGCGCCTGCAGGGCCGCCAGGCGGGGGGGGGGGAGGCCCTCCTGCGGGGCCCAGAGGATGGGGGGTCCCTGGGGGGAGGGGAGGGGAGGGGCTGCCAGGCTTGGCAAGTAGGCCAGACAGGAACCCCCCCCCCAGATCACAGGCAGGAGGGGTGGGGGTGAGCAGGGAGGGGAGGGAAGACCCACCCGGGGTACCCAGTTGCCTCTGCACCTTCTTGGTCCGGCTGGCCTCACATTCCAGTGGAGGGAAGGGAAGGGAAGGGAAGGGCAGGCCAGGGGCCCAAAGCCCCACTCGGCCTCTGTCTGGAAAGGAAGAGGTTCCTGACCAGAGAGAAGGGGCTGGACTGGATGCCCAACGGTTCTTTGCAACCAGCGGGCAAAAATGACCCACAGGAGCAGGAAGGCACTTTGGAAGGCACAGGAGGTACCGTATTTGGGGGGGGGGAGAAAGAGGTGTGACACGCTTAAAAAAATAATTTTATTTGATATTAAAACTAAAATGCAAACCCACACAACACACATTGGACTTTCCCCACCCATGCCTCCACCTTCACCTTCATATTACTGGACTAGGGGACCAGTAATATCTGTCGATGTCCCTTTTCCCCCCATTCCTCTCCATACGTGCACGGGTGCTTTTGCTGAGTCGGACGTGGCTCACCAGTGGAAGGGAAGGATTTTGGTGCAAGTGTTCCCCCCTCCCCCTCGAGGCTCCTGATGCTGGCCCGTGGAGCAGTAACTCAAAGGAAGTCAAAGGGAGGTAGCCCATTCACTCCTCCCCTTGCCGGAGTGACACTCTCCAGGGCTGAGCCGGGTGTGTGTGTGTGTTTGTGTGTATGTATGTGTTTGTGTGTGTTTGTGTGTGTGTGTGTGTGTGCCCACTGCCCAGCCTGGCTGGCCTTGATCCTCCTGGCAAGGAGGAAAGGAAAGGAGTGTTGACTTAGTCAGGCCAAATAAGCAACTGGGGTTTAAGAAAAAGGATGGTGGGAAGCTGGTCCAGGTGCCCAGGGAGCCGAGTGGCCGGCTGGCCCAAAGACCTGGGGAGGGCAGAGGAGCAAGGGCCAGCCAGGCTTTGGAGTAGGAGGGCCAGGAGGGCCCCGGGAGCAACCCCAGGACTTGCTCACGGTCCTTGGAGCACACTGAGCGATCCCCCCCCGCACCACCTGTGGAACTCCCACTGCCTACCGTGAGAGCAACAAGGCCACCCCACAGAGGCAGCCCAGCCGGGCCCCGGTTTCCCTTTCGGGGCTTGGCAGACTCCCTCCCTCTCTGCCGGCAGTCCTTTCCTCGTGGGAGGGAGCGTGGTGTGGGAAGGGGGTCGACTTGCCAGCGTCGCTGCTGCAGGGCCGTAGGAGCAGGGAGCTGGCTCTGCATGCGGAGGCTGCAGTGGCAACAGTTTCCCCCCCCCCCCAAATGCTAGCTAAGGCAGGGGACCTGGGTCCCTAACGTTACCCAAGAAAGGTCTTGTCCCACACACGGGATATACTCATCCATCCTCTAGAGGGCAGCAGTGGCACAGGTGAAATGCCCCACTGCCTCCCTGGAGCTGCTCAGAGACCAGATGAGGATGTGGGGGGGGAGCCAGGTGAGGTGAAGGGGCTAGTGGTGAAGCTAGTGGGGTGCCCTGCCTCTGGAATGCCGCCCACCCATGCTGTTGATATCACTTCTGGCCCTGAGCCCTATTCAGACCATATAAAAACAATCTTCCCATGTATTCTCGAAGGCTTTCACGGCCGGGATCTGCCTAATGACCAGCTATTTTCAGTGGGATAACGAGTTCTATGAACAGACAGATGGAGTGGCCATGGGGAGCCCCCTCAGCCCGGTTATAGCAAACCTTTACATGGAACATTTAAAAAAAAAAAACAGGCCTTGGCTTCGGCACTCTTCGCACTCACAGTCTGGTTCCGATATGTGGATGACACCTTCGCAATTTGGAACCACGGTGAAGAAAAACTGGAAGAATTTCTAAACCATCTCAACAGCATCCAAATATACAATTCACCATGGAAAAAGAAATAGATGACCAACTCCCATTCTTAGATGTCATGGTCATACGCAAAACTGACCTCCTACTGGGACACAAGGTCTACAGAAAACCCACCCACCTACACAAAAACTCCAACCACCACCCACAGCAAAAAAGAGGCATAATCAAAACACTGATAGACTGTGCAAATTGGAACTGTGAAGCTCAATTTCTCAACACCGAACTTAACCATCTGAATTGGGTGTGTTTAGTCGTTTAGTCGTGTCCGACTCTTCGTGACCCCATGGACCAGAGCACGCCAGGCCCTCCTGTCTTCTACTGCCTCCCGGAGTTGTGTCAGGTTCATGTTGGTTGCTTCGCAGACACTGTCCAGCCATCTCATCCTCGGTCGTCCCCTTCTCCTCTTGCCTTCACACTTTCCCAACATCAGGGTCTTTTCCAGGGAGTCCTTTCTTCTCATGAGATGGCCAAAGTACTGGAGCCTCAGCTTCAGGATCTGTCCTTCCAGTGAGCACTCAGGGTTGATTTCCTTTAGAACTGATAGGTTTGTTCTCCTTGCAGTCCAGGGGATTCTCAAGAGCCTCCTCCAGCACCACAATTCGAAGGCATCAATTCTTCGGCGGTCTGCTTTCTTTATGGTCCAGCTCTCACTTCCATACATCACGACAGGAAAAACCATAGCTTTGACTATTCGGACTTTTGTTGGCAAGGTGATGTCTCTGCTTTTCAAGATGCTGTCCAGATTTGTCATCGCTTTCCTCCCAAGAAGAAGGCGCCTTTTAATTTCAGGGCTGCTGTCTCCATCTGCAGTGATCATGGAGCCCAGGAAGATAAAATTTGACACTGCCTCCATATCTTCCCCTTCTATTTCCCAGGAGGTGATGGGACCAGTGGCCATGATCTTAGTTTTTTTGATGTTGAGTTTCTGAATTGGGCCCTACAGGCAAATGGCTACTCCAAGAATGAAATCACAAGATCCATCAAACCAAGAAAACAACAACAAATTGAAGAGGAAAAACAGCCACCCACAAATAAAGTATTTTTACCATACTTCAAAGGGGTCACAGACTGCATGGGGAACTTTTGAAAAAACAACAACCTACAAACAGTATTCAGACCCACCACAAAAATACAACAAATGTTGCGGTCAGCAAAGGACAAAAGGGACCCCTCACCACTGCAGGAGTATACTGGATACCTTCCAGTCGTGGCCAGGTATATATTGGAACCACAAAATGCAGCATCCACAACAGAATCAAAGAACATGAGAAACACTGTAGACTAAAACAACCGGAAAAATCTGCAGTAGCTGAACATGCCCTAAAACAAGCTGGACATGAAATTCTATTTCAAAATTCTGAAGTACTGGAAAACATCCGCAATCATTACGTTAGACTGCAGAGGGAAGCCATTGAAATCCACAAACACCAGTAGAGCTTCAACAAAAAAGAAGAAAATATAAAACTCAACAAAGCCTGACTCCCAACACTGAAAAATACAGCCTGCAAAAGGTAAACACACTCTACCTATCAATCACAGTGACAGATAATCTCTCCCCCTCATCACAACAATACACCCACAACAAAAATATGCTGATCACCGTAATCACCCAATCTCCTGAACAGGACAAAACTGATCACCATAATCACCCAATCTCCTGAGCAGGACTGTGATCCCACAGCTATAAATACTTAACTATCCAAGCAAACTGCACCAGAGCACAGACAGAGTTCTGACTCCTGTCTTCTGAAGATGCTGGCCACAGAGACCGGAGAAACGTTAGGAAGAAAAACCTTAAGAACACGGCCAAACAACCTGGAAAACCCACAACAACCAATCTCCCCATGCCTTTTGGCCCTCAGTCTCCTCTGTGCCTTTGTATGCTGCTTTAGCTGCCTTTTCAGATGCCACTGCTTGTGACGTCGTTTACCCTGCATTTTGTTGTACCTCTGTGCCATGGTGAACATATTTTTATGGGAGGACAGCCTATAAATACTTTTCGAGAGAACACAAATAAATATACAAAGTGGGGCAGCAGCTGACTGCCAGAACCTGGAGGCAGGAGGGCAGGTGTGTTCCACCTGGGCCTGCCCATGGGGAGCCACGTATGGCAACATCATGGTAGGGAAGGGAACCGACAGGGGCTTGGGCAGGTGGGCAGGAGGCGGCCAGGAAGGCTGTGGTTTGCTGCCCATCTGTGTGGGGAAATCCCTAGGGAACCGCTACTGGTGCCAGCCCAGCCGGACTTAGTGCAGACACCCGATCGGCATAGCCCCACTCATCTGGGCCTTTGTCCCAGATCACGCCCTCCTTTGGTCTCCTGCTGTTGAAGCAAATCGTTTTCAGTCTTTTTTTTTCTTCTTCCTCTTCCTCTTCCTCCTGCAGTGGAGGGCTGGCCCACAAGATGGTTCCATGTTGGTACTACTGTGTTCACGTTTTGGTTTTGTCCTGAATATTCTGAATGGGTAACAGAACAAGAAGCTGAAGTATTTCCTCTTACCTCACTGTGAGCACCCTGAGCGATTACTCACAACTCACAGCTATAAGCTCACCAGCTTACTCGCCTGCTGCATTCTGCTAACAAAATTACCACAGATTCCTACAATTTTGAGCACTAGTTAATGCTGTGCTAAATGGATTTCCAATGACAAAGACTCAGGAGACTCGAGTTTGAATCCATGCTCAGCCTTGGAAACTCACAGGGAGCAGGGGAGTGGGATTGCTAAAACCACTTCTTAAATATCTTACGTACCTAGAAAGAGGCTCCAGGTGCTTGCAGACAGAGTCTATCCAGAATCACAGTGCGGATTCCGAGCAAATAGATCCACCACTGACATGGTATTCTCCCTCAGACAGTTGCAGTAGAAATGCAGGGAACAACGACAGCCACTCTTAGTGGCCTTCATAGGCCTTACAAAAGCATTTGACTTGGTTAGCAGGGATGGTCTTTTTAAAATACTTCCCAAGATTGGATGTCCACCTCGTCTCCATAATATCATCAGGTCCTTCCATGATGGAATGAAAGGCACTGTAGTTTTTGACGGCCCAACATCAGATCCCTTTGACATTCGAAGCGGAGTAAAACAGGGCTGTGTCCTTGCACCAACCCTTTTTGGGATCTTTTTTGCTGTCATGGTGAAGCATGCCTTTGGAACTGCAACAGAAGGTGTCTATCTCCGGACTAGATCAGATGGAAAGCCCTTTAATCTCTCTAGATTGAGAGCAAAGACCAAAGTTCAGCTGAAATGCATGCGGGACTTCCTCTTCGCCGATGATGCAGCCATTGTTGCCCACTCTGCTGAAGACCTCCAACAATTCATGAATCATTTTAGCAAGGCCTGCCAAGACTTTGGACTAACTATCAGCCTGAAGAAAACACAAGTCATGGGTCAGGGCGTGGACTCACCTCCCTCTATTACCATCTCCATGCAAGAATTGGAGGTTGTCCATGAATTTGTGTACCTTGGCTCAACCATCTCTGACACTCTTTCCCTAGACGTCGAGCAGGATAGACGCACTGGCAAAGCAGCTACCATGTTCTCAAGACTCACAAAGAGAGTATGGCTCAATAAGAAGCTGACAACATACACCAAAATCCAGGTCTATAGAGCTTGTGTCCTGAGCACACTCCTGTACTGCAGTGAGTCCTGGACCCTTCATGCACGGCAGGAGAGACATAGGCATCCTTCAGTCTCAAGAGACTATGGTAACATGCTCTGAATCGAGGAGTGTCCCCTCCAGAGCATGAAGCCCGGGTAAGGTAATATGGAGGATAGGCTGTTACCCAAGCAGCAGATCCCCCCTCTCCACATTGCTGAAATGATCCAATGGAAAGGCAAGAGCCAATACAACTGGTTCCAGCAATGTCGCAGGGGTTGGCAGAACGACACATGCTGCCTTCGGGACTCCAGCTCCGGATTTTGCCTCGAGGTTAACTCCTGAAGCCTTTTCCATGAATGGATATAGCCACAAGGCAGTGGAGGTTTGAAATCGGAGTTTTCCTTCTCCTAGATGGGCTGCCTTCCATGGCTGACGAGCCCCACCTACCCGGCCTGCTCTTTAATAGTGCAAAAGTATGATCTGATCCTTAAAACTTTCCTGACTCCCCGGCTTATGCAAATCTAATTGGCTTTCCTATTTACCATATTAAGGCCAGATACAAAATTTGAGAATCCCAGGGAAAAAAAACTCAGCATGGCATCCATGCAAACAGACCTGGCCTTCGCCCTCAGCCCAGCTTCCTAGGGAAAAGGGTCCTGGGTCCTGGGAAACGCTCTTATAAAGCAGGAAGTCCCACCCCTAGGCCCCACCCCCAGGCCATGTGCTCAGGAGACAAAGGGAAATCCCAGGAAAAAAAAAACTCAGCATGGCATCCATGCAAACAGACCTGGCCTTCGCCCTCAGCCCAGCTTCCTAGGGAAAAGGGTCCTGGGTCCTGGGAAACGCTCTTATAAAGCAGGAAGTCCCACCCCTAGTCCCCACCCCCAGGCCATGTGCTCAGGAGACAAAAGGAAATCCCAGGAAAAAGAAAAAACTCAGCATGGCATCCATGCAAACAGACCTGGCCTTCGCCCTCAGCCCAGCTTCCTAGGGAAAAGGGTCCTGGGTCCTGGGAAACACTCTTATAAAGCAGGAAGTCCCACCCCTAGGCCCCACCCCCAGGCCATGTGCTCAGGAGACAAAAGGAAATCCCAGGAAAAAAAAAAACTCAGCATGTCATCCATGCAAACAGACCTGGCCTTCGCCCTCAGCCCAGCTTCCTAGGGAAAAGGGTCCTGGGTCCTGGGAAACGCTCAGGAGAGAAAGCTGAACACATTCCATATGCGTTGCCTCCGACGTATTTTTGGTATCACCTGGAAGGACAAAGTTCCAAACAGAGTAGTCCTAGATCGAGCTGGAATTTTTAGCATGTGTACACTACTGAACATATTAGAGGAACATTTTGCGCAAAGATGAACATGATAAAAGACAAAAATGGGAGGGACCTAACAGAAGCAGAAGACGTCAAGAAGAGGTGGCAAGAATACACAGAGGAATTATATCAGAAAGATTTGGATATCCTGGACAACCCAGACAATGTAGTTGCTGACCTTGAGCCAGACATCCTGGAGAGCGAAGTCAAGTGGGCCTTAGAAAGCCTGGCTAACAACAAGGCCAGTGGAGGTGATGGCATTCCAGTTGAACTATTTAAAATCTTGAAAGATGATGCTGTTAAGGTGCTACATTCAATATGCCAGCAAGTTTGGAAAACTCAACAGTGGCCAGAGGATTGGAAAAGATCAGTCTACATCCCAATCCCAAAGAAAGGCAGTGCCAAAGAATGCTCCAACTACCGTACAATTGCACTCATTTCGCACGCTAGCAAGGTTATGCTCAAAATCCTCCAAGGTAGGCTTCAGCAGTATGTGGACCGAGAACTCCCAGAAGTACAAGCTGGATTCCGAAGAGGCAGAGGAACTCGAGACCAAATTGCTAACTTGCGCTGGATTATGGAGAAAGCCAGAGAGTTCCAGAAAAATATCTACTTCTGCTTCATTGACTATGCGAAAGTCTTTGACTGTGTGGACCACAGCAAACTATGGCAAGTTCTTAAAGAAATGGGAGTGCCTGACCACTTTATCTGTCTCCTGAGAAACCTATATGTGGGACAGGAAGCAACAGTTAGAACTGGTCATGGAACAACTGAGTGGTTCAAAATTGGGAAAGGAGTACGGCAAGGCTGTATATTGTCCCCCAGCTTATTTAACTTATATGCAGAATACATCATGCGGAAGGCTGGACTGGAAGAAACCCAAGCCGGAATTAAGATTGCCGGAAGAAATATCAACAACCTCCGATATGCAGATGATACCACTCTGATGGCAGAAAGTGAGGAGGAATTAAAGAACCTTGTAATGAGAGTGAAAGAGGAGAGTGCAAAAAACGGTCTGAAACTCAACATCAAAAAAACTAAGATCATGGCCACTGGTCCCATCACCTCCTGGGAAATAGAAGGGGAAGATATGGAGGCAGTGTCAAATTTTATCTTCCTGGGCTCCATGATTACTTCAGACGGAGACAGCAGCCCTGAAATTAAAAGGCGCCTTCTTCTTGGGAGGAAAGCGATGACAAATCTTGACAGCATCTTGAAAAGCAGAGACATCACCTTGCCAACAAAAGTCCGAATAGTCAAAGCTATGGTTTTTCCTGTCGTGATGTATGGAAGTGAGAGCTGGACCATAAAGAAAGCAGACCGCCGAAGAATTGATGCCTTTGAATTGTGGTGCTGGAGGAGGCTCTTGAGAATCCCCTGGACTTCAAGGAGAACAAACCTATCAATTCTAAAGGAAATCAACCCTGAGTGCTCACTGGAAGGACAGATCCTGAAGCTGAGGCTCCAGTACTTTGGCCATCTCATGAGAAGAAAAGAGTCCTTGGAAAAAACCTTGATGTTAGGAAGGTGTGATGGCAAGAGGAGAAGGGGACGACCAAGGATGAGATGGCTGGACAGTGTCTGCGAAGCAACCAACATGAACCTGACACAACTCCGGGAGGCAGTAGAAGACAGGAGGGCCTGGCGTGCTCTGGTCCATGGGGTCACGAAGAGTCGGACACGACTAAACGACTAAACACACACACACGTACACTACTGAAACAGCGACGCCTGTGTTGGCTCGGGCATGTTGTGAGAATGGCTGATGGCCGGATTCCAAAGGATCTCCTGTATGGAGAACTAGTGCAGGGAAATCGCCCCAGAGGGAGACCACAGCTGCGATACAAGGATATCTGCAAGCGGGATCTGAAGGCCTTGGAAATGGATCTCAACAGATGGGAAACCCTGACATCTGAGCGTTCAGCCTGGAGGCAGGCGGTGCATCACGGCCTCTCCCAATTTGAAGAGACCCTCGCCCAGCAGGCTGAGGCAAAGAGGCAATCACGAAAGCAGCAAAATCAGGGAGCTAGACGGGGTACAGATTGTACTTGTCCTAAGTGTGGAAGGGATTGTCACTCTCGAATTGGCCTTCTCAGCCACACTAGACGCTATTCCAAGTCCTCCATGCAGAGCACGATACCATAGTCTCTCGAGACTGAAGGATGCCTATGATGACCTAGAAAGCCCTCTTAGGGTTGCTATAAGTCAGTTCTGACTTGTCCAAAAGGGTTTTCTAAAAGTTTTTCTAGAGATACGTGAACTGAGGCGTTTTTCAAGAGTACTATTTGCTGTCTGAAAGATTTGCAACAGCCGACAGATACACAAGATGAAATTGTACAGACATCTGTTTGCTCTCCAGTTAGGAAATGGTGGAAATCTGGTTTATAACATAGAAGACGTTTAGTGCTTCAGAAGTAAATATGGTACTGTAGGAAGAGAGCTTATTACTGAGTAATGCTAAGAGTTTTGCTGGGACCTTTACTAAGAAAACTTTCCTTTTATTTCTGGAGTTAAACATCTTGAGTGAGAAGCTGATTACAAAAATGCTCCAGGAGAAAAAAAAAATCCTCCTGGGCCAAACCACGAGAGAGTTACAGGTGTAATTTCTATCCAAATGCCATAACTATGAGAAGTTGCAGGAATTCAAATACAAACTTTAGGCTAAAGAAAGAATTAAATAATCATGTTTGAATCCAAAAGTAAAAGAACTTATTGGGCTCAAAAGGCAAATTAAACTAAAAAAAAGATGATGATGATGATGATGATGATGATGATGATGATGATGATGATGATGATGATGATGATGATAATAATAATAATAATAATAATAATAATAATAATAATAATAATAATAATAATAATAATAATAATAATAATAATAAATTGTCGTCATTGTAAATATATACACAGTATACCCATTCAACGAAATTCACAGACACCCAGAGACCAGACACATGCACACAAACAAAATTCCCCAAAC
Organism: Pogona vitticeps; assembly: GCF_051106095.1. Taxonomy (NCBI): domain Eukaryota; kingdom Metazoa; phylum Chordata; class Lepidosauria; order Squamata; family Agamidae; genus Pogona; species Pogona vitticeps. The sequence goes on along the minus strand of NC_135786.1, from coordinate 240,686,680 downwards.
ACTCCCCACCCACTAAAAAAATCCCCCACTAAAAATACAAACATCTACACCGCAGGGCAAGTAACACAGTCCAACTAATTATTCACTACTGGTGGTTTTTAAGCTCATTATTAATTGCAATTATAGCTTTGGGATAAAAACTATTGAGAAAACGTGTGGTCCGAGTCTTAATTGTTCTATATCTTCTGCCAGATGGTAACAGTTCAAAAAAGTTATAAGCAGGATGGGAAAAGTCTCTCAGGATGCTGTGTGACTTCCGTAGACAGCGGGATGTGAAGATGTCATCCAGGGTTGGTAGCTGGAGCCCGATGATATTCTGGGCAATTTTAATGGTTCTCTGTAGAGCTTTTTTGTCCACTACAGAGCTACTCCCAAACCATGCCAGAATGCCATAGGTTAGGACACTCAATGGTGCTACAATAGTATGACAGAAGTAAATGCTGAGATAAATTTAACTTGCCAAGCATTCTCAGGAAATACAGCCTCTTCTGTGCCTTCTTCATTAGCATGTTGGCATTTATAGTCCATGAGAGGTCCTCTGAGATGTAAGATAATATATATCTTAAAATATTAAAATTCTTAAAAGTAAAAACAGCTAAAGTTAAATGCATTACTTATCCTTTAAGCATGTTAAGAACACACTCAGAAAAATATTTGTAAAAATATCAGCCAACCTGGCTATTAAAGCCCATGGGGGGAAATTCCATGATGATGATGATGATTCTCTGATGTCTGGTGCCTGAAGCAGTGATCATTTCTGATGATGAGATGAATCCCTGGATGCTGTGTTGTTTGTGTTCTGCCTCCACATATTTGTATTATTACAAATTGTTTTCCTTTTCGTATTTTTCTCCCTGATCCAAGATTTTCTTATTCAAGAATTTCTGGGCAAGCAACAGCAGTTTAATATCTCATTGGCGTCTTGTTTTCCTGGGTTTGGAACTAAAGTGTTATCATATATTATGTTTAAACTATTCTTCCTAATGTTAACAAATCCTAAAACAAGAATGACTTACCTATATTTTTCTCAGCTAACAAAATCTACACTTCATATATTTATTTTTCCCCAAAAGATGGTGCTGCATTCATGTATATTTATTTCGTTATACGTTTTTCTTTTTTGCTAATGTCATATCTATATTTACAGATTCTAATGACAATTATTCATTCAAAAGCGAACCAGCCGTTTGTTTGGTTGCCCCGGCAGTTACCCTAGCATCCCTGAGCAGGATTGTTAAGAAGAGGATGCAGAGCGAATTTGCCTTTAAAGTAGCCAGTGTGGGTGGTGGAGGCGAAGTGACAGATTTAGGGTCAGAGGGGCTTGAACGTCTTCTTGTCCGTTCAGTCCTTTGCACTCAGGGCTCTCCGACAGTTTTTATTCAAGACTAGGATGAGGGAGTGCAGGGAATACTTGCCCTATTTGGAGCTGACACAAAATTGGGTGGAAAGCTAATACCTTGGAAGAGACAAATAAAATTCAAAAAGCTCTTGATGGGCTTGAGCACTGGCCTGAAAATAAGACAATGAAGTTCAAGAGGGAGAAGTACAAAGTTTGACACCTGGCCGGGGGGGGGGGGGGAAACAAATGCATAGCTGCAAGATGGGAATACAGTACTTAGTTCAGTAATACTATGAGTAAGAAGGATCTTGGAATTGTAGATCAGAAGCGGAATATAAGCCAACAGTGCAATTTGGCTGCAAAATAGAGCCATCCGCATTAACAGAAGTATTGTTTCCAAATCCCGTGAGGTACTAGTTTCTCTCTATTCAGCACTGGTTAGGCCTCACCTTGAGTACTGCGCCCAATTCTGGACACTGTACTTCAAGGAGGATGCTGACAAACTGGAACAAGTTCAGAGGAGGGCAACAAGGATGATCGGGAGCTGGAAACTAAGCCCTATGAGAAAGACTGAAAGCACCGTGCATGTTTAGCCTTGAAGAAAGAAGACTGAAGGGAGACAGGATAGCACTTTTCAAATACTTGAAAGGACTATCATACAGAGGAGAGTCAGGAGCTGCTCTCAGCCATCCCAGAGTTCAGGACATGTAACAATGGGCTCAAGTTACAGGAAGCGAGATTGAGGCTGAATATCAGGAAAAAACTTCCTAACTGTTAGAGCAGTATGACAACGGAAACCATGGCCTTGGGAGGCCTTCAAGAGGAAGTTGGACAACCATCTGTCCAATATAACTGGATTGGGATTCCTGTACTGAGCAGGGGGTTGGTCTCGGGGGGAGGGGGGCTTGCAGGTCCATGGCAACATCATGATCATGCTGCCCTACTTCAAATAGAGGTATGTGTGTGCAAGCACGTGTAGGCATGTGTGTGCAGGGGGGTGCTTCATCTGCAACAGAAGGCAGGCTGTAAGAGTGCTTCCATTTTAGCCTTCAACATGCCAGCATATATGGAAACTAGCCCAAACAGCGTCTGTCCTGAAGTTCATTTTGTTTGGTCCAGAATGGATTTCTTGGAACAACAAATATAAGGGTGCAATATAAGGTGTTCCATCTCGTCCAAAGTTTCTCCCCTTATTTAAAATTGTTTTAATTATTTTGTATTACGCTTGTTGTAAGCCACCTAGAGTGGTCTTAAGTGACTAGATAGGTGGGATATAAATAAAATAAATAAAAATAATAAATAAAATAAATAATCAGATGGGCATTTGTTCTGCACTTTGGTACATTGCACACACAGGTTGTTTTGCTACTTTTTTCTGGTGATCAGTGTAATTCCTACAACAAACCAGCCCATTCCCAGAACATTCCTATCTGAATCTTACGGTGTTCCTGCTACTTTTTTGGTGCAGTTAAGATTGCTCCATTTTGGTTTGTTTCCATCACTTGCAGTAGCTGGAAATGAATCCAAGTGAGCTTCCTCTTTTAATTTCCCAGCTGGTTTCAGTATCATTAGTGGCTTAAAGAGACAACTTAAGCACTTAATGATATGAGGAAATTGGGAAATTAAAAACTTCCTTCCTCTCATCCTCCATCAAGTACAAGGATGAAGCAAATTAAAAAAAAGGCAATTAAAGCAGTGCTAATGTGCTATAACACTTAGAGCAAATAACATGTTTTTGAATTTTTTTTTTTCCTGGCAGTGGGAGAAGACAGAGGAAAAAAGAGGAGGATTTTTCTTTCTTAAAGCTTGGATTCAGAGTCTGCCTGCAGGCAAACCCACTACCAAGTACCAGCTGCTTCTGGTGCTTTCCCCTCCCTTTCTCCTGCTGCCAACACCACAGCATACATGCACCTGCGTGCTCACTTCCTTACTTATCTTCCTCCTTTGCTGGCTCGTTGGCATCCTGGAAGGGTTTTTTGTCCTTAGTCCAGCAGTGGTCAGGCTTGCATTTGCCCGTTCTTTATTGTAGGGCTCAGAACGGCTTGTGGTGATTGTTAATGGTTTCACTGCAGCAGCTCACGCTGATCCACAACCTCACGAAAGGGGCTTTCAAGGAGGTAGACCAAATAAGGTTGCTTGAGGTGCGAATGCCACATAGATGCCAGGATGGTACTTTGTAGCATGTCGTGATCTCTACCCAGCCTTAAGGGATCCCATTCAGCCCCCTCCAGCTGAGCCGTGTCAACAAGCCATACGTTCCTTCCTTTTCCTTTACCCTGAGCATCCTGAGTAGCTACTCTTAATTCATGGCTGTAGCCTCAGCCTGCCAGCCTGCTGCACAATGCCAGGAAAAGAGCCTCCGATTCCTGCCCTTGCTGCCCTGTCTGGGGAGAGGGCACAGCCACTGGATCATTGTGCAGACCCATGTCTCCCCCACGTAATTCCCAAGAAAGCTTGGCATAAGCAAGAAAGGGAGATCCAACCACCTTTTGCAAACCTGGGGAGACACCACTTCTGCTTACCTGGTGCAATTCCCCCTCCCCACCCAAAGCTCAAGCTCGCTTTGTCCATGGACCAAAAAAGTAATTATTCTTGCATCTCAGTTAAATGTTCAGAAGAATGCTTCTTGTTTGTGTTGGTAATCACGAGTACTGAGTCATGGGTTTGTAATTAGGTTAATTGGCTGGCATGGATGCTTGTGTAATGTGCATATGCACTCTTAAATGTCAACAGGAGTGGCAGGACACTTCAGGAACAGACTCAGCTGTGTGTGTGTGAGTGTGTGCATACGCACGCCTGTCTACATGCCCATGTCCGTGTGTTCCCTGCCAGGAGCTTAAGGCCAAAGAGTCCACGAATGCAGTTGGAAGCCCATGACCAGCCCCCCCCCCCCCGCATGGCCTTGCTGGTGGTGGAGGGGAGAGAGCCATGAGCCACAGGGCAACCTCCCAGAGATCCCAGCACAGTCGCCGTCAGGTTCTCCAAGGATGGACGTAGGAACCTCTCTCTCTCTCTCTGCCCAAACTGTCCACGAGAGCAGTTGGAGGCTGAGCGATGGGGCTTCTTTGGAAGCCCCCAGCAAAACACAGGGGAGATATACAAGGACATTTACTTACAAAATGAGCCCAGAAGGGGGCAGAAAGTAGGTTCCCCGAGAGAGAGAGAGAGGCAGAGAGAGAGAGAAGGGGTTCTGCCCGGCTTCTTCCCACCCTGAGCTGTCCCCATTCCACTTGGCCAGGATTAGAATAAGGGACCTTTAAGGGCTAGCAGTTCCCCTCCCTGCGTTCAGGGTTCCATCGCGACTGGATCCAAAGGGGTTGGACATGATCACTGGGTGGCGGAGGAGGAAGAAGCTACGCGGAGGGAGGCACAGCTCAGAGGGAACCTTGGCTGGCACCCACTTGGGCTTGCTCACTTTCCGCATTTGTTCCTCTTCTTTTTTATATTCATAAGATGATCGACTCATGGAGTTGGACAGGTCTTGAAGGCCGTCGAGTCCAACCTCTTTCTCAAGGCAGGAATCCAAAGCAAGGCAGACCGGACAGAGGGTGGTCCCCTGTTCTCCTGAGCTCATGGGTCCCGCTGCCCTACAGCTCGGACAATTAGGATGTTCTTCCTGACCTTCCACCGAAATCTGGCTTCCTGTAACTTGAGCTCATTATTACGTGTCCTGCACTCTGGGAGAATTGGGAACAACAGATCCTGCCCCTCCTCTGCAGGACTGCCTTACAAGTACTTCAAAAGTGCTCTCCTCTCTCCCCTCAGTCTTTCCTCCCAGGGCTTGGTTTCCAGTTCCCTGATTATCCTGTTTGCTCTCTTCTGAACTGGATGCAGATTGTCAGCATCCTTCTTGAAGTGCAGTGTCCAGAACTGGACTCCAGTACTGGAGATGAGGTCTAACCCCTGCTGAACAGAGAGCAACTGGTTGTTGTTGTTGTTCAGTCATTAGGTTGTGTCCGACTCTTCATGACCCCATGGACCAGAGCACACCAGGCCCTCCTGTCTTCCACTGCCTCCTGGAGTTTGGTCAAATTCATGTTGGTCACTTCGATGACCCTGTCCAACCATCTCGTCCTCTGTCGTCCCCTTCTCCTGTTTCCTTCACACTTTTCCAACATCAGGGTCTTTTCCAGGGACTCTTCTCTTCTCATGAGATGGCCAAAGTATTGGAGCTTTAGCTTCAGGTTCTGTCCTTCCAGTGAGCACTCAGGGTTGATTTCCTTCAAAATGGATAGCAATTTGGTCTCTAGTACCTCTGCCCCTTCGAAATCCAGCTTGTACTTCTGGGAATTCTCGGTCCACATACTGCTGAAGCCTACCTTGTAGGATTTTGAGCATAACCTTGCTAGCGTATGAAATGAGTGCAATTGTACGGTAGTTGGAGCATTCTTTGGCACTGCCCTTCTTTGGGATTGGAATGTAGACTGATCTTTTCCAGTCCTCTGGCCGCTGTTGAGTTTTCCAAACTTGCTGCCGTATTGAATGTAGCACCTTAACAGCATCATCTTTTACGATTTTAAATAGTTCAACTGGAATGCCATCACCTCCACTGACCTTGTTGTTAGCCATGCTTTCTAAGGCCCACTTGACTTCACTCTCCAGGATGTCTGGCTCAAGCTCAGCAACTGTACTATCTGGGTTGTCTGGGACATCCAGATCTTTCTGGAGCACAGAGTGCTGTCCTCTGAAGATGCTAGCCACAGAGACTGGCGAAACGTTAGGAAGAACAACCTTCAGAACACGGCCAAAGAGCCCGAAAAACCCACAACAACTACTTTCTGGTATAATTCCTCAGTGTGTTCTTGCCACCTCTTCTTGATGTCTTCTGCTTCTGGGAGGTCCCTACCATTTTTGTCCTTTATCATGTCCATCTTTGCACAAAATGTTCCTTTAATATCTCCACTTTTCTTGAACAGATCTCTGGTTTTTCCCTTTCATTCTTTTCCTCTATTTCTTTGCACTGTTCATTTAAGAAGGCCCTCTTGTCTCTCCTTGCTATTCTCTGGAAGTCTGCATTCAATTTTCTGTAACTTTCCCTATCTCCCTTGCATTTTGTTTCCCTTCTCCTCTCTGCTATTTCTAAGGCCTCGTTGGACAGCCACTTTGCTTTCTTGCATGTCCTTTTCTTTGGGATGGTTTTTGTTGCTGCCTCCTGTGCAATGTTACAATCCTCCATCCATAGTTTTTCAGGCATTCTGTCCACCAAATTGAGTTCCTTAAATCTGTTCTTCACTCCCACTGTGTATTCATAAGGGATTTGGTTTAGATTATACCTGACTAGCCCAGTGGTTTTTCCCACTTTATTCAGTTTAAGCTTGAGTTTTGCTATAAGAAGTTGATGATCAGAGGCACAATCAGCTCCAGATCTTGTTTTTGCTGACTGTATAGACCTGTCCGTCTTGGGTGTCCCTGCACAGCATAGACCATAGCTTCTCTGAATTACTCAAGCCCATTCACCACGACAAGGCAGCAGTTCGTGAAGGGGGGGGTATGAACTGGTACCTCACAAGATTTGGAGATTATAATACTTCTGTTAATGCAGCCTAAAATAGCATTGGCCTTTTTTGCAGCCACACTGCATTGTTGGCTTATATTCAGCTTGGGATCAACAACAATTCCAAAACCCTTCTTTGTTTTACATCAGAAACTACAGGCAGAAGCTTTCTATTTGTGAGACACACTTAATATATTTTAATACATGTTAATGCTTTAATTCATTTAGGTGATTTATAAAACAGTATTAGTGATTAATACATTTTTAAAGCAACAGCAATAATTATTACTGGTCTGAGTCTGGTTGTCTGCTGCATCCTTCAGTCTCGAGAGACGATGGTAACGTGCTCTGAATAGAGATCTTGGAACAGCGTCTGGTGCGGCTGAGAAGGCCAATTCGGGAGTGACCATCCCTTCCACACTGAAGGCAAATGCAGTCTGTCCCCTGTGCTCTCCTGTGTCCCCCATCAAAATGCACCCTTGAAGGTGGTGGGGCTGACAGAAAGACCTCCACTGGTGATCTTAACACCAGGCCAAGCTCATAAAGGGAGATACGGTCCTTGGGATAGCTTGGATATTTAGGGTTTTATAAGTCAAACTCAGCACTTTGAATTGTGTCTGGGAACAGACCGGCAGCCAGTGGAGCTGCTGTATCAGGAGAGGTCCCATATTCCTGTGAGCCATTTTGGACGCATTGAATGTTGTGAACTCTGTGCAAAGCCAGTCCCACATATAACACATTACAGTAATCCTAATCATCAATAATAAGAGTGTGCCATCAAGTCAATTCTGACTTACAGATACCTTTTCCAGAGCTGACTAGGTAGTGAGTTCGCTGAAGCGGTTTGCCCTTCACTTCTTCTTAGGCTGCTGGGGAGTCGAACTCCCGGCCATCGGCCCTGCAGCTGGGAAGCTAACCCACTGAGCTATCCAACCAGCATAAATAAGGGCATGCGTCACCATGGCCAGATTTTATTGTAACACATTAATGAGCCTGATATGGCCAACAGAGAACGCAGTGTGTCCATATGTGCGCACGCATGTGGGGCCGAGTAAAGGCCCAGCGTCGCCTTGGACTTTGTGTTCCTGAACTCCAGGGAAGACCAGGCAGCCAGAAGCCACCGGCAGGGGCTTGGCCTGAGCAGGACAGAGAACCGGGCCCGGGGCTCGGCCTCCTCCGTTCTCGGCCTCCCTCGCCTTGGCGTCAGAGAACAAGAGGGGCGGATCCCAGCCCGTCCCCCATCTCCTCCCTTGGGGCTCCCGGTGTCAACAAAACATTTAGCTGCGATGGGAGCCACATCTGCAGCCCAGTTTCCCCCAGGAATGTCTTCTGGGCACCAGGCAGTGACCAGTTTTCATAAAAGCCAAGCAGCAGAACCAGCATGCCTTCATTTCAGGGCGGCAGCTTGCCAGGATCTGGCCCTCGAGCCGGTTCCACCTCTGGATTAATCACCTTCCTCCCGAGAGGGCAGGAAGCCTTTGAAGCCGGGCTGGGTTAAGGAAGAAGAGCAAAGGGGACTTCGCTTGGGAGCCTCTGGGGTTCCAGGAAGTGGGGCAGGCGGGCAGGTGGGGCAGAGACTGCTTGGGGCTGAGGTCACCCTTCCTGAAGGAAAACACGACTGCCCTTCTCCTTACCCCACGTGAGGGGGGGGGAATCCCTTCCCAGGCCCAGCTCTGTTCTCTGTGGGCAAGGCAAGGGTCTCCCCTTCCACAGCCTCTCTGCAACTCTCTCCCCCCCCCGACCCCTCTGCAGACAGAGCAGCATTTAGAGTGGCTAAAATCTCCACCCAGGAGGAAGCCAGGGAAGTGCTGGGGAAATTGCTTGAGTAGCCCTTCAACTCAGGCCCTGGGCATCCCGGGGGGGGGGGGGGGATGCCCAAAGAAGGCCCCCTCCACGGCCAGAGATGGGCTCTGCAGGAAACGGGACCATGGGGGGGGGGCTTTGAGAGCCAGCAAATGCTCTCAGGGAAGGTGGGGCCTGACCTGGACCTCAGGGCCAGCACTGGCCAAAGAAGGCATCCTTTACATAAGAACCTCGGAAGGAGGGCCCTGCACTGGATCAGGCCGAGGGCCCCTCTGGTCCAGCTCCCCGTCTCTCCCCGTGGCCCCACCAGATGCCTCTGGGAGCCCATGAGATATAACTGTCTCCTGAGCCCCCTCCCCTGCCTCTGGCCTTTGTGGGGGGGGGGTCCCTTCCTTCGAAGCATGGCAGTTATACATCCCCACCATGGCTTGTCCCCTGCGAGGGGACTTTTCCTCCAGGAATCTTTGAAAGGCCTCTAGATGCCAGATGCCCTCACCACATCCTGTGTGGCAAGGAGTTCCACAGACTACCCACACGCTGGGTCAAGACTTGTTTTACCTTTGGCCTGTTCTCCCTCTCCCTCCATGCCCTTGGAGTGGAGGTCCCCTGGTTCCGTCCTAGCCGGCCCATCCTGTTGAGAGCCCCAGAGGGGGGCGCCGCGCACAGAGTTCCCCCTGGCTCCACCGCCTTCCCTGGCTTCCCAGGCAGGCACTCACCGGGAGGACCCTCCCCGGCCAAAGCCTGACATGGGCCCCTACCCTGGACCCTGACCCTGGAAGGCAGCCCGGCTTCCAGCAGGTCTCAGACCCCCCCCCGCCCCGCTCCACCTCGACCGTCTGGGCTTCTCTTGAAGAGGGAGGGGGGGTCCATCAGCAGGAGGAGGAGGAGGAGGAGGAGGAGGAGGGCCACGACGAGGGCACCACCGGAGCAACACTCGGCCGCCGAGGCGACGATGCCTTTGACAGGAAGAGTCCACCAACGTAACGGCCAGAAACAGGGTTTTTTTATTGACACGGACCGCAACTGGACAACCGCACACCCCACAGAGGATGCGGGCGAGCGGCCGGGAGCTGCCCCCGTCCGCCCCTCTCCACCGCCGGGCCGGCCCTCGCCACCGCCGCCACCTTCCTCATTGCCCTTGGGGCAGGGGACCCCCCAGGCAAGCAGAGGGGGCAGGCCCCAGGGGAGGCAAAGAGGGGTGCCTCCCCCGCCTCTTCTGGCAGCTCCTTCTGCCTTCTGCCTGGGGGGACCGCAAGGACGCCGCCGGCTTCTGGTCCTCAGCCCCCCCACGCTCTTCCTTCCCGTTCCCCGCGCCAGCTGGGGCTGGGCAGGGGCTGGGCAGGGGGGCGACTCTGCCAGCCAGGACTGCCAGTCAGCGGGTCGTTTACCTGGAAGGCCCTCCCGCACTCCTGGGTCAAAGGCCGGGGAGGGGAAAGCAGGGAGCCTCGTGCTGGGCTGACCGGGGCCGCGCCTACAGCCCCCTCCGCCTGGCCAGAGGAGCGGGGGTGGGGTGGGTCCACCCGTGGGTACATGCCGGCCGGCGGGCCACGGGGGGGGTGGATGTTCCCTTGGCCTGGGTCGTGCTCAGAGGACTAAGACACAGACACACACACACACACACACACACACACACACACACTGTGGATGGGACTGGAGGGGAGAGGCCGAATGGCAAGACCACTCCTCCCCACCCAGACCCCATATGTGTGTGTGTGTGTTGAGCCTCAGCCCCTTTTCTCAACGGCTGAAGCCCCTTCCCCTCCCTCCCCCCAACCCCCTCCACTGCCCACATGGATCTTATGCCCTCAGGGCAGCCCAGGGGTCCAGCCACCCCTTCCCCTTCCCCCTCCACTTGGCCTTCCTGTCCCTGCATGGCCTCCCCACCCACCCGCCACAGGGGGGGGCACTGCTTGCATCCCTCAAAGCTCTGCCCCAGGAAGAGCCCACTGGGGGGGGGCGGGGGCTATGCCTGTTTCTGCTCTGGGGCCTGAAGGACTGTGGTGGTGACGGTCACCTCACTGACCATTACCCGCCCAGCCGTGTGTCCTTCCTGCTCCTGAGGAGAGAAGAGGTCATGCATGGAAGGCCCCGGGGTCCCGGGCAAGCCGAAGAGCGCAGCGGGCGCTTCGGGGTGCAGGAATCCCAGGGCCTGTGGGACGTTCGGTGTGCTCCTCGTCTTGTGCGCTTCTGTGACGAGGGCCGTGAGGATGGCGACCATCTCCTGGCCGCTGAGCAGGCCGGTCATGTACCTGGTCAGCAGCTCCTGCCTCTTGGCTTCAGGGATGGAAGCGGAAAAGAGCAGGTCCCACATGCAGACCCGCTGGCCGTGGAACTCGCCCACGGGGAAGTCGAAGGTCGGGGGCCTCTCCCAGGCTGTCTCGCGGGGCTTCTCCCTCCGGCAGGAGGTGCTCGCGTGCCTCCCTCCCGCGGCTTTTTCCTCTCCCAACTTGGTGACGATGGCAGTCGCCACCGTCGCCACTTGGTCCGCGGTGAGGATCCCGATTCGGTACAGCTTCAGGACCTCTTTCCGCTTCTTCTCTGGGAAGTACTTGGAATGCAGCAGGTCCCACACCGAGACCTTCCGCCCACGGTACTTGCCCACGGGCACCTCAACCATCCTGGTCTTCAAGACCTCATCCTTCGCTTTGTCTTCGTCATCGTCCTTGTCATCGTCGCTAGCACTAGCGCCCTCCTTCTCTTCCTCCTCCTCCTCCTCCTCCTGGTTTTCCTCAAGTGATGCTGCGAGAGGTCTGGGCCTACCTTGCCCTGTGGGACGCCTGCTGCTTCCGGCCGGGGTTTGCTCCAGAGAGTAGAAAAGGTCGTGCAGGGAAGCCAGGATGGTGAGCATGGAGGCCAGCTCCTCCACCGTGTACCTGCCCTCCCTGTACTTCCTCAGGAGTTCTTCCCCTTTGTCTCTGGTGATGTACTGGGAGAAGAGGAGGTCCCACACAGACAGCTGCTGGCCCTGGAACTCTCCTGCCGGCAGGGTGACCCTTTTGGCCTTCAGGAGCTCGTCCGAGCAGTGGGGGGTCAGTGAGGCGTCGGCAGCTCTGGCCTCCTTCGTGGTCCGTGGGGCCTCCGGGCTCCGGCGCGGCTTCATCCTCACCAGGAAGGACTTCCGTCCGGCTTCCACTTTTTCCCAGGTGCCGCCGACAGCGGCTGCCATTTGCCCAGGGCTGAGTACTCCTGTTTTGTAGAGCTCCAGCAGCTGCTGCCTTTTCCCCCTAGGGAAATGTTTAGAAAAGAGGAGGTCTGGCACAGGGACATTTTGCCCTTTGAGCTCCCCAGACCTCACGGGGACGTGTATCTTCTGCAAGGACAGCTCCAGCTGCGCTTCCCTCCTGTTCTCTTCCTCCGGGTCCCTGCCGGTTCCGCGGCCCAAACCTTTGGCTCTCCCCTCCTCCTCTGTTTTGGCCACAATGGCCGTGACCACGGTCTCCATCTGGTCGAGGGTGAGTATGCCTTCCCTGTAGAGTTTCAGGAGTTCTTTCCTCTTCCCTTTCGGGATGCACTTGGAATGGAGCACCTCCCAGACGGAGACCTTTTGTCCACGGAACTCACCAGCAGAAACGTGGACCATCCTGGACTTGAGGGGGTTCTCCGTCAGTTCCCGCTCGGATGAGGGTTGGCTTCTGTCCCCCTCTCGCAAAGTCATTCCGTGAATGGGCCTTTCCTCGTATCCCTCTGTTTCGGTGATGATGCTGGTAAGGATCTGGATGACCTCCTGGGCGGTGAGGGTGCCCGCTTTGTACTGTCTCAGGAGCTCCTGCCTCTTCGAGTGAGGGACGTAACTGGAGAAGAGGAGGTCCCAGGCAGAGACCTCTTGGCCCTGGAAGATCCCCACGTGGACTTGGGTGGTGGCAGACTTTAAGCACTCCCGCAAGCTCTCGTCCAGATGCACAGACCCCTTGTCCACCACCTGAAACAGCAGCAGGCCGGTGTCAGGATCCAAGACACACCTGGGGAGGAGCTGCAGGTACGTGAGGTTCTCACGGGCATTCGGGTCAAAGCATCTCTTGGTGTGGTTGGCCGGGTCTGAGATCCAGTGGAAGAGCTCTGCATCCAAGTAGCCCCACTTGTAGGCTACTTCCGGGGGGAGTCGGTGGCTGTGCATGGGGTGGATGAGTCCCCCCGTGGCCACCTGTGCCTCCAGCAGGCGGATGCCGTGGTCTTTGATGATGAGGCCCTTCCTCATGGCCTGGAAGAGGGAGATCTTGTTCCCCGAGAAGGGGTCTGTGTAGCCGGTCACGGCCTTCTCCGCGATGAGGAGCGTGTTGAGATGTTCTCGGTCCAGCAGGCCAGCGTTCTTGGCATCCCTCACGGAGAGCATCCGGTTGCTTGCCAGGTCCATGATGTAGCCCGAGGCGGCCTGGTGTTCCAGGAGAGCCAAGCCTGTCCCGTGAGTCAGGAGGCCCCTCTGCATGGCCTGCCGGATGCTCAGCTTCTCCTGGCCGGGCTCCTTCAAGACGCCCGCAATGACCTGCTCCTGGCTCCGTTCCGCTGCCGGCGCGAAAGGCCAGTGGGCTTCCTCACGGACCTGCATGATGGGGGCTTCCTCGGGGCCTCCTGCAGCAAAGGGATGGTCATGTGGCATGGCTGAGGTGGAAAGGCCTCCTCTCAGTTGGTGGATCGCACTGGGCTGGCAAATGACTTTCTGAAGGGAGGGAGGGAGGGAGAAAGAGAGAGAGAGAGAGACCGCTGTAAGGGATGAGCCCAGCCGGCAATGCTTACTCATGGGGAGAGAGAGAGAGCAGGTGCCCCTTCCCATCTGGACACACAGGGGCTCCCCTATACTCTTGGGCTGTGGAAAGCCACCTCCTTCCTCCACACAGCCCTTCCTGGGTGCCGTCTGTGGCCTCAGCCAGGGACTGTGCCCGCCTGGGTCCCTTTTAAAAGTCCGGGAGGGCCGAGTGGGACCCGCGAAGATTCCCTGAGCCTGGAAAGCTGTCCTGGAGGGGCTTCCCCGTCTTTGGAAGACAGCACCCTTCTTTCTCGAGGCAAGTGAAGCTGAGCTGCTGGCCCCAAGGTGGGGGGGGGAGGAGGAGGAGGAGGAGGAGGAGGAGGAGGAAGAGGAAGGCTCTCTGTTTACCACCATAGACCTGCCTGGCTGCTTGTGCGCACGTGAGCCCTTTTATTGCCCCCAGCTGGGAAACCTGTTTGCACTCAGCCAGCCAAACACCTCTCGGTAGGTAGACTCACTCCTTGTTATTATTTTTCTCACCCTAATTGCTACCTTGTGGGCTATGACTGGCTTGGTCGAGGCGAAGGCTTTGCCCAAATGGGAGTCCGGGCGGCTTCTCCGGTGAGGTGGTGCCCCAAGGAGAGCTCACGGGAGGCCAGCTGGATGACGCCACCTCAGAGAGAAGGCAACCCCAATGGTTCCCCCCCCCTCTCCCTCTCCCTCTCCCAGGGCCCAGTCCAAGCCATTAGAAGGCAACATGGGAGGCACCGGCTGCCCAGAGCAGAGCGAGAGGCACGGGGGGGGGGGGTCGCGCACGCGCAGAAACTCCTCCTTGGACAGAAGGAAGGCCCTGGAGCAAGCGTCTCCCCCCCCTGCCATTGCCATCAAAAACATCAATGGGGGTGCAAGGCTTCACCCTCTGGCGTTAGTTGAAAGTGCAAAACCTCCCAGGCATGCGCGTGCGTATACACACACACACACACAGAGGTGCCCTGCTTGTGGGCTGCCTAGGGTCATCCAGCTGGCCCACTGCAAAAGAAGGCAGAGTCCAGGGGAGACCCAGACTCCCTGCCTGGATCTCCTCTGGCCTCAGGCTTCTCTTACGTGACCCAAGCAGGTGAATCAGGGAATGCCAAGGCAGCAACGCGCCAAGAAGAGATGACACCCCTCCTCTCCTTTCCCCCCTTCCCGGCACAGTTTGGCTTCCAGGGCTATGGAGCCCTGGGTCAGTTCGTTTCCGCGTCAGCCGGAGAATCGGATGCCTGGACTGCCCTCCCTCCAGTCTTCACTCATCTCCAGGTGCAGAGCCTTCTGGCCATGGAAGACCTGGTGGCCAGCCCCAGCCACTGCTCTCTCTCTCTCTCTCTCTCTCTCTCGGGGGCAGAGGCTGATTCCATGCAGCCTGGAGTGGACACCTGGGTCCACCTTCTGCCAAGGGCTATGGGCACATGCACACACACATACACGCATGAGCGCACAGGCACACGTCTCTCCTGGAAATTCCCAAGCCTCATCCCGTTTCGCCTCCTGCTGTTTGGCTGGGCTGTTGTGGATGGATTTGTGGCCAGGGATGTTTTAGGAGAGAGAGAAGCAGGAAAGGGACGGGGTGGCTGGAGGGCTGAGGGCTACTCACGGGGAAGACGGCCAGGTGCCTGCAAGGGGGGGGGCGGGAGAGGCCACCTGACAGAGCAGAGCACCTGCCTGGGAAACGACCTGTCAGGAGCCCTGCAGGGCAGAGCCTGCTTGGGGGGGGGGTCCAATCCCACTTGGGCCTCTCGGGGGCCCTTTTCACCAGCTGACCCTTTGGCGGCTTTTGGACCAGTGGGGCTGCCAGCACTGGTGGTGGTGGTGGGCTAATGTCGGTGAGAGGGCATGGAGGCCCAGAGGCTGCCCAGCTGAGCCTTGGGGAGGCAGGGGGGGCTTTGCTTGGCCCCCCGGGGTCAGGGGCGACTGCTGCTGCTGGCAGAGGCTCCTCAGGGTGCCAGGCTCACCACAGCCCCCCCCCACCAGTTCCTCTCCTGTGCTAGGCATCGGTGGAGCCAGGAAGAGGGCTCATGAGGGCCCAAACCGCCAAACTGGGCCTGACCACCTGGACCATGCTGCCCCCCTCCCGCCTCCCCTGCCCTCCGGCCGCCCTGCGTGGTCTTTGCTCCCAGAGGGGCCACACGGGTCCCCTCCTCCTGGTCTCCCACCTGCCTTTTGCATCCAGGCGTAGGAGAGGACTCTGGACTGGCAAATACGCAGGTTCTTCTTTCCAGCAGCGATGATGAAACACCCAGAAGGGACCTGCTCCCGGGGATCCTCCCCACCTCTGAGGTGTCACTGCCTGAAGGAAGGGGGCCAGCTAGGGCAGGGGGTGGGGAAGCAGGGGTTGCCTTGCCACCAGGACTATGGGTGGGCGAGTAGCAGATGGGGGGGGGGAGAGAGATGCTTCCCACTCCCTGCCCATGAACCCTGAGACCTTTCCTTCTCCAGCCCTGAAAGAAGGAGCCGGTTTTGTCCACACTACAAGACAGTCTGGAGGGGTTTTCAAGCTGACAGGCTTGACCGGCTGGCCGGCTCAGAGAGCGAGGGAGCAACACTCTCCCCACTGCGGCCCACAGGTTACTGAGCCCGTGGGCCTTCAGCTGGCCCCCAAGACCTGGGCAGGTACTTCGTGTGCAATCCCCCCCGCCCACCCGCCCGCCCCCACACAAGGGAGGTGGCAGAGGGTGGGCTATCATCACCCAGGGAGAGACCTGCCTGCTGGGGCACCTGGCGGTGCCCATGGTAGGCCCTGCCCGGTGCTTGCTCACTCGCTCTCTTCCTGTGTGCATGTGTGGACGGTGCTCCTGCGCCTGCCGCACAGGTCCCTCTCTTGGGCCACCTCCCACCCCAGCCCCCCAGCCCCCATTCCCTACCTGCAGGTTGAGGGTGAAGTCCTGGGTCTGGTCAGGTGGCTCTGCTCTGCTGCTACTGCTGTCTCTGACTGCCCAGCCCGAAGGCTGCCACCTGGCTTTAAGCCTTCTCCTCCCCACCTGCCTGGAGAGAGAGAGAGAGAGAGATGACACACCAGCCCAGCCCAGCCCAGCCCAGCTCTCTGGCAGTGGCCGGACGGACGGATGCATCAGAAGGCAGTGGCCCTTCCCTATTGCATCCTTCCTCTCTCTCTCTCTCTCTCTCTCTGCCTTTGGGCTATTCCAGACAAAGCCGAAGAGCTACCATCTCTCTTGGTCACTTGGACTTCCCGGATTGCACAGGGATGGGAGGCTCACCAGGACGTGCAGTCAGACCAGTTTTTTAAACCTGTTGCCTGTAAACAGGACTGGCCTCCTGGGGCCAGAACCAGGGGAATTCCACTCCGATGGAGTGGTGGGAGAGGGAGAACAGGCCAAAGAAAATATCCAGCGTGTGGGTAGCCTGTGAAACTCCTTGCCACAGGACGTGGTGAGGGCATCTGGCCTAGAGGCCTTTCAAAGCGGATTGAAAAGATTCCTGGAAAAAAAGTCTCATTGCAGGTGACGAGCCATTTTCCAGCATCTTAAAAGGAAGGGACCTCCAAATGCTAGAGGCAGGGGAGGGGGATCACGAGACAGGTCTCTCGTGGTCTCATGGACTGCCCAAGGCATCTGGTGGGGGCCACGGTGAGAGACAGCGAGCTGGACCAGAGGGACCCTCAGCCTGATCCAGCAGGGCGCTGCTTCTTATGTTATGCTCTTATGACCCAGCACTATCCTCAATGCCTTTTGCTGTCCAAGGGTGTGTGTGTGTGTGTGTGTGTGTGTGTGTGTGCGCGCGCGCACACACACACACACACACACACACACACACACACACACACACACGGTTCTTGCAATGTGATGGACTGAGAGGCGCTGCCTTCTCTCCTCAAGTACAGCTGGAACATTGGTCCATGTATCCCATCATGTCTGCTGTGTTCCAGTCAACAGATGTGTGCAGCACACAAGAACCAGAATGCACATCCCCTCGCCAAAAGAGAGGGAGAGGGAGGGACCCAAGGCCACCCTAGCGCCTGTGTTGGTGGAAAGGAGCGGGCCTTGTCCATGATTCTGCTCCCTGGCTCTGAAAACGCAAGGGAATCTTGTGCATGTGCAGAGTGCCTTTCTCTTCCACCTCCTGGAGAGAGTTCAGTGGTCCATGTTACTTGCCCCCATTCAGGCCCTTACTTACTTATCTGTTTATTGATTTTAAATATGTTTACCCTGCCTTTCTCCTTAAAAGGACCCAGATGGTTCTAGAATCATGGCGTAGGATGGGGGGGCCTGACCCCTCCCTGCTCAAGGGAGGGAGGAGGTCAGGGTGCAGAACAGAGGGGTTCCTTTCTGCAGGAAGCCCTTTGTGTGGTGGAGGGAGAGGGTACATGGGGGGGGGGAGGGAGGGAGAACCCACTGGCTGTTCCTCCCCCCCTCCCTCTAGTCCAGGGGTGCAAGAATCCTCTTCCCCTCTTGCATCAAGGGAGAGATTGGGCCAGAGCAGCCCAGAGAGAAAGGCATGGGCCAAAGCAGGACTTCTAAGAGGGCGCAAGCATGAAACTGTCGCCCGCCCTGAAAGGATCAAAGGGGTTCCATCCTTCGCTTCCGTCACCAGCCCAACGGGAGGCAGCCCCCAGAAGAGGCCACGGGAGGGCCCACGGTCCCGTGGTTTTCTCGGGGAATGGGAGAGGGACCCTGTTCAGACACTAACACCTGTTACTTCATTCGCTTTGAAATGACACACACAGAGCCTTCTCTCCCCCCCCTCTTCCTAGTTAGCACTCCACATTTTGCCCTGGGGGCACCTCTGGGCACCCTTCCCCAGGCATCAGGTTTACTACTACAGAGCTTGCTTGCTCTCCCTCCCCCCCCCCAAGGATCTGGCCTGGCCTTGACCCCTTTTATCCAGTCTTCCTTCTCCAACCGGACCCACTTTAGATGTTTGGGGCTGCGACAGACCCCCATCGCCCTAGGCAGAGGAGGCCTTCAATGCGGCCCCACGTTTTGGACGAGGAGTCCCATCGGCCTCGGCTGCTGGTCGTCTCGGGGCGTTGCTTGTCGGGTCCGCCCTGTCCGGCGGCCGAGCGGGGGAGCCGGGCTAGCAGCAGCGCGAGCCGCGCCCGCAGGTGGGAGCCGGACGGCCTGCCTTGCCCGCTTCCGCCCTCTGCTGGACACTCTGGGGAGCGCAGGGAGCCGCAGGCCTCCCCCGGGCCGGGTCCCCACCGGGGTCGGCTGCTGCACCTTCTTCGCCCCTGCGGCGCCCTCATTGCCCGACGGAGCCAGAGTCCGGATCGGGAGAGCTGGAAAAAGGACTACACCTCCCTTTATGCCCCTGTTTGGGCATTTAAATCATCATTTACCGAGGACACAGGAGAGGTTCTCTGTGGCTGCCTGGAAGACTTTGGAACTCCCTCCTACAGGAGGCCACGCTGGCCCCCGTCTTTTCTGTCCACAGTCAAAGCAGTGCTGCATAAAAAAAAATCCATCTAAAGAGATCATGCTCAAGCAGACAGTCATTGAGGGAAATCTTGCCTGAAGAGAAAGGTCTTTGCCTGCCCGCGGAAGGACAGTAAAGATGGGGCCAGCCTGGCCTCCAGTGGGAGGGAGTTCCAAAGTCTTGGAGCAGCGACAGAGTAGGCTGTCTCCCGTGTCCCCATCGGACACACCTGTGAAGGTGGCAGGACCGAGAGGAAGGCCTCTCCTGGCGATCCTAGCGCCTGACCAAGCTCATAACGGGAGGAGTGGTCCTTGCCATAGGGCTTCCTTGGTTAGAACCAGCATTTTGAGTTCTGCCCGGAAAGGGATTGGCAGCCCATTGAGCGGCTGTGACAGACGGGGGAGTGCGATCCCTGTGAACAGCCCCAGCCAGCAATCTGGCCTCTGAGTTTCGGACCTGCTGGAGGGTCCTCCTGACACTTCCCAAAGGCAGCCCCCACATAAAGTGTGTTACAGTCATCCAGCCGGGAAGTCTCTAGGGCGTGCGTCACCCTGGCCAGATCAGATCCCTCTCAAGAAACGGGCACAGCTGGCTCACTCGGTTTAACCGTGCAAAGGCACTTCCGTCCACTGGCAAGACCTGGGCGTCCAGAATCGGGGATGAATCCAGGATCACCCCCACCCCCACCCCCCCAAGCTGCGCACCTGCTCTTTCAATGGGAGTGAAATCCCATCCCACACCGGCTGCATCCCTATTCTCTGATTTGCCTTTCGACTGACCAGGAGCACCTCCGTCTCCTCTGGATTAAGTTTCAGTTGATTCACCTTCACCCGGTTCCTTACTGATACCAAACACGGATCAAGAGCCGAAGGAGCTTCCTCGGGTTGAGCTGGCAAGGAGAGCGAGAGTTGGGTGTCGTCCACCTACGGGTGACACCGAAGCCTGAAACGCCGGATCTTCTCTCCCCGAGGTTTCAGTGGAGATGTTGAATAACACAGGAGACAAAACAGAACCCGGACGGACCCTCACAGGTCAGCGGCCGGGGTTTCGAACAGGAGTCCCCCAGCACCACCTTCTGGGTTCTCTCCTCCAGGAAGGACTGGAGCCAGTGTAAAAGAGTGCCCTTCCCAAATCCCATTCCAGACAGACGGGACAGGGGGACACTGTGGTTGATAGGATTGAACGCCACTGAGAGGGGTCCAGCAAAACCAAGAGGGACACCCCACACACGCTGTATGTGTTGATTTTGGTGTTGATTTTGGTTCCCATTTCTCAGAATGGTACTGCATTTGTTTATTCCTTTTTAATATTTATATACTCATTGCTTTTAGCTTTAATTATTGTCTTCCAACGATGCAAGGTCCTTTTAGGGAGGAAGTTGGATTAAAAATATTTTAAATAAATATGGAGTAGATAAGATGGGGGAGAAAGCTGCCCACTCCCCCTGTGGTCTCTTGTTCTGAATGGCCTAACTAGGGTGAGGTGGCACAGGGGCTGCGGAATCCTTCAAGGAGGGACAGGGCACAGAAGGCAGTGCCCAAGGCAGGTGGCTCCCAGCTTCATCCCCTCCTCCAGGGTTTCTACCCGGAAAGAGACACAAGGGCCTCCGGATCGTTGGACTAATGTGTTAGGCTTCTGTGGGTAGGAGCCCTCCGCTTGCTCTGTTCCACCTACAACTCTGGAGAGGGAGAGGGAGAGAAGGTTTTGTCATGGCTGAGGTGAACCAAGCTGTCTTTTCATCCAGACTCGATGGAGCCCTGCAGAGAGCCTGGTTCTGTGGGGCACCCCCTCTACAGCCTCTAACAGTCGACCTCTCCTCCTCCCGTCAGGAGCTGGACCTTGCCTCAGTTAGACACAAACGGCTGTAACGGGTTTTCCATGGGGCTGCCCTTGCAAAGGGGCTGGTAATGATGCATGCAGTGCCTCGTTGTCTGGAACACAGACTAGCAGTCCTGCAGGTTGCCCCCATGGGCTTCCTAGGTCCACAGGCACGGCGCTTGGAGCCCTCCACAGATCACCTGGAAGACCTCCTGGGTGTTTCAGAGGCAGCCTCAGAGGCTCAGTTTGATGGCCCACCATCAAAATCTTTGAGACGAGGGACAGGGATCTCTCGGAGGTGTCCCCATCCTCTTGGAATCCCCTGTCAGGGCATCTATTTACAGGTTTGCCTTCAGAAGGCCTGAAAACCTCTACAAATGTATTCATTAAGTGTGCCATGAGCTGGGGCTATACTTTTAACTACTACATACTGTTCTTTCATCCAGGAGGGCTTTGGCCTGAAACATGGAATATAAATAATGAAACACATGTACAATTAAAGGAAAGGAAAGGAATGGATAGGGAAACCTCTTTATCCATGGCTGCAAGGTCTGGAGGTGGATCGACCTGCCCAGACCCAAGAAAACACTTCAGCGCAACCAGAACATTTATCAGACAAGTGGCCAGTAGCCGTTTATTGCCAGCAGAAACAGACAAGCTTAGCTGCTCTGTTATCGAAGAGATCCTTTCAATGGGGCTGCAATCAGAGGTCTGGCAGGTTCCGGATCAACGGGGGGCGGGGGTGGGCGGCTGACACCACTGGAATGATCCCTTCCATTTCTCCTTTCCTGGAGTTTTCTGTACACACAGCTGTTGTTAGACTGAAGCTCCTAAGCGGCATTTCCTAGGAAGAGTTGCAAAATTTGCAAATACATATATGAGCAGAACAGCTTGCAAAAGAAACTTGGATTGACCATCATCTGTCTATGTGTATGTGTGTGCGTGTGTACGCGCACACTCAAGATACTTCAGACAAGAGCCAGTTGGGCCAGGCGCATCAGCCTACGGAGTGCCAGCAACTCTTTTAGGAACTGTCTCAAAAGGGGTCAATGAAGACATGGTCCCCCCGCCCAGAAGGAAACCCAGCCAGCCCAGAGCCTGTTCTGTGTGCACTTTTCTGGAAGCAAGCGGCATTGTGACAGATCCTGGCGAAAGGCAGAAACCGTTTCCCCTTCCGTGGTGCTCCCGGTGGGGCCAGAGAGGGCAAAAGACCCAGATGCTGGAGCACTTATGGATGGTCCCCTCGATCCTTCCAACAAAGTGCCCCCTTCATGCAGGACTTCTTCTTCTTCTTGGCAGACTTGCCACCTTTCCTTTCCGCCTCTTCAATCATAGCCACAAGGGTTGTAACCATGGCTTGGATGGGTAAGGTCCCGGCTCGGTACAGTTCCAGGAGCTCCTGCCTCTTATCCTGTGGGACATATTTAGAAAAGAGAAGGTCCAGCACACAGACCTTCTGCCCTTTGTACTCCCCGACAGCCACAGGGACCATGGTGGTCCGCAAGGATTTCTTCAGCCGCAGCTGCTGGGCATGAGAGTCTTCCGAGGTCTCAGCTTGCTTCCCCTCAGCCAGGCAGCCGTCCCCTCTGCTCCCGGACGGGCTGCTCTCCGGCCTCTCTGCTTCTGTGAGGATGTTGGTGAGAAGGCCAGCCAGTTCCTGAGGAGAGAGAGCTCCCGCTTCAAATTGGCTTAGCAGTTCCTGCTTCTTCTCTTCTGGGA
Source organism: Pogona vitticeps (assembly GCF_051106095.1). NCBI lineage: Eukaryota > Metazoa > Chordata > Lepidosauria > Squamata > Agamidae > Pogona > Pogona vitticeps. The sequence goes on along the minus strand of NC_135786.1, from coordinate 240,664,417 downwards.
CATAGTTGGAAGAGAGCAGCTCCCAGCAAGACACCTTCTGTCCCTGGAGAGCCCCAGTAGGTACAATGAAAGTCTCAGAACGCAACGTCTCTTCTACAGAGAGGAACTCAGGCAGGAAAGAAGGCTGACATTTTCCTGATGGTCCCATCTCTTGAACAGGACAATTCACATGACTCAGTTCAGTGACTTTGTCCTCCTCTGTCTTATTGACAATGGTGGTGACCACGGTTTCCATTTGGTCGGTGGTGAGTATGCCGGACCTGTAGAGCCGAAGGAGCTCCTTCCTCTTCCCTTTGGGGATGTACTTGGAGTGAAGCAGATCCCAGACCGAAACCCTCTGCCCGTGGAACTTCCCAGCCGCCACGTTGACCATCCGGGACTTCAGAGCCTCCTCCTGCTTCTCTCCCAGAACCACAGCCTCCTCCTCCTGCTCCTCTGCCTCCTCCTCCTCCTCCTCATCATCATCATCATCGCCATTGCCCTCCTGTTCTGCTCTCACAGAAGTGTCCTTTTTAGGGATTCCTGTGTGGGGGGTTGTGGTGCCTTCCCAGTGGCCTGCCTGGGCGTGCGATGCTTCTTTGGCTTTCTCCTCCTCCATCTTGTTGACGATGGTGGTGACCACGGTTTCCATTTGGTCGGTGGTGAGTATGCCGGACCTGTAGAGCCGAAGGAGCTCCTTCCTCTTCCCTTTGGGGATGTACTTGGAGTGAAGCAGGTCCCAGACCGAAACCCTCTGCCCGTGGAACTTCCCGGCCGCCACGTTGACCATCCGGGACTTCAGAGCCTCCTCCGGCTTCTCTCCCAGAACCACAGCCTCCTCCTCCTGCTCCTCTGCCTCCTCCTCCTCATCATCATCATCATCGCCATCGCCCTCCTGTTCTGCTCTCACAGAAGTGTCCTTTTTAGGGATTCTTGTGTGGGGGGTTGTGGTGCCTTCCCAGTGGCCTGCCTGGGCGTGCGATGCTTCTTTGGCTTTCTCCTCCTCCGTCTTGTTGACGATGGTGGTGACCACGGTTTCCATTTGGTCGGTGGTGAGTATGCCGGACCTGTAGAGCCGAAGGAGCTCCTTCCTCTTCCCTTTGGGGATGTACTTGGAGTGAAGCAGGTCCCAGACCGAAACCCTCTGCCCGTGGAACTTCCCGGCCGCCACGTTGACCATCCGGGACTTCAGAGCCTCCTCCTGCTTCTCTCCCAGAACCACAGCCTCCTCCTCCTGCTCCTCTGCCTCCTCCTCCTCATCATCATCATCATTGCCATCGCCCTCCTGTTCTGCTCTCACAGAAGTGTCCTTTTTAGGGATTCCTGTGTGGGGGGTTGTGGTGCCTTCCCAGTGGCCTGCCTGGGCGTGCGATGCTTCTTTGGCTTTCTCCTCCTCCGTCTTGTTGACGATGGTGGTGACCACGGTTTCCATTTGGTCGGTGGTGAGTATGCCGGACCTGTAGAGCCGAAGGAGCTCCTTCCTCTTCCCTTTGGGGATGTACTTGGAGTGAAGCAGGTCCCAGACCGAAACCTTCTGCCCGTGGAATTTCCCGGCCGCCACGTTGACCATCCGGGACTTCAGAGCCTCCTCCTGCTTCTCTCCCAGAACCACAGCCTCCTCCTCCTGCTCCTCTGCCTCCTCCTCCTCATCATCATCATCATTGCCATCGCCCTCCTGTTCTGCTCTCACAGAAGTGTCCTTTTTAGGGATTCCTGTGTGGGGGGTTGTGGTGCCTTCCCAGTGGCCTGCCTGGGCGTGCGATGCTTCTTTGGCTTTCTCCTCCTCCGTCTTGTTGACGATGGTGGTGACCACGGTTTCCATTTGGTCGGTGGTGAGTATGCCGGACCTGTAGAGCCGAAGGAGCTCCTTCCTCTTCCCTTTGGGGATGTACTTGGAGTGAAGCAGGTCCCAGACCGAAACCCTCTGCCCGTGGAACTTCCCGGCCGCCACGTTGACCATCCGGGACTTCAGAGCCTCCTCCTGCTTCTCTCCCAGAACCACAGCCTCCTCCTCCTGCTCCTCTGCCTCCTCCTCCTCATCATCATCATCATTGCCATCGCCCTCCTGTTCTGCTCTCACAGAAGTGTCCTTTTTAGGGATTCCTGTGGGGGGGGTTGTGGTGCCTTCCCAGTGGCCTGCCTGGGCGTGCGATGCTTCTTTGGCTTTCTCCTCCTCCGTCTTGTTGACGATGGTGGTGACCACGGTTTCCATTTGGTCGGTGGTGAGTATGCCGGACCTGTAGAGCCGAAGGAGCTCCTTCCTCTTCCCTTTGGGGATGTACTTGGAGTGAAGCAGGTCCCAGACCGAAACCCTCTGCCCGTGGAACTTCCCGGCCGCCACGTTGACCATCCGGGACTTCAGAGCCTCCTCCTGCTTCTCTCCCAGAACCACAGCCTCCTCCTCCTGCTCCTCTGCCTCCTCCTCCTCATCATCATCATCATTGCCATCGCCCTCCTGTTCTGCTCTCACAGAAGTGTCCTTTTTAGGGATTCCTGTGTGGGGGGTTGTGGTGCCTTCCCAGTGGCCTGCCTGGGCGTGCGATGCTTCTTTGGCTTTCTCCTCCTCCGTCTTGTTGACGATGGTGGTGACCACGGTTTCCATTTGGTCGGTGGTGAGTATGCCGGACCTGTAGAGCCGAAGGAGCTCCTTCCTCTTCCCTTTGGGGATGTACTTGGAGTGAAGCAGGTCCCAGACCGAAACCCTCTGCCCGTGGAACTTCCCGGCCGCCACATTGACCATCCGGGACTTCAGAGCCTCCTCCTGCTTCTCTCCCAGAACCACAGCCTCCTCCTCCTGCTCCTCTGCCTCCTCCTCCTCCTCATCATCATCATTGCCATCGCCCTCCTGTTCTGCTCTCACAGAAGTGTCCTTTTTAGGGATTCCTGTGTGGGGGGTTGTGGTGCCTTCCCAGTGGCCTGCCTGGGCGTGCGATGCTTCTTTGGCTTTCTCCTCCTCCGTCTTGTTGACGATGGTGGTGACCACGGTTTCCATTTGGTCGGTGGTGAGTATGCCGGACCTGTAGAGCCGAAGGAGCTCCTTCCTCTTCCCTTTGGGGATGTACTTGGAGTGAAGCAGGTCCCAGACCGAAACCCTCTGCCCGTGGAACTTCCCGGCCGCCACGTTGACCATCCGGGACTTCAGAGCCTCCTCCTGCTTCTCTCCCACAACCACAGCCTCCTCCTCCTGCTCCTCTGCCTCCTCCTCATCATCATCATCATCATCGCCATCGCCCTCCTGTTCTGCTCTCACAGAAGTGTCCTTTTTAGGGATTCTTGTGTGGGGGGTTGTGGTGCCTTCCCAGTGGCCTGCCTGGGCGTGCGATGCTTCTTTGGCTTTCTCCTCCTCCGTCTTGTTGACGATGGTGGTGACCACGGTTTCCATTTGGTCGGTGGTGAGTATGCCGGACCTGTAGAGCCGAAGGAGCTCCTTCCTCTTCCCTTTGGGGATGTACTTGGAGTGAAGCAGGTCCCAGACCGAAACCCTCTGCCCGTGGAACTTCCCGGCCGCCACGCTGACCATCCGGGACTTCAGAGCCTCCTCCTGCTTCTCTCCCAGAACCACAGCCTCCTCCTCCTGCTCCTCTGCCTCCTCCTCCTCCTCATCATCATCATTGCCATCGCCCTCCTGTTCTGCTCTCACAGAAGTGTCCTTTTTAGGGATTCCTGTGTGGGGGGTTGTGGTGCCTTCCCAGTGGCCTGCCTGGGCGTGCGATGCTTCTTTGGCTTTCTCCTCCTCCGTCTTGTTGACGATGGTGGTGACCACGGTTTCCATTTGGTCGGTGGTGAGTATGCCGGACCTGTAGAGCCGAAGGAGCTCCTTCCTCTTCCCTTTGGGGATGTACTTGGAGTGAAGCAGGTCCCAGACCGAAACCCTCTGCCCGTGGAACTTCCCGGCCGCCACGTTGACCATCCGGGACTTCAGAGCCTCCTCCTGCTTCTCTCCCACAACCACAGCCTCCTCCTCCTGCTCCTCTGCCTCCTCCTCATCATCATCATCATCATTGCCATCGCCCTCCTGTTCTGCTCTCACAGAAGTGTCCTTTTTAGGGATTCCTGTGTGGGGGGTTGTGGTGCCTTCCCAGTGGCCTGCCTGGGCGTGCGATGCTTCTTTGGCTTTCTCCTCCTCCGTCTTGTTGACGATGGTGGTGACCACGGTTTCCATTTGGTCGGTGGTGAGTATGCCGGACCTGTAGAGCCGAAGGAGCTCCTTCCTCTTCCCTTTGGGGATGTACTTGGAGTGAAGCAGGTCCCAGACCGAAACCCTCTGCCCGTGGAACTTCCCGGCCGCCACGCTGACCATCCGGGACTTCAGAGCCTCCTCCTGCTTCTCTCCCAGAACCACAGCCTCCTCCTCCTGCTCCTCTGCCTCCTCCTCCTCCTCATCATCATCATTGCCATCGCCCTCCTGTTCTGCTCTCACAGAAGTGTCCTTTTTAGGGATTCCTGTGTGGGGGGTTGTGGTGCCTTCCCAGTGGCCTGCCTGGGCGTGCGATGCTTCTTTGGCTTTCTCCTCCTCCGTCTTGTTGACGATGGTGGTGACCACGGTTTCCATTTGGTCGGTGGTGAGTATGCCGGACCTGTAGAGCCGAAGGAGCTCCTTCCTCTTCCCTTTGGGGATGTACTTGGAGTGAAGCAGGTCCCAGACCGAAACCCTCTGCCCGTGGAACTCCCCGGCCGCCACGTTGACCATCCGGGACTTCAGAGCCTCCTCCTGCTTCTCTCCCAGAACCACAGCCTCCTCCTCCTGCTCCTCTGCCTCCTCCTCCTCCTCATCATCATCATTGCCATCGCCCTCCTGTTCTGCTCTCACAGAAGTGTCCTTTTTAGGGATTCCTGTGTGGGGGGTTGTGGTGCCTTCCCAGTGGCCTGCCTGGGCGTGCGATGCTTCTTTGGCTTTCTCCTCCTCCGTCTTGTTGACGATGGTGGTGACCACGGTTTCCATTTGGTCGGTGGTGAGTATGCCGGACCTGTAGAGCCGAAGGAGCTCCTTCCTCTTCCCTTTGGGGATGTACTTGGAGTGAAGCAGGTCCCAGACCGAAACCCTCTGCCCGTGGAACTTCCCGGCCGCCACGTTGACCATCCGGGACTTCAGAGCCTCCTCCTGCTTCTCTCCCAGAACCACAGCCTCCTCCTCCTGCTCCTCTGCCTCCTCCTCCTCCTCATCATCATCATTGCCATCGCCCTCCTGTTCTGCTCTCACAGAAGTGTCCTTTTTAGGGATTCCTGTGTGGGGGGTTGTGGTGCCTTCCCAGTGGCCTGCCTGGGCGTGCGATGCTTCTTTGGCTTTCTCCTCCTCCGTCTTGTTGACGATGGTGGTGACCACGGTTTCCATTTGGTCGGTGGTGATTATGCCGGACCTGTAGAGCCGAAGGAGCTCCTTCCTCTTCCCTTTGGGGATGTACTTGGAGTGAAGCAGGTCCCAGACCGAAACCCTCTGCCCGTGGAACTTCCCGGCCGCCACGTTGACCATCCGGGACTTCAGAGCCTCCTCCGACTTCTCTCCCAGAACCACAGTCTCCCTCTCCTTGTCCTTGCCAGATGCATTTTCATCATCATCTCCCCTGGATATGCCCGTGGTTGCCATGTGGTGGGACTGCGTGGTTGTGGCCTCCACTAGCAGGGCAGCCAGGATACTTCGGAGCTCCTCAAGTGTCAGTCTCCCGCTCTTGTATTTGGCCCAAAGTTCTTCCCGCTGGCACTCTGAGATGTCCTGGGAAAAGAGCAGATCCCAGAGGGAGACATCCTGACCTCGGACCATCAGGGTGAGGTCCTGCAAGCTCTCTTCGCCGTGGCCTTGGGACAGGTCCTCATGGGATGCTTGATTGGTTTCCTTGTTCAGAGATTGGTTAATGATGGCAATTATTTCTGTTTCCGTTTGATCCAGTGTGAGTTTGCCTGATTTGAACAGATGCAGGAGCTCTTCCCTTTTCTCCTCAGGGATATAATGAGAATGGAGGAGATCCCAGAGGGAATCCAGTTGTGTGAAAAACCCAGTCCCAGAGGTCTCAACCCGTCTGGATTTCAAAGCATTCTCTCTCTGCAGTGGCTGTTCTGTCCAACAAGCGGCAAAGGTTTCAGCTGATCTTGGGTCTTCCCTGGGAAGTTCCCCAGTGCTGCCTGATCCATAACAGGGACTTTCCGTTTCGGTAATAAGGGTGGTAATGCTTGTAAAATTTTCTTTCACACTCACAGTGGGGGAACCATGGCGGAGCAAAATTTCTTCTTTATTAATATGCGCAACACACCTTGAAAAGAAGGGGTCCCACACAGAGGCTCGCGCTCCTTGGATCTCACGGATGGTCACATCAATCTTCTCCCGGCCTAAGGTGCGCTGCAAAAGATCATACTGTGATGACGGTGGGACTTCAGCTTCGCCTGGCTCCAAAACATCACAGCGAACCGGTTCCATCTCCTCCTTGACTTTGTTCCCGGAAAGGGACATGACTAGGGTTTTCATTTCGTCCAGCGTGAGAGAGCCCGACTCGTACAAGTGCAAGAGCTCCTGCCTCTTCTCCTCAGGAATATGCGTGGAGTGAAGAAGATCCAACACAGAAACGTCACTCCGAGGCTGCTTGCGTAAAGGGAGTCCAGCCCTCTGAGACTTCGGAGGTATCTCATTTCTTCTAAATTCTGAGATGGCAAATTCCTCTCCTTCCTCAGCTGAAGACACACTGCTGCATGTTATATTCAGTGCTGAATGTTTGTTACTGCAATCTTCCATTTCGGTAATTAAGGTGGAAATAATTGCAGTAAGTTCCTCTGGGGTTAAGTGGCAATCTCTGAATATGCACAGAAGCTCTTCCCGTTTGTTCTCTGAAATGTATTGGGAAAAAAGGAGGTCCCAGAGGGACACTTCTTGGCCTTGGAACTGGCCGATGTGCAGCACCACCGTGTGGTTGCGCAAGGGGTCTTCCCAGCTGCCCGCCTGGGCGTGGGTCGCTTCCTTGGCTTTCTCCTTCTCCGTCTCGTTGACGATGGTGGTGACCACGGTTTCCATTTGGTCGGTGGTGAGTATGCCGGACCTGTAGAGCTGCAGGAGCTCCTTCTTTTTTCCTTTGGGGATGTACTTGGAGTGAAGCAGGTCCCAGACAGAAACCCTCTGTCCGTGGAACTCCCCGGCCACCACGTTGACCATCCTGGACTTCAGAGCCTCCTCCTGCTTTTCTCCCAGAGTCACAGTTTCCGCCTCCTCCTCCTGATTGCCATCGCCCTCCTGGTCTGCTCTCACAGGGCTGCCGTGGCTTCCTGCGTCTGGGCCTGTGGGGTGTCTGCGTCCTCTGGTCACGCCTTCGGCAAGGAGGGCAGCCAGGATTTCAATCAGTTCCTCCAGGGTCACGTTGCCAGTTCGGTATTTGCTCAGAAGCTCCTCCCGCTGGCGCTCGGAGATGTGCTGGGAGAAGAGGACGTCCCACACGGAGAGCTGCTGATCTTGAAACTCAGGAAGGGAGACCTGGATGCGCTGAGCCCTCAAGGTGCTCTCCCAGTTTCCTTCGTTTGGGGAGAAAAGCCCAGGATCCCTTTCTCTGCCTCCCAACTCTGGGTCTCGGCTCTTCGCTTTAACTTCCAATTTCCTAGTGGTGGCCTGTTTCTTTTGGACGAGGGTGGTGAGGACACTGATGAGCCGCTCCATAGGCAGCAAGCCTCTGCGGTAGAGATCCAGTAACTCTGTCCTCTTTTCCTCGGCAATGTAGTCGGAGAACAGCAGGTCCCACACAACCACGGGGTGACCCTGGTGCTCTCCTGTGGGCATGCTGACGGTTCTGGACCTCAGGGCCTCCTCTACGGTCTCTTCCCGGTGTGCTCGGTCGGTGGCGGCTCCTGGTGGCTTTGCCCCATGGGTGGCGGGGGCTTCTTGTTGGCCACTTTGCTCAGTGCTCCGTTCTTCCGTCTCGAGGACGGTGGCGGTGAGGCTTTGGGTGAGGGCCTGCAACGTTAGCGTTCCTGTTTTGTACTGCCGTAGAAGCTCTTCTCTCCTCTGCGGAGGTATGTACCTGGAGAAGAGGAGGTCCCACAAAGAGACGGCCTGGCCCTGAAAGAGCCCTACGTCCATCCTGACCGTTGCCGACTGCAAAGCTTTCCGTGTGTTCTCGTTCAGAAGGAAGGAAGAGGAGCCCTTTTCCATCACGTGGAGCATCAGCAGGCCGGTGTGGGGGTCTGGGAGACAGCGATTGAGAAGCTGCATGTAGGTCAGGTTTTCATGAGTGTTAGGATCAAAGAAGCCCTTGGTGTCGTCTGAGGGGTCTGAGAGCGTTTTGTTCATTTCCTCGTCAAAGAAGCCCCGCCGGTAGGCCACTTCCACGGGCAGGCGATGGCTGTGCACGGGGTCAATGATGCCCCCGGTAGCGATCTGAGCCTCCAGCAGGCGGATGCCATGGTCTTTGACTATCAGACCTTTCTTCATGGCCTGGAAGAGGGAGAGATTGCTCTCTGTGTAGGGATCCTTATATCCAGTCACGGCTCTCTCGGCAGAGAGGAGCTTCTCCCGCAGCTCGGCACCCACCACCTCAGCAGCGACGGCTTCATCGACGGAAAGCTTCCTGTTCTGCAGAGGGTCGGTGATGAACCCCGTGGCGGCCTGTGCCTCCAGCAGCACCAGGGCAGTGCCCGGCCGGAGAATGCCCTTCCACATGGCCTGGTAGATGGTCATCTTCTCCATTTTGGTAGGGTCTGACCTGGTGGGCACCAGCACCCCAGCAATGCAGCTGGTGCCTTCCAGGTACCGCTTGACCGAATCCATTTCCGTGATCTCCTCCACCGTCTTGGTGCCCTGCGTGAGCTTCGAGAGCATGTCCTGGTCTATGATCTGGGCGTTGAACAGTTCTGAGGCGGTCACCTGCCTCCTGAGACCCGAGAATTTCAGCTGGTGGCTCTTCTCTTCCATCTCCTCAATCAGGGTGACGACCAATTGGACCAGCTGCTCTGTGCTCACATTTCCTGCCAGGTGCTTGTCCAGCAGCTCGTGTCGTTTCTCTGCCGTGACGTATTTGGAGAAGAGAAGCTCCCACAGGGAACATGACTTGCCTTGGAACTCGCCAACCGACACCTCCACCTGCACCTGCCGCAAAGCGGTTTCCAGTTGGCTGTCTGTTGCGGAAATGGAAGGCCCACCTCCCAGAGGCCCGGTTCCCTCTCCGGGTGGGGAGCTGGCCCCTTCCGCTCCCTTGCCAGAGCTTCCTCCTCCCTCTGAGAGAAGGGGAGCCAGAGCGCCTATCATTTCCTGAAGGCTCAAGGTACCCGAACGATATTTCATCAGGAACTCCTCTCTCTGGGCTTCGGGAACGTACTGGGAAAAAAGGAGGTCCCAGAGGGACACTTCTTGGCCTTGGAACTGGCCGACGTGCAGCACCACCGTGTGGTTGCGCAAGGGGTCTTCCCAGCAGCCCACCTGGGCGTGGGTCGCTTCCTTGGCTTTCTCCTTCTCCGTCTCGTTGACGATGGTGGTGACCACGGTTTCCATTTGGTCGGTGGTGAGTATGCCGGACCTGTAGAGCTGCAGAAGCTCCTTCTTTTTTCCTTTGGGAATGTGCTTGGAGTGAAGCAGGTCCCAGACAGAAACCCTCTGTCCGTGGAACTCCCCGGCCGCCACCTTGACCATCCTGGACTTCAGAGCCTCCTCCTGCTTTTCTCCCAGAGTCACAGTTTCCGCCTCCTCCTCCTGATTGCCATCGCCCTCCTGGTCTGCTCTCACAGGGCTGCCGTGGCTTCCTGCGTCTGGGCCTGTGGGGTGTCTGCGTCCTCTGGTCACGCCTTCGGCAAGGAGGGCAGCCAGGATTTCAATCAGTTCCTCCAGGGTCACGTTGCCAGTTCGGTATTTGCTCAGAAGCTCCTCCCGCTGGCGCTCGGAGATGTGCTGGGAGAAGAGGACGTCCCACACGGAGAGCTGCTGATCTTGAAACTCAGGAAGGGAGACCTGGATGCGCTGAGCCCTCAAGGTGCTCTCCCAGTTTCCTTCGTTTGGGGAGAAAAGCCCAGGATCCCTTTCTCTGCCTCCCAACTCTGGGTCTCGGCTCTTCGCTTTAACTTCCAATTTCCTAGTGGTGGCCTGTTTCTTTTGGACGAGGGTGGTGAGGACACTGATGAGCCGCTCCATAGGCAGCAAGCCTCTGCGGTAGAGATCCAGTAACTCTGTCCTCTTTTCCTCGGCAATGTAGTCGGAGAACAGCAGGTCCCACACAACCACGGGGTGACCCTGGTGCTCTCCTGTGGGCATGCTGACGGTTCTGGACCTCAGGGCCTCCTCTACGGTCTCTTCCCGGTGTGCTCGGTCGGTGGCGGCTCCTGGTGGCTTTGCCCCATGGGTGGCGGGGGCTTCTTGTTGGCCACTTTGCTCAGTGCTCCGTTCTTCCGTCTCGAGGACGGTGGCGGTGAGGCTTTGGGTGAGGGCCTGCAACGTTAGCGTTCCTGTTTTGTACTGCCGTAGAAGCTCTTCTCTCCTCTGCGGAGGTATGTACCTGGAGAAGAGGAGGTCCCACAAAGAGACGGCCTGGCCCTGAAAGAGCCCTACGTCCATCCTGACCGTTGCCGACTGCAAAGCTTTCCGTGTGTTCTCGTTCAGAAGGAAGGAAGAGGAGCCCTTTTCCATCACGTGGAGCATCAGCAGGCCGGTGTGGGGGTCTGGGAGACAGCGATTGAGAAGCTGCATGTAGGTCAGGTTTTCATGAGTGTTAGGATCAAAGAAGCCCTTGGTGTCGTCTGAGGGGTCTGAGAGCGTTTTGTTCATTTCCTCGTCAAAGAAGCCCCGCCGGTAGGCCACTTCCACGGGCAGGCGATGGCTGTGCACGGGGTCAATGATGCCCCCGGTAGCGATCTGAGCCTCCAGCAGGCGGATGCCATGGTCTTTGACTATCAGGTCTTTCTTCATGGCCTGGAAGAGGGAGAGATTGCTCCCTGTGTAGGGGTCCTTATACCCAGTCACGGCTCTCTCGGCAGAGAGGAGCTTCTCCCGCAGCTCGGCACCCACCACCTCAGCAGCGACGGCTTCATCGACGGAAAGCTTCCTGTTCTGCAGAGGGTCGGTGATGAACCCCGTGGCGGCCTGTGCCTCCAGCAGCACCAGGGCAGTGCCCGGCCGGAGAATGCCCTTCCACATGGCCTGGTAGATGGTCATCTTCTCCATTTTGGTAGGGTCTGACCTGGTGGGCACCAGCACCCCAGCAATGCAGCTGGTGCCTTCCAGGTACCGCTTTACCGAATCCATTTCCGTGATCTCCTCCACCGTCTTGGTGCCCTGCGTGAGCTTCGAGAGCATGTCCTGGTCTATGATCTGGGCGTTGAACAGTTCTGAGGCGGTCACCTGCCTCCTGAGACCCGAGAATTTCAGCTGGTGGCTCTTCTCTTCCATCTCCTCAATCAGGGTGACGACCAATTGGACCAGCTGCTCTGTGCTCACATTTCCTGCCAGGTGCTTGTCCAGCAGCTCGTGTCGTTTCTCTGCCGTGACGTATTTGGAGAAGAGAAGCTCCCACAGGGAACATGACTTGCCTTGGAACTCGCCAACCGACACCTCCACCTGCACCTGCCGCAAAGCGGTTTCCAGTTGGCTGTCTGTTGCGGAAATGGAAGGCCCACCTCCCAGAGGCCCGGTTCCCTCTCCGGGTGGGGAGCTGGCCCCTTCCGCTCCCTTGCCAGAGCTTCCTCCTCCCTCTGAGAGAAGGGGAGCCAGAGCGCCTATCATTTCCTGAAGGCTCAAGGTACCCGAACGATATTTCATCAGGAACTCCTCTCTCTGGGCTTCGGGAACGTACTGGGAAAAAAGGAGGTCCCAGAGGGACACTTCTTGGCCTTGGAACTGGCCGACGTGCAGCACCACCGTGTGGTTGCGCAAGGGGTCTTCCCAGCAGCCCACCTGGGCGTGGGTCGCTTCCTTGGCTTTCTCCTTCTCCGTCTCGTTGACGATGGTGGTGACCACGGTTTCCATTTGGTCGGTGGTGAGTATGCCGGACCTGTAGAGCTGCAGAAGCTCCTTCTTTTTTCCTTTGGGAATGTGCTTGGAGTGAAGCAGGTCCCAGACAGAAACCCTCTGTCCGTGGAACTCCCCGGCCGCCACCTTGACCATCCTGGACTTCAGAGCCTCCTCCTGCTTTTCTCCCAGAGTCACAGTTTCCGCCTCCTCCTCCTGATTGCCATCGCCCTCCTGGTCTGCTCTCACAGGGCTGCCGTGGCTTCCTGCGTCTGGGCCTGTGGGGTGTCTGCGTCCTCTGGTCACGCCTTCGGCAAGGAGGGCAGCCAGGATTTCAATCAGTTCCTCCAGGGTCACGTTGCCAGTTCGGTATTTGCTCAGAAGCTCCTCCCGCTGGCGCTCGGAGATGTGCTGGGAGAAGAGGACGTCCCACACGGAGAGCTGCTGATCTTGAAACTCAGGAAGGGAGACCTGGATGCGCTGAGCCCTCAAGGTGCTCTCCCAGTTTCCTTCGTTTGGGGAGAAAAGCCCAGGATCCCTTTCTCTGCCTCCCAACTCTGGGTCTCGGCTCTTCGCTTTAACTTCCAATTTCCTAGTGGTGGCCTGTTTCTTTTGGACGAGGGTGGTGAGGACACTGATGAGCCGCTCCATAGGCAGCAAGCCTCTGCGGTAGAGATCCAGTAACTCTGTCCTCTTTTCCTCGGCAATGTAGTCGGAGAACAGCAGGTCCCACACAACCACGGGGTGACCCTGGTGCTCTCCTGTGGGCATGCTGACGGTTCTGGACCTCAGGGCCTCCTCTACGGTCTCTTCCCGGTGTGCTCGGTCGGTGGCGGCTCCTGGTGGCTTTGCCCCATGGGTGGCGGGGGCTTCTTGTTGGCCACTTTGCTCAGTGCTCCGTTCTTCCGTCTCGAGGACGGTGGCGGTGAGGCTTTGGGTGAGGGCCTGCAACGTTAGCGTTCCTGTTTTGTACTGCCGTAGAAGCTCTTCTCTCCTCTGCGGAGGTATGTACCTGGAGAAGAGGAGGTCCCACAAAGAGACGGCCTGGCCCTGAAAGAGCCCTACGTCCATCCTGACCGTTGCCGACTGCAAAGCTTTCCGTGTGTTCTCGTTCAGAAGGAAGGAAGAGGAGCCCTTTTCCATCACGTGGAGCATCAGCAGGCCGGTGTGGGGGTCTGGGAGACAGCGATTGAGAAGCTGCATGTAGGTCAGGTTTTCATGAGTGTTAGGATCAAAGAAGCCCTTGGTGTCGTCTGAGGGGTCTGAGAGCGTTTTGTTCATTTCCTCGTCAAAGAAGCCCCGCCGGTAGGCCACTTCCACGGGCAGGCGATGGCTGTGCACGGGGTCAATGATGCCCCCGGTAGCGATCTGAGCCTCCAGCAGGCGGATGCCATGGTCTTTGACTATCAGACCTTTCTTCATGGCCTGGAAGAGGGAGAGATTGCTCTCTGTGTAGGGATCCTTATATCCAGTCACGGCTCTCTCGGCAGAGAGGAGCTTCTCCCGCAGCTCGGCACCCACCACCTCAGCAGCGACGGCTTCATCGACGGAAAGCTTCCTGTTCTGCAGAGGGTCGGTGATGAACCCCGTGGCGGCCTGTGCCTCCAGCAGCACCAGGGCAGTGCCCGGCCGGAGAATGCCCTTCCACATGGCCTGGTAGATGGTCATCTTCTCCATTTTGGTAGGGTCTGACCTGGTGGGCACCAGCACCCCAGCAATGCAGCTGGTGCCTTCCAGGTACCGCTTGACCGAATCCATTTCCGTGATCTCCTCCACCGTCTTGGTGCCCTGCGTGAGCTTCGAGAGCATGTCCTGGTCTATGATCTGGGCGTTGAACAGTTCTGAGGCGGTCACCTGCCTCCTGAGACCCGAGAATTTCAGCTGGTGGCTCTTCTCTTCCATCTCCTCAATCAGGGTGACGACCAATTGGACCAGCTGCTCTGTGCTCACATTTCCTGCCAGGTGCTTGTCCAGCAGCTCGTGTCGTTTCTCTGCCGTGACGTATTTGGAGAAGAGAAGCTCCCACAGGGAACATGACTTGCCTTGGAACTCGCCAACCGACACCTCCACCTGCACCTGCCGCAAAGCGGTTTCCAGTTGGCTGTCTGTTGCGGAAATGGAAGGCCCACCTCCCAGAGGCCCGGTTCCCTCTCCGGGTGGGGAGCTGGCCCCTTCCGCTCCCTTGCCAGAGCTTCCTCCTCCCTCTGAGAGAAGGGGAGCCAGAGCGCCTATCATTTCCTGAAGGCTCAAGGTACCCGAACGATATTTCATCAGGAACTCCTCTCTCTGGGCTTCGGGAACGTACTGGGAAAAAAGGAGGTCCCAGAGGGACACTTCTTGGCCTTGGAACTGGCCGACGTGCAGCACCACCGTGTGGTTGCGCAAGGGGTCTTCCCAGCAGCCCACCTGGGCGTGGGTCGCTTCCTTGGCTTTCTCCTTCTCCGTCTCGTTGACGATGGTGGTGACCACGGTTTCCATTTGGTCGGTGGTGAGTATGCCGGACCTGTAGAGCTGCAGAAGCTCCTTCTTTTTTCCTTTGGGAATGTGCTTGGAGTGAAGCAGGTCCCAGACAGAAACCCTCTGTCCGTGGAACTCCCCGGCCGCCACCTTGACCATCCTGGACTTCAGAGCCTCCTCCTGCTTTTCTCCCAGAGTCACAGTTTCCGCCTCCTCCTCCTGATTGCCATCGCCCTCCTGGTCTGCTCTCACAGGGCTGCCGTGGCTTCCTGCGTCTGGGCCTGTGGGGTGTCTGCGTCCTCTGGTCACGCCTTCGGCAAGGAGGGCAGCCAGGATTTCAATCAGTTCCTCCAGGGTCACGTTGCCAGTTCGGTATTTGCTCAGAAGCTCCTCCCGCTGGCGCTCGGAGATGTGCTGGGAGAAGAGGACGTCCCACACGGAGAGCTGCTGATCTTGAAACTCAGGAAGGGAGACCTGGATGCGCTGAGCCCTCAAGGTGCTCTCCCAGTTTCCTTCGTTTGGGGAGAAAAGCCCAGGATCCCTTTCTCTGCCTCCCAACTCTGGGTCTCGGCTCTTCGCTTTAACTTCCAATTTCCTAGTGGTGGCCTGTTTCTTTTGGACGAGGGTGGTGAGGACACTGATGAGCCGCTCCATAGGCAGCAAGCCTCTGCGGTAGAGATCCAGTAACTCTGTCCTCTTTTCCTCGGCAATGTAGTCGGAGAACAGCAGGTCCCACACAACCACGGGGTGACCCTGGTGCTCTCCTGTGGGCATGCTGACGGTTCTGGACCTCAGGGCCTCCTCTACGGTCTCTTCCCGGTGTGCTCGGTCGGTGGCGGCTCCTGGTGGCTTTGCCCCATGGGTGGCGGGGGCTTCTTGTTGGCCACTTTGCTCAGTGCTCCGTTCTTCCGTCTCGAGGACGGTGGCGGTGAGGCTTTGGGTGAGGGCCTGCAACGTTAGCGTTCCTGTTTTGTACTGCCGTAGAAGCTCTTCTCTCCTCTGCGGAGGTATGTACCTGGAGAAGAGGAGGTCCCACAAAGAGACGGCCTGGCCCTGAAAGAGCCCTACGTCCATCCTGACCGTTGCCGACTGCAAAGCTTTCCGTGTGTTCTCGTTCAGAAGGAAGGAAGAGGAGCCCTTTTCCATCACGTGGAGCATCAGCAGGCCGGTGTGGGGGTCTGGGAGACAGCGATTGAGAAGCTGCATGTAGGTCAGGTTTTCATGAGTGTTAGGATCAAAGAAGCCCTTGGTGTCGTCTGAGGGGTCTGAGAGCGTTTTGTTCATTTCCTCGTCAAAGAAGCCCCGCCGGTAGGCCACTTCCACGGGCAGGCGATGGCTGTGCACAGGGTCAATGATGCCCCCGGTAGCGATCTGAGCCTCCAGCAGGCGGATGCCATGGTCTTTGACTATCAGACCTTTCTTCATGGCCTGGAAGAGGGAGAGATTGCTCTCTGTGTAGGGATCCTTATATCCAGTCACGGCTCTCTCGGCAGAGAGGAGCTTCTCCCGCAGCTCGGCACCCACCACCTCAGCAGCGACGGCTTCATCGACGGAGAGCTTCCTGTTCTGCAGAGGGTCGGTGATGAACCCCGTGGCGGCCTGTGCCTCCAGCAGCACCAGGGCAGTGCCCGGCCGGAGAATGCCCTTCCACATGGCCTGGTAGATGGTCATCTTCTCCATTTTGGTAGGGTCTGACCTGGCGGGCACCAGCACCCCAGCAATGCAGCTGGTGCCTTCCAGGTACCGCTTGACCGAATCCATTTCCGTGATCTCCTCCACCGTCTTGGTGCCCTGCGTGAGCTTCGAGAGCGTGTCCTGGTCTATGATCTGGGCGTTGAACAGTTCTGAGGCGGTCACCTGCCTCCTGAGACCCGAGAATTTCAGCTGGTGGCTCTTCTCTTCCATCTCCTCAATCAGGGTGACGACCAATTGGACCAGCTGCTCTGTGCTCACAGTTCCTGCCAGGTGCTTGTCCAGCAGCTCGTGTCGTTTCTCTGCCGTGATGTATTTGGAGAAGAGAAGCTCCCA
Organism: Pogona vitticeps; assembly: GCF_051106095.1. Classification (NCBI taxonomy): domain Eukaryota; kingdom Metazoa; phylum Chordata; class Lepidosauria; order Squamata; family Agamidae; genus Pogona; species Pogona vitticeps. The sequence continues at coordinate 240,648,054 of NC_135786.1, read as the reverse complement.
CAGGGAACATGACTTGCTGTGGAACTCCCCAGCCCCCATGTTGACCATCCGGGACTTCAGAGCCTCCTCCTGCTTTTCTCCCAGAGTCACAGTCTCCTCCTTCTCCTCCTGATTGCCATCGCCCTCCTGGTCTGCTCTCACAGGGCTGCCATGGCCGGGGCTTCCTGCGTCTGGGCCTGTGGGGTGTCTGCGTCCTCTGGTCACGCCCTCAGCAAGGAGGGCAGCCAGGATGTCTATCAGTTCCTCCAGGGTCACGTTGCCAGTTCGGTATTTGCTCAGAAGCTCTTCCCGCTGGCGCTCGGAGATGTGCTGGGAGAAGAGGACGTCCCACACGGAGAGCTGCTGATCTTGAAACTCAGGAAGGGAGACCTGGATGAGCTGAGCCCTCAAGGTGCTCTCCCAGTTTCCTTCGTTTGGGGAGAAAAGCCCAGGATCCCTTTCTCTGCCTCCCAACTCTGGGTCTCGGCTCTTCGCTTTAACTTCCAATTTCCTAGTGGTGGCCTGATTCTTTTGAACGAGGGTGGTGAGGACACTGATGAGCCGCTCAATAGGCAGCAAGCCTCTGCAGAAGAGATCCAGTAACTCTGTCCTCTTTTCCCCGGCAATGTAGTCGGAGAAAAGTAGGTTCCATATGGAAGGCTGCTCACTTTGAGCCTTTTCTGGATATATATTAATTGTTTTTGTTTTCAATTCTTGTTGTTTTTCCTCATTCTTATGTTCAATATTATCCTGTGTTTGTGATGTTTTTTCATTGCTGGTCCTTGGATTCTCAAGTTTTTTCTCTGGTTTGTGGATGTGCTCTTCTGTCTCATAGATGGTGGATTTTAGGGTAGTTATCATTTCCTGAACAGTTATTCCACCAACTCCGTATTGGTTTAGCAGTTCTTTCCTTTTGGTTTCAGGAATATATCTAGATAAGAGGAGGTCCCAGGCAGACACTGTGTTTCCTTGCCAATTTCCCACATCAATGTTGATTGTTACTGACTGCAAAGCCTGCCTTATCCTTTCGTCTGAGGAATGGGCATTTAATTGTTGGTCCTGTATTTGCAGCATCAGGAGTCCTGTGTCTGTGTCACAAGTACAGCGTTGGAGCAGCTGCATGTACGTGAGATTCTCATGAGTGTTTGGATCAAAAAAGCCTTTGGTATCATCTGTGGGATCTGTGAGGATCTGATTCATTTCTTCATCAAAATAGCCCCGCTTGTAGGCCACCTCCACAGGGACACGATGGCTGTGCATGGGGTCAATGATGCCCCCCGTGGCTATCTGGGCCTCCAGCAGGCGGATGCCATGTTCCTTGAGGATCAGGCCTTTCTTCATTGCCTGGAAAAGGGAAATTTTTCCCCCAGTGTTTGGATCAGTATACCCAGTGACTGCTTTCTCTGCAGATAGGAGCTTGTTCTGAATTTCTCCACCCACCAGTCCAACAGAGATGGCCTCACTGACAGACAATTTTTCATTTTTCAGTGGGTCAAGGAGGAACCCCGTGGCGGCCTGTGCCTCCAGCAGTACCAGGGCAGTGCCCGGCCGGAGAATGCCCTTCCACATGGCCCGGTAGATGGTCATCTTCTCCATTTTGGTAGGGTCTGACCTGGTGGGCACCAGCACCCCAGCAATGCAGCTGGTGCCTTCCAGGTACCGCTTCACCGAATCCATCCTGGCGACCTCTTTTGCTGTTTGTTTTCCTTCCTCCAAGTTCTCCATTGTATCTTGACTGATTATGTCAGCTTTCAGCAGTTCTGAGGCGGTCACTTGCTTTCGTAGCCCTTGGAACCACACCTCCCTCCTGGTCTGTTCTTTTTCTTTTACCATGTTCAGAATTTCATTGGTGATGTGTTGCAGAACTTCTGAAGGTCCTTGTTTGTATTTCTGAATGAGTTCTTTCTTCTTTTCTTCATTAATGTAGTCTGAGGAAAGAAGCTCCCACAGAGAGATGGTCTGTCCTCTGAATTTCCCAAGGGTAACATTTACTTTGGTGGAAGAAAGAATGTTTTTTGTGACCTCATCTACATAGAAATACTCCGTTTTGTCTAACAAGGGTAGGAGGTACATCCCTGAGTCGGCATCTTTGACGCATCTCTCCAGGAGCTGTGCATAGGTGACCCTTTCCTGTGTGTTGGGGTCCACAAATCCTTTATTGGCATATTCTGCATCAGAAAGCCAGAGGAACGTACCATCGTCCAAATGGCCCCGCTTGTAGGCCACCTCCACAGGGATGCGATGGCCGTAGAAGGGATCCATGATGCCACCGGTGGCAATCTGGGCCTCCAGAAGGCGGAGGGCAAGCCCTTTCTCTATAATGTTCTTCTTCATGGCCTGGTAGAGAGACACTTTGTTCCCTGTGGTGGGATCAGTGTACCCAGTCATAGCTTTCTCTGCAAGGTGAAGCTTTGTCTGAACATCTTTGCCCACAAGCCTCGCAGAGACAGCCTGGTCAACAGAGAATGTTTTCTTTTTCATCGGGTCAGTGAAGAGCCCAGTAGCCGCCTGGGCTTCCAGCAACATCAGGCCATTTTTTGGTGAGAGAAGCCCTCTCTCCATGGCCTCGCAGACAGTCATCTTTTGCCCTTTGGCCAGGATCCCCGCAATGCAGCCGGTTCCCTCTAGGAATCTTCTCACTGAGTCTTTCTGGACCAGCTGCTGAAGGACGTCTGGCCCTCGATGGAGACCATCCAGCGTCTTCTTGTCAATGATCTCAGAATTGAACAGATCTGCAGCTGAAACCTTCCCTACTGGTCCTTTCAGCTGGAACGCCTGAGCTTTCTGCTCAGTTTCCTCAACAACAGTGTAGATGGCTTTGCCAAGCTGCTCCAGGGTCATGCTTCCTCCCTTATATTGGCTTACCAGGTCTTTCCTTTTCTGTTCATGGATATATGGGGAACAGAGGAGGTCCCACATGGAGACGGCTTGGCCTTTGTACCTGCCTACATGCATCTGCATTGGTTGTGCTTTCAGAAATTGCTTGGTGGCCTCATCAATGTAGAAGTACCTTCCCCCTCTTTTGACTATCTGCAACATATATAGCCCTGTCTCTGGGTCCTGGACGCATCGTTCTAGGAGCTGCAGGTAAGTGAGGTTCTCGTGGGTGTTGGGGTCAAAGAAGCCTTTGGTGTCATCTGTGGGGTCTAAAAGGATTTGGTTCAGCTTTTCATCAAAGTAGCCTCGCTTGTAAGCAACCTCCACAGGGATGCGGTGACTGTGGACAGGGTCAATGATGCCCCCAGTAGCTACCTGGGCCTCCAGGAGGCGGATGCCATGGCTCTTCACAATGAGCTCCTCCTTCATGGCCTCAAAGAGGGAGATCTTTCTTCGGGTGTAGGGGTGTGTGTATCCTGTCACGGCCTTCTCTGCGCTCAGCAACTTCCCGTAGGTCTCCCTCCCAATTAGCCCCATGGCCACGGCCTCATCTACTGACAGCCTCTTGTTTCCCACAGGGTCAATGAGGAACCCAGTGGCGGCTTGGGCCTCCAGCAGGACGAGAGCGGCTCCTGGCCTGAGAAGGCCCTGCCGCATGGCCTGGTAGATGCTCATTCTCTCACGGCTTGGCTGCAGAAGAACTCCAGCAATGAAGTTGCTGCCTTCCAGGTACTGCCGAACAGAATCCATCTGAGTCACTTCCTGGACCGTTTTCCTCCCCTGCCTCAGATCATCTAGAGTCCTCTTGTCTATCAGCTGAGACTGGAAGAGGTCCGAGGCTGACACCTGCTTGCGTAAGCCCTTGAACGCAAATTTCTGGCCTTGCTGCTCTGTCTCTTCCATGATCTGGGTAATGGCTGCTATCATCTCCTGAAGCGCCTCAGCCTTCTTTTCTTTGTAAATGAGCACCAGCTCTCTCCGCTTGCTTTGGGTGATGTACTCAGAATTGAGCAAGTCCCAGAGGGAAACCTCTTGACCTCGGAATCGGCCAACATTGACACAGACAGTGATGGATTTCAGAGCGTCCATGGTGTGCCGGTCCCCATAGAAGGCTGCGTCTTTGGAGAGTGGGAGCAGCAGGAGGCCAGTCGCTGGGTCCCTGAGACACCTGTCTTTCAGCTGCTGATAGGTCAGACTCTCCTGCGTATTAGGGTCAAAGAAGATACAGGTCTCATCGTTGAGCTGAGAAAGGGCCTTGTGCATGTCTTCGTCATAGAAGCCGAGCCTGTAGGCAGCCTGGAGAGGAAGATGGTGGTGATGGACAGGATCGACAATGCCACCGGTGGCTAACTGAGCCTCAAGCAAAGGGATGCCGACATGGGAAGGGATTAGCTCCTTTCTGATTGCCTGGCACACTGAGATGGGCTTTCCAGAGTAGGGGTCAGGATAGCCTGTTATGGCCCTCTCTGCCTGCAGCAGTTGCCCCATGAATTCCTCACCCACAAGGCCAGCCTTGATGGCGTCCTCCACTCCAAGTTTCTGGTTGGTCACTGGGTCTATAATGGAACCCGTGGCTGCCTGAGCTTCCAGTAGCCTTGTCCCCGTACCCGGCAGAAGGAAGCCATTCTGCATGGCCTGGTAAATTCCCATTTTCTCCTTGGCATCCTGAATGAAAACTCCAGCAATGCTCCCAGTGCCACTCAAGTATTTCTTCACACTTTCCATCTCGGACACTTCCCTGGCTGTCCTCCTGCCTTGAGCCAGCTCCGCAAATGTCTCTTCTGAAATGATGCCTGTATCCAGAAGCCAGACTGCAGGCACTTCACCCCTCAAGCCTTGGAAGGTGACCTGGGTCTGGGCCTTAATTTCTATGTCCTCAACAAGCCCCTGGACATGGGAGACCAGCTGCTGAAGGGAAATGGCCTTTGACCTAAACTTCTCCAAGAACTCACTTCTCTGCTCCTCGGTGAAGTAGCCAGAGCTGAGGAGCTCCCAGAGGGAGATGCCTCTGTCCTCCAAAAGGGTCTCCCGGAACTGCTGCTCAATCTGCTCATCTGTGGAGATGGGAGAAGCTGCTTCAGAAAGAGGCAACAGGTGAATGCCAGAAGCTTCATCTCTCTCACACTGATGGATCAGCTGGCCATAGGTGACCTTCTCCTTCCAGTCAAGGGTGCTGAATGCCTTGGTGTCACTGCTAGGGTTGGAAAGCGCTTTGTGGAAGTCCTCATCCAGGTAGCCTTTCTTCTGGGCAAATTCGACGGGGACATAGTGGCCACTGTGCGGGTCCATGACCCCTCCAGTAGACAGCTGAGCATCCATCAGCTGCATGGCCTGTTTGTCAGCCACAAGGCCCTTCTTCATGGCTTGGAAGAGTGAGATCTTCTTGCCCGTGAAGGGGTCCTGGTAGCCAGTGACAGCTTCTTCTGCCCGATGTAGCTTCTCGTATAGCTCCGGGCCAATTACGCCTTCCCTCACAGCCTCGTCCAGGCAGAGTTTCTGGTTGTTCACTGGATCAATGATGAAGCCCGTGGCCGCCTGGGCCTCAAGTAGTGGCAGCGCCACTCCTGGCAACACCATATTCCTCTTCATGGCTTCATAGAGACTCACTCTCTCGTGAGAGGGCCGCAACACGATTCCCCCAATGCTGCCCGTGCCATACAGGTATTTTCTAACTGAATCCATGCTCAGCACCTCCTCTGGGCTCACAGTGCCCTCCAGCAGCTTTTCAAAGAGGTCCCGGTCAATTATGCCTGTCTCCAGCAGGTGGTGGGCCGTGACGCTGCCCCTGATGGCTGGGAACTGGATACGGGCCCATTTTTTCATCTCTTCTTCCAAAAGGAGACGGATTTGCTCGAGGGTGACCTTGCGCAGGGAATAATGGTTGAGTATTTCCCTCCTCTTGCCCTCGCTGAAGTACTCTGAGTTCAGCAAATTCCACACAGAGACTCTCTGGCCTTGGAAACGGCCGTACCTGACCAGGAGCCAGGAGTGCTGAAAGGCCTGCCTGGTGGTGTCATCGATCAACGGGCGCCTCCTGCTGTTGAGAGGCAGGAGGCAGAGGCCAGTGGAGGGCTCCGTGAGGCACTTTTCCTTCAGCTGCAAGTAGGTGAGGTTCTCCTGGGTGTTGGGGTCAAAGAACCCCTTGGTGTCGTCACTGGGGTCGGAAAGGATTAGGTTCAACTTCTTGTCAAAGTAGCCCCGCTTGTAGGCGGCTTCCACAGGCAGGCGGAGGCTGTTCACGGGGTCAATGATTCCTCCGGTCGCAATCTGGGCTTCCAGGAGGCGGATGGCGTGTTCCCTGACAATGAGGTCCTTCATCATGGCTTGGAAGAGGGAGATCTTACTTCCCGTGTAAGGGTCCCGGAAGCCGGTGACTGCCTTCTCGGCGGCCAGGAGCTTGTCGTACACATCTGGGCCGATGACTTTGGCCCGCAGGGCCTCGTCCACAGTGTATTTCTGGTTTGCCACGGGGTCGATGATGTACCCAGTGGCGGCCTGGGCCTCCAGCAGGATGAGGGAGGTGCCTGGGCACAGAAGGCCTCTCCTCTTGGCTCGGTAGATGCTGATCTTCTCTTGGGAGTCAGGCAGGAGCAGCCCAGCAATGCTGCCGGTGCCTTCCAGGTACCTCCTCACCGTGCCCACGCCAAGGACCTCTTTGGCCAAAGTTTCCCCGTGTGTTAACTTCTCGAACAAATCTTTGCTGATAATTTCAGAGCTCAGGAGCTGGGCAGGGGTCACCTTGTCCCTCAGACCTTCAAAAGTGACTCTTGAGTTGGCAGAGACTTGCTGAACCATGCCAATGACTCTGTCTGCCAGGGCCTGAGTGGAAAGGCTGCCTGAGCAGAACTGCTGGGTGAGAGCCCTGCGCTGCTCCCTGGTCAAGTAGTCTGAGAACAGCAGCTTCCAGAGGGACACGGGGCACCCTCTGAGGTGGCCGCAGGGCTTGGGCACCATCGTGCTTTTCAGAACACACTGGGTCCTCTGGTCAATGAAAGGATGCTCCTTCCCAGGGTTGCTAGAAAGGGGCAAAAGACACAGCCCGGTGTCTGGGTCTGCAACACACCTTGACAGCAGTTCTGCATAGGACATGTTCTGCTTTGAATTGGGCTCAAAGAACCCCCGAGTGTCATTTGTGGGGTTGCAGAGGAGGCTGTGTGTGTCTTTGTCCAGATGGCCCCTCTGGCAAGCCACCTCCAAAGGGAGCCGGTGGTGAGTGTGTGGGTCAATGATCCCACCCGTGGCGAGTTGGGCCTCCAGGAGGAAAATGCCAGGGTCCCTGGGCACAAGACCCTTCTTCATGGCTTGAAAGAGGGACAGCGTCTCCCCTGTGTAGGGGTCTTTGTACCCTGTCATAGCCTTCTCTGCTGAAGACAGCTTCTCGTACAGCTCCGGCCCAACGACTCCTGCCTGGACGGCTTCATCAGCAGCGAAACTCTTATTCTTTATGGGGTCTATCAAGCCTCCTGTAGCCGCCTGAGCCTGCAGGAGAATCTCTGCTGTGCCAGGCATTAAGAAGTGTTCCGACAAGGCCTGGTAAAGACTCCTGCTCTCGCCAGTTTGCAGGATGGCCACACCAGCTATGCTGTTTATTCCTGACAGATACTGCTGGATAGCATCCATCTCAGCCACCTCCTGTGCTGTGACCTTCCCATCGTGGAGGGCTTTGAATGTGGTTGAGTCAAGGATTCCAGAATCCAGCAGCTCGTGGCTACAGACTGTCCCTCTCAGCCCAGGGAAAGAGATTTTCAGTGGCAGCAAAAGCAGGCCTGTGCTTGGACTCGCAATGCATCTTCTCATCAGCTCAAAGTAGGTGACCTTCTGGTTGCTGTTAGGATCCAAGAAACCCTTGAACTCTTCGTTCCCAGGATCAGAGAGAATGTTGCTGAGGTCTTCATCCAGGTATCCATGTGCACAGGCCTCTTCCAAAGGGAGACGGCGGCCAGTGGTGGGCTCAATTATACCTCCAGTGGCTATCTGGGCTTCCAGGAGATGGAGGCCCTCTTCCCTCCCAATCAGCTCTTTCTGGATGGCTTGGTACAGAGAGATCTTCTCCTCGGTATAAGGGTCGGTGAAGCCTGTCACGGCTCGCTCGGCGCACAACAACCTCTCCTTCATTTCTAGTCCTGCTAATCCCATCCCCAGTGCCTCTGCCACAGAGACCAGCTGCTTTCTAATGGGGTCAACAATGCCGCCTGTGGCTGCCTGTGCCTCCAGAAGGACCAGTGCTAGGTCAGTCTGAAGCAAGTGCTCTCGGGAAGCATCAGACAGGCTCAGTGTCTTGCTGGAGGCCTCCACGTAGACCCCCGCAATGCAAGGGATGTGTGTTTGGGTTGCTGCAGTTGCAGTGCCTCCTGCCACAGCCACTGACCCCATGGGTCCCTGTACCGCAGGTTCCCTTGCTTCCATTCTTGGGTTATTCCGGCTCCCTCCTCCTGTAGGCAAATGAACCAGCTGCTCGTGTCAGGAATGGTAACTGTGGTTCTGGAAAGAATGGACAGAAAGGGGAGCATTAGCTGTGTGTTTTCAGAGGCTTCCCTGGTGAATGGATGGTGCAGGGGAGGGGGTGGCAAAGGCCAGCTTCAGGAATGTTAGCCACCTGCCCCACCTATCCCATCTGAAACAGGTTGGCCTCTGTTTCCAGGGCAGGGGAAGGCCTGAGGGCTGCAGCAGCAGCAATACTAGTGATGATGGGGGGTAGGCGGGCAGGTGACAATGACAGGGCAGGTATAAGCACACCCTGGAAAACCAATAGCTCCTTCTTTGAGTTTTGCACCTCAGGAGCCCAGTCAGCATTTTGCTCCCTCCTCACTAGGAGGCTGATGATACTCTTGGGCAAGTTGTTCCTTTCAGAGGACTGACCATTCCCCCTGCCCCAAGTCCACAGCTTGGTCCAAATCCCATTGTGTAAATTGTGCCTGGAGACGAATTATGACCAGTAAGGGGAGATTTTCATAAAGGATTTTCTAAAGGACCTTCCTCTTTTTATTTCACAGTTTGTCTGATCCAGGAATAAACTATTTATTATGGGAGCTATGGAACAAAACCAGGAATTCTTTCATTACTGAACATCTCTGCAGCTGGTTGGTGATACCAAATAAAGAGAGAGTTTCTGTTAACAAGAGACTTCCTTTTTCCACCCCACATGTCTTGTAGCTTCCATGCAATGACATGCATTACTCAGAAGTTGGATAAGCTGCAGGAAGAAGTAAAAAAAAACCTTTAGTTTCTGAAATGTCCCCGTCCCGTCCACACACATACACCCACCAGCATTGATAACAGCATCCTTCTGCAGTCATAGGGTATCAAACAAGATTTCAGCTTTAGGGTAATACTGTATGTCATTGCTTAAAAGTGGAGTAGAGGAGAAATTGCCTAAGTGCCCCACCCAGTCCAACAGGCTTCCCACTGGGTGACCAGTTGCATCATGGGATCTTGCCACTACTGCAAGAATAGTTATGTGACAGGGAACCTGTTGAAGCTGGGAGAGGGGAAGAAGGCAAGCATGGTTCCTCTCCTGCTCTGTGTTTAGACAACAGGGTACTATCCATACCTTTTCGAAAGGCAGGGAAGGACCAGCTCGCGTGGCTTGGCATAAAGATGCACAGTCCCAGCATAGTCTCACACCCTGCTGCCTCCCAAGCTAGTTGTTCTCTGGCGCAGCACCCTGCTTTGCAGAGAAAAAATTCACATGGCCTAAATAAGTGGGTTCTGGATCACATTAAGCTGGAACTCTCTCAAAATGAGTAGACTGAGGCTACTGACACATCATGAGAATACAAGATTTCACGGGTAAAAAACATATTGGGCCCTTTAACTGTTCTTTAATACATTTGTTATACTGTACTTTGATTGTTGGTCATCTTTTTTCCCACTGTTAAAAATGTCTATAAAGAAAAATGTGTGTTGTGTGTTGTTTTTTTAAAAAAAGACAGTTATGCTAGGGAAAGTTGAAGGCAATAGGAAAAGAGGAAGACTAAATACAAGATGGATAGACTCCTTAAAGGAAGCCGAAGTCTGAGCACAGCTGCTAGAGACACCACATTCTAAAGGTCACAAATTCATGGCCTTAGCATAGTAAGTTGCACTAAAGTAGCCTGTTAAATCATTGGGAATTTGGGGAGACAGCTTCTCTGTAAGTTTCATTGATTCAAATTGGCCTACTCTATTTGCGAGTTACTATGCTAAACCACAAGAACTCAGCAACAGAGTTTGGGTAAGAAAAGAAACTAGACAGTCCAGAAAAAAGCCCACAAAAAAGCAAACTAACTAACCCCCATAGTATCCCACGTTGGGTTTTAAGATGGCCACCGACCCCTGAAGCTTCTCTATCCTTTCTCCCCTTTCCTATTCAGGCTTTCCCCCTTCTGATTGAGCAATCAAAGGGCTGGACCGGGCCCAGGTGTCTCCCTTCTGCCTCTGCTCTCCCCACTGAGCTGTTTCCTTGGGTGACAGAAGACATGGGTCAAAGGCATTCGCCGGGGCTGGCATGCAGGAAGAGCCAAACAACGCACAGCGTCTGGCTCCATGGAATAGAAATGTGCAGCAGGCCACATGGTTCAGGTGGGGCTCGGCTCCAGGGCTCTGGGTCTCCATGCACTCGGAGGATGAGGTCACTGCAGTGGGAAAAGGTGTCATTCAAGACCCCCACCGTTTGGGGTGGCTGCTATGAAAGGCGTAGCAACCCAACAGCATTTCAGCACAACACACGCCATCGCTCTGAGCTGACAACCTGTCATCCGAAGTACGTTCTCGGGCCTGATTAACCCTGTAAGCCTGACAGAGTTGGTGGGATCTTGTGTCCACAGAGGAGCATGCGAATGTGAGTGGGCAGCCACCTCGGAGGCTATTCCCTACCACAGTGAAAGCTGCAGCAGGGAAACAACCAAACACAGTGGTTCCAGGTGGAGGTATGTCCAGAAAGTATCTTACAGATGAGAGGTGGACATGCCTAGGGAAGGGTGGTGTTACCAAGGGGCTGTGAGCAACCCTCCCCGATTGACACAGCTAGTCTGAGAAGAGGGTCTGTAGGTACTAATCGAGGGCCCTGCCTCATGCCCCTACAGGGTTTGGAACAGTGCGTGGGTGTTCTGGTATTCCTACCTGGCAGGGTTGGTGTGTGCAAGTTAAAGCATGCAACCTTCTGCAGGTCGGTAACTCCCTGGAGCACTGAGGCGTCAAAGTGACTCAGAATGTCGGGTTAAGGTACCAGGCAGAAAGATTTCCCACAGCCATCAACCCACTGACACTCCCCCCCCCCGCCGCCGCCATCAAGAGTTTACCCACATCAGGAAAGTCTGGGTAGTGTGGCTCTGTGGTTGGTTGGGCTTCTCTGTCTCCGCCATAATCTTGACAATATCCTCACTTTCTTGCAAAACTGGGATTCAAAGTGGCTCAGAGCCAGATTACAAACAACAACAACAACACACTGTGTGATAATGTGAAAGCACACCTGTGGCCATTTTCATAAAACCTTTAAAGGCCACCTAATTCCAGTTTAACTCAGTTCTTGATGGAAAACCAGTGCCTTTATAATCAATGGCAGTGGCAAAAAAAAAATGTCCAGACGTCTTCTGGCCAATAGACTAAGAGGTCTCTTGGGTTCCTATGTGGTAGAATGACCTCTATCTAGCCGCCTCTGTTACTTGCTTAACATAATTAATGGGACTACTAAAATCAACATAATTAATCTGACTACTAAAACTAGACCGCAGTCTATTACTCCTGTATCTTTTGGTGTCTCAGATCTTGTACCTTAGAACTGCAAAACCTTCCCGATACTCTGGGGAAGAAATGTATGGCTCCTCTTTAGAGGAACTCACCTGCTTGAATAAAAATGGATCTGTGGGTTCACCCCCCCACCCCCACCCCGCATGTCCACGATGAGAGGCAGCAAGCATGGGCTTCTCCTCCCCCACTCATCCTTCTTCCTGGGCCAGAAAGCCCCCCCCCCCGCTGGTTTGTTAAGAAAAAAAAAGTCAAATCCTCTCACTTAAAGAAGTAACAATAAAGGGAAATGGTTGCTTTCGAAAGCAGTTTGCAGATCGCCTTGCAGGGCTAATGTCAATGCCAACAGTGGGGGCAGGAAGAGAGAACCAAACCCCCCCCCCCCGAGTCTTAAACTTCCTCTCTGAAGATTGTTGTGTGTCTTCAAGTAACTAAAACTGAAAGGCAAGGCTGTGGGTGTGAGGAGGGGCCCCCTTCCCACCCACAGAAAAGAGAAGGGCGAGCCGTCCCCTTCAGCGCCCACCCCCGAGGAAGACGAGAAGCGGCAGCGGGAAGGCGGGGAGGCCAGCCCCGCGGCCACTGCCCCACGGAAAGCGCGCGTAGGGGAGGAAAAAGGGCGGGAAAGAGGAGCGAGCGAGAGGAAGGCGGGAAAGGGGAGGGAGATCGGGTGACCGCGCTGAGGCTGAGGAGAATTTAGATACTAAAGGAGACAAAAAGGGAGCTAGACTGGGAGAGAGTCTGAGGTAGAAAAAGGAGGGAAAAGGGGGAACCAAAAGAAAAGAAAGGAAAGGAGGGAAGGAAGACGACATTCGAGGGTGAGGCTGGTTAGACACGGAAACCTCCCCCCCCCCCTGGACAGGCGAGTGTGTGGAAATGAAACTGCCCCTAGAGAGGAAATAAAGACAGCAAGATCGCAACGGGAGACCCTGAGGGGAGAAAGACAGGAAAAGAGGGAGGAGAGCTTAAAAGGCAAAGGAAGGAAAGATGGGCTGTGCCGCTTGGAGGGGGCGGGAGCCCAACCAGCGGGAAGGGACGGTTTATTATACGTCTCTATCCCAAGAAGGGAGATCAATCCATGGAAGAAGGGGGCCAAACCGGGGGCGGGGGGGGGTGAGGTCGCATCCAGAAACGCCCACGGAGGGAGAGTGGGCACCCCTGTGGCGGCACCCTAGGTCCCAGGCTGAGGAGGCCGACATACTGGTGCAAGTTCAGAGGAGGGCAACAAGGAAAGACTGAAAGAACGAGTCATGTTTAGCTGGGCTTATTTTTGCGGTAGGGCTTATATTACAAGCATCCTGAAAAATCACACTAGGGCTTATTTTCAAGTGAGGTCTTATTTTTGGGAAAACGGTAGAAACAAAGTAGATAAGATGATGTTGCCTGGAATTGTTGCCACATTGAAAAGACTTATACCCAGATGAATTTTGATTGGATTAGGAACAATTATCTGATTTCATTCTGGAATTAACCCTTAATTGGAATAAATTCTGGTTGTGATATGCACAGGCTTCCCTTGTTGTTGTTTAGTCGTTAAGTCGTGTTGTTTAGTCGTGACCCCATGGACCAGAGCACGCCAGGCCCTCCTGTCTTCCACTGCCTCCCGGGCTTCCCTAGAGATCTACAAAATTCTGTAGGGCTCTTGGGGAGATGCTGAGGCATCAGAATTTCTGACCATGGCAACACAAGTGCCACCTGGCCAGGTATTGCTGCCAGGCCCTGGGCTGAGCTGGGCTGACCCCTGCCTGCCTCTTGACTGACATTGCTTGAATACAGTATTTGCTAAGGAACAGGAGAAGGTGCAGCAACGAGACCAGCAGGCTCCTGCTCTAAGCCACGTGCTCTCCCCTTCTCCCTCAGCTGCATGCCCATGCTCAGGAGACATCCTTGGAGAGACGGTCCCCATCATTCCACCCCCATCCCCCTATGGAATGAGAAAGAAGCCAGAAAGAAGTGGGGGTGGGGGGTGGGGAGGCAGCTACCCCTGTGGGTGCAGCCTTGACCAGCTGTGTGCCCTGCAGAAACTCACATGGGCAATGTTTCTCTCAGCATCCACAGGCTGGTAGAAGATGCCTCCAGTTCATTTATGCAAGTTGCAGAGGCTTGCGGGGGGGGGGGGGGCGGCGCAAAGATGGGTGAGCCCTCCATGTAGCGTGCTTGTGAGGATGTGTAAACCTGTCCACTCAAGGCCTATTGCAGGAATGTGGGATGTCAGGGAGAGTTACCAGGGGAGAGGCCACAGGGAGGAGAGGTGGCAACTCAAGATACCTCTGGCTGGAGACAAGATCTTGGGAGATCCCTACGATCCAGATCCATCCTGGTAGGAGAAGGAGGGAGGGAGGCATTCCCTTCCCCGGGAAGCTGGAAAGGCTTGTGGGTTCAGTCCTGTTCTTGGGGTGTTGGCACCCCAAATTCCAACTGATTAAAGCCACACAACTGGTTGGGGGGAGAAGGATCCTCTCCCTGTAAATTAAAGGGTGTTGCCTCCACCGGGAAAGGTTTCATCATCATCCGCCTCTGCCTGAGCAGGCAAGTGAGAGCTTCCCACCCTCCAGCATCCGGCCCTGGTGGTGCCAGCCGGTGAGGACCGCTGAGGCAGCCCTGCCCCATGCTGGTTCCACTTCCCACAGACCACAGGTATCCTGGAGGGATGCACACAAAAGGAACCGAGAAGGGCTGAAGGAATTCAAATCACAAAAGTCTACTATGGTAGAAGTGTGTCATCCACTCCACCTGGCTTGTGGTTTGAAAAGGGCAGACCAAGGGGAAGGGAGACATGGTCACTTAGCAGAACATGGGAAACGTGGCCCAAGAACCTCCCATGGCCCATTTCCTTTACCAGCGTCCACACCGTCTGGCTACAGCACCATCTGGGGTTCTGAGGCCAAGGTCACAACCCTTCAAAGTACTGTAGACCTAATATTTATTTATTTATTTTTATTTTATTTATATCCCACCTATCTGGTCAGTTAAGACCACTTTTAATAGGATTACAGTTAGGGTGAACCATGTAGGAATGAGGTTTGGGGCAGGGATAGCAAAGGGCTCTAGTTCCTAATAAGTGCTTCTGTCACCATCTGAGACTGCAGAACCTCATGGCTCTCCTGGCTGGTCTCGGGTTAAGATGCCTGTAGTGCAGGGGTCAGGGAACTTTTTAACCTTTTAGCCCTAAAAAATTTATATACGCCAACATTACCCCCTTGATTGGAAAGGATGGATCTTGGTCATGCGCATCTCAGTCACACGCGGCCAGTTGAGGGCCACCGCCACCTCCTCCTCTGCTGCCTGGTGAGGCCGCGCTTAGTCCTTGGCCCGGCGAAGGCGGCTCCCTTTCTCAGCCGGTGGGTGGCTCCTGGGTGGCTGTCGAAGAGCAGCAGGTGGCTCGCCCACCAGGGGTGCCCAATGCTGCCCCCCATTCCGGCACCGGCTCTGGTGGCTGCTCACCAGGGCAGCCGCGCCAGGCCTCGGTGCCAGGGCTCTGGTGGGCCTCGCCGTTGAAGCGCCATGACAGCTACCACACGGAGGGTGAGAGGCTCCGCCAGGTCCGGTTGGCTGGTGTGAAGGCGCTGCCAAAGGAAGCTATGCGGCCAGGCGAGCACCGTTGCCGCCCGATGGGCTCGGACAGGGACGGGGTGTGGGGCAGTGTCCCGGAGCCGGGAGGCTGAGCCTGGCCACCCCCTCCGCCATGATCCACCTTTCCAGGCATTGGAAGGAGAGTCTTCTCCTGGCTGGGGCGCCCCTGCCTCACCCTCCACCATGGCCAGCCCCGCCGCTGCCTTAGCTGCCATACGCCATCAACTGGGGCACGTCACCAGCCACCAGCCGCCGTGACTTGGTTGCAGCCGGGCCGGAGAAGGGGGCAGGAAGGGGGCGATTGGGCAGCCGGGGACCCCCCTCCAGGCAGAAGAGGAGGAGGAGGAGGAGGGGAGGGGTTAGGGTTGCGTCCTCATTACCCCCAGTATTTTCATTTTTACCCCATTTGGGGTAATTTACCCCTGTTCCCTGACCACTGCTGTAGTGCCACCCTGCTGGTCAGCACATAATTTGCAGGTGCCACATTGACCATTTCCTTCCCCCATGGGCCTCAGAGGTGCTTTGTGGAAGACTGAAACCTCCACGGGCCCTTTCAAGCTCTGGCTCAGGACCCAAAAGAAAGCTGGTTCCCCTGTGTGTGTGTGTGTGTGTGTCCACCCCCACTTCTTCAGGCCTGCAGGCTCAGCTGCCATCCTGGGGCAAAGGGACCGAGGGCGAGGGGTTCCTGGTGGGACGGCTCCTCAGCCACAAGCCTCTGCCTCCGTGCCCATGAAGCACCTCCACTCAGGGTGTAGAGCACCACACGGCAAGGGGCTTCGCCTGGCCCTGTCTCGGCTGGACCTATAGTTTGCACACTGCAGCCCCCAGGTGGGCATGGGCTGAGGAGGTGATCCCAGGCGGAGTCTTGCTCCTCCTCAGATGAAAGCCAGGCCCCACCACCAAACAACCGCAAGATGAGGGACTCCCCTCCTTCTCCATTCCTTCACAGGCAGGCACACCTTTCGGCTGTGCCCTTCTTTAACTGCACCAGTTATAGCCAGAAGCAGCATAGGGGGGGAGGCACCTACCAAATGCCGCCTCCCCGCTTCTTGTGCCCTTCTTGCTCCCCCCCCATCTCAGGTTCTGGCAGCGGGCTTTGTTCCCCACCGCCTTCCATTCATCCCCAGAGCAGGCTGGTCAGAAAGTTCATGGCCTGTCCTCTGGAGCAGAGGGGCGCTTTTTAGCAGCCTAGCCCCCCCCCTTTAGTTCCCCCAAGGGCACAGCAACTGGGCCCCCAGAAGACACGGCGGGTGCCGTAGCTCCTGAGGACTTTTGCCTGGCTTCCTTTTAATGGCTGCGCTGGTCCTGGCTGAGAGCAACCACCTCTTGAGGACGTGCAGTCAAACGCACAGGGACCCACACCCCTACCCCTGCTACAGCTTCAGGCATGGAACAGCAATGAAGCCAGTGAATCTAACACTGAGTTAGGACAGGGAAATATTGCCTTTTAACTGCTTAATTGATTGGTAATTATGTGATTTTTGGCCAGATACAAACCTCATTATGGAAAGCCCGGGTGTTTACGAAGATTGCATTGAAGGCGTACCCAGAACTAGAGTTGAGAGGCAAACATAACGCCTGTCATAGCAACTACTGTATTAAATCGCGGAAACCCAAGGGAGGCTCAGAAAACTTTGGCCCCTCCCTGCCTCCCCCCCCCCCCGAAACTGCCCTGGGTCAGAAGGCTGGGCTGGGTGCTGGGAGGCTCTGCTTAAATGCACACACTTTAAATCCACAAAAGAAGGAAACAGCTACACTGGGTGAAAAGCCAGGCTCAGCAGAGGCAGAGAGACAGAGGGAGATGTTGCTCAGGCATGTTGGCCCTGCATTCCAGTTTATTTGATCAAACTGTTTCATAAAAAGTGGAGCTCCCGAAACTGAAACCAAAAGGAAAAAGAATGGGAACTCTTTTTCTTTCTCCTGCAGTACAGGAGGTGGTGCCAAGAGAGGGTACAAGAAGGAAAGTTCTCACTGGCTGGACTGACAGCAATTATTTTAAAAAAGAAACACATCAGACTTTGAACTATAATCCTGATCATGGGCCACAGCAAAACACACCCACTGCAGAAACTGCATGTGGCAAGCTGGGTACGAGGCTCAGGGTGCTTTTGTGATGTGCTAAGTGTTGCCATGCTTCAAACCCTTCACACACACACACACACACCCATTTCAAGCAGTTGAAGTCATCCACAGGGCTGGAGGCAGGGACCTCTGGTTCAAGGCAGGGCTGGGCCTGGAGCTCTCCTTCCCCAGGGCCGGAAGGGTCATGCCAGCCGAATCGATGAAGCCACAGGTCAAGGAAGCCGGCCAGCACCCACAGCCCCCTTTTCAACCTCCCCAGTCAGATGGTGGGATTGCCCCAGCTGTGGATCCAGCTAGAGCCCCAAGGCTAGAGAAGGCCCTCAAGGGCTCCTGCCCCCATGTGGGCACAGGCCCCCACATGGCTTTCTCCATGGATTTGGACACTCCCTGTGAACACCACCACCATGACCACCCTGCCAAGATGGGCACAGGGGAGCACAGGCAGGAACCATTGCTGCCACTGGTGCTAAGCGCCATGCACGGACCTTTGGCCTGTAAAGCCTTTCATGCCATCTCCCCTCTCCAGCAAGCCCTCGGGCTCTTGCAGGGAGATCCCTTTTAAAATTACTCCTTTTAGACAACCCATAAGGCAAGAAGAAGGCATCACATGGATAAAGCAAAAAACGCCCCCTCCCAAATGTCATTTTTGACCCAAAAGGAGGGATACAAACGTCACCAGCAAACACAGAGACGCTTCAATAATGAGAAAGCCACAGGCCTAAAAACGGGTGCAACTCGGGCAGGGGAAGCGCAGGGGAATGCACATCTCTGTTACGAGCCACCTAAGGGAATGGCCTTGATGTGGAGTCTGAAAGGGGGGGGAGAGTAGGAGGCACCTGTCTAACTTCTGAAAGGTGTGCCATAGGGCACTGGGGGGGGCATGTGGGGCAGGCGCTCAGATCAGATGACAGCAACTGATGCCCGTAGGGAGGCAGCTCTTCCTTGAGGTGCCCAGGTCCTGTCAAGCCACACGTGACTGAGCGGTGGCACCGACTGGGCACCTGGGAGTTAAAGTCAGAAGCACACGGAGGGTGGTGGTGGTGGTGGTGGTGGCGGCGAAGGGTCCCTCACGCCACTTGTGCCATAAGAGGAAACTGGGAAAGTCCAAAGGGGCAGCTGACCAGCTCCACTTGGCATTCCCACAGGCTGGCCCCACTGGCAGTGATGGAGTCTGGAAGTTGCGGGTGAAAGGGCAGGATCCTGCTTGGGGGGGGGCTGGATCCAGCCTACCCTCTACCTGAGAAGAGCTTGGGGGCCCTGGAGATGGTGGCCTGAGAGGGCCATTCTCTGGAGAGGCCCCCTCCCCCCTTCACAAGCCATGGATGGGATGGAGGGGGCACCTCGCTTGGCTGGTAGCGCCATTCCCACCCTAGGCACAATGCCTGCCCAGATGCCCAGGGAGGAGACTTGTCACCAGGCACACAGCGCTAGTGCCAACGGGCAGAGCTAGAGAGAGAGGGTGCCCAGAGCACTGGTGTGCCCCCCCATGCGACCGCCACGGTTCCCACCCTGTGGACGGAGGAGGTGGCCTACCCACCCCGCTCCTGGGTCGCTGCCTCGGCTGCCCGGCTCTTTCTCTGGAGGGCGGAAGGGGGGCTCCCCAGATGAGACCTGGTCGGGATCCGGCCAGAGGCCCCCTCCCCGCGTTAAGGCAAGCGAGCAAGCAAGCAGGGGGTCCCAGGCTCCTCCTCCGAAGGCACTCTGCCCCAGCGAGGGGCAGGCGGAGGGCGCTCGGGGAAGCCGAGCCGAGCCCCCCCTCCCCGCCGCCCCTGGCCTCGGCCAGATCGTGCGCCCTCCCCACACGCCCGGCGCCTGGCCCTGTCGAGTCCTACCTACCTGCACCCCGGGCCCAGCGGCTCCTCTGCCGCCGCCGCCGCCGCGCGCCCCTCCTGCCCGGTCTGCCTCCTGCTCCGGCCGCCGAGTGCGCCGCGCTCCGGAAGGCTCCGGGTGTAAGTAAGGCTGCGCCGCCTCCCCGCCCGGGATGACACAGGGGCCCATCCCCGACGGCGGCGGGGCGCGGAGGCCCGCCCCTTGCACCTGCCCGGCCCACGATCGCCCGCAGGTGGCCGGACCCGCACGGCGGCAAAAACCCCCGCCCCGCTAGAGAAGGGGAGGGGGCGTGGCTGGGCGGTGCCAGGCTCGGGGGGGGGGGGAGGAGAGACCGCGAGCCTTCCCCTCGAGGGACGGCGAGGACCCCGCGGGTCTGTGACCGGCCGGTCGGAAAGGGCTCCTGCTCCCCGCTCAGAGGGCCTCGACGGCCCCGACCCTGCCCAGAGCCTCAGGGACCACAACCGGCGCGCCGTCCCTCCACCCCGCCGGGGGCCACGGTCTGGTGGGCTCGGCCCGCGGTCTCCCCCTCTTTCTGGGGGGGGGCGGGCGGAGGAGCGGCACGTCGAGGCAATCTCCCACCCGTGACCCTGACCGGTTCCCGCTCCCCCCAAGCTCGCCGAGGGATCAGAACGGCGTGGAGGGAGGGCAAAGCCTTTTTTAAAAACGAATTTTCTTAAGGAAAATAACATATAACAAAACGAACTTAAAAGACATCCGTATTCAGTAAAACTGCACACAATACTGTAGAAATCAAACCTTCCTTTACCCTCAGGACTAGGTAACCGAAAGTATTCCTTTATAACTTTTCACCCCATTTCGCTCGAAAAATACCTGGATTCTGATGCTGGCCTTTCCCGGTGGACCTCAGTGTCACCTGACACTTATTTCCAAGTATAGTACTGTATAAATTCTATACCTCTTTGAAATCGTTAGACTTTACCATTCCTCTTCTTGCTTTCATTTCACATGTTAACTTGTCCTTAACTGCTAAACCCCACATACCCATCTTCCAGTTTAATTTGCCACTTTCCCAGTTCTTGGCGAATATTCATCTTAATATGGTAACCATTATGAGTACTAACTCTTTTTGATCTTTTTACAAATGGTCATTTGTAATTATATTTAGAAGGGCAATAATTGGCAATAATCTGAATATTGCATTAAATAATTTTTCCAGTTTCCTTAAAAACCCGTGCCCCTTCTTTCTTTCTTATTTCACAGGTCCGCCGCCTGTGCATAGAGGTCCCCTTTTCCTTTTCGACGTAAAGCCCCCTCCCCTCGAAAGGGGCTGAGGTCCGGCGCGCCTGGACAGCCCGGAGACGCGCCGCCACGAAAGGCTCGGCGGGGCAGCTCAGCGGGTGGCCGGGGCGACCAGGCTGGCCAGGTGGCGTGGAGCGCCGCGCCGCGTCCCGGGCACGCGGGAGAGGGCGGCCGGATCCGGCGGCGGCGGCGGGGGGGCGAGGGCTTTCGGGGCCGGTGAAGGCGAGGCGCGCGGGAGACACCCCCCCAGCTGGACCGCGGGGGCGCAGGGGGGCTGACCCTCCCCGAACGAGGTGGGGCCGTGCCCCTTCGACCCCCGGGACCGAGAGGGGCGGAGACGCGAGGTGGGAATGGCACCCCTGACACCGCGGGCCACCGCTCCGTCCCTCGGCTGCCCTCTCCCGCGGCGCCGGCGGCCAGGGGTCTCTACCCACGGAGGCCAACGTCGGGTGCGTGGGATGCTGGGGGGGGGGGTCCTCCCTTCCTGCAGCCCTCCCTGCCGGCCTGGAGGGAGACCAGAGCTGGCAGGCTGCGCGCGCTTTGCTTGGCCTCCCTGTTTGGAGGAGGGGGCCTGGCAGCCTCGGCCGGTGGTGGCCTTGAATGAAACCCAGGGACCCGATCGTAACTGGAAACAGGCCAGGGGGGTTCCGTTCAGGGCCCCTCTCCTCCCACCCCGGTCTTGAGCAGGGCTAAAAGGGCAGGTTGAGGGGCGGAGGGCCCCTCCTCCTGGTTCCCTGCTAGCCGCTCGGAGCGATGTCCCGCCTCCCCGGAAAATAGAGCCCTGGGCAGTCCTGGGTCCCACCGTTTTGTAGGGTTGAAAAAGCTGCAGAAAGGCGCAAGCTAAAGGATTGTGCTGGTGTGAGGAGGAAAAGGTATCCTGCCAAGAAAAGTTCAAACCTAGGACCCATGAAATGAGTGGGTGTCTTGGAGGATGTGGTTGGGGGCAGAGGGGGGGCACCTTGATTGGCTTGAGCTGTGGGCTGAAAACTTGCACCCACCTTTACGAAATCAGCTTCCCGTGGAGCTATGTCTGGCTTCCTCCCTTTTGAGGTCCAGAAGGAAACTTCAGACCTTTCTTTTTAGGGTGGCCTTCCATACTGGTCTGAGTTGAAAGAGAGAGAGAGAGAATTCTTTTTCTAATCTGCCCTGCTAGGTGGTAAATTGTTTTTGTGCCATCAGGTTTCTTACACTGTTTTTTTTTTTTTAATGTGCTTGGGTTTTATCTGTTAAACTACCCAGCATAGTGCTTTTGCACTAATAGGGCAATATTTAAGAGAGGTTACTTACCTGTAAACAATAGTTCTTCAAATGGTCCTCTGTGAATCCACAGAAATGGGTTAGACTGCGCCTGCACAGGACTCCTCAGAATCTTCTAGAGCTTAGAAACATGTAATTAGTAGGACGTTGCCCCGTGGCATGCATGCTGTGCCCGCCCATAATACCTCAGTTCCAGAATGTCCGCCACTGTCAACAAAGCTCAAGAACCAATGTGACGGACAGCGGGAAGGATAGGTAGGATGTGTGGATTCACAGAGGACCACTGGAAGAACTATGGTTACAGGTAAGTAACCCCTCTTTCTTCTTCGTGGCCTCTGTGAATGCACACTAATGGGTGACTAGCAAACTCACTTACCAGAGGACTGCTGTCATGCCAACACTGAAGTCAGCACAGCCCTTCCAAAACTTCCTTCCTTTTTTGCCCTGACGTCCAGATGGTAGTGCGTCTCAAAGGTCGATGGTGTAGACCAGTGGTTCTTAACCTTTGTTGCTCAGATGTTTTTGAACTGCAACTCCCAGAAACCCCAGCCAGCACAGTTGGTGGTGAAGGCTTCTGGGAGTTGCAGTCCAAAACTCCTGAGTAACCCAAGGTTAAGAACCAGTGGTGTAGACCATGTGGCTGCTCAACAAATGTCAGGGACCTCAATGCCACGTGACCAGGCAGTCGAAGTAGCCATAGCTCTCGTGGAGTGTGCCTTCAACACCTCTGGTGGTACCTTGCTAGCCAGTTCGTAGGCCAAGGTGATAATAGAAACGATCCACCTGGAAACCATTTGGGGAGAGGCTGGTGTGCCTTTTCATGGGCCATGGAAGCAGACAAATACAGTAGTTTAGGAGAAGTATGGAAGTCCTTAGTTCTGGAAATATAAAAAGCCAAGGCACGACGAACATCTAAGGAATGGAGCAAGCGCTCAACATCAGAAGGATAAGGAAACAACGTCGGGAGAATTAGTGGTTGATTAACGTGGAAACTCGAAATCACTTTAGGGAGAAAAGGCACATCAGGATATAAGACGACCTTGTCCCGGTGAAACTGTACATAAGGGGCATCAGCCCGAAGGGCAGCCAGCTCGCTTGCTCTCCATGCAGAAGTAATAGCCACGAGAAACAAAGTTTTAATAGAGAGAAGTTTAAGACAAGCAGAAGCCATGGGCTGGAAAGGTGGGCGAGCAAGATCTGCAAAACGACCTGGAGAGACCATTGAGGGAGTGGAGGCCGGACAGGAGGGCAAATGTTATGCAAACCCCTCAGGAACTTCTTTAAAGTCGGGTGTGAAGCTTCTGAACCTACAGGCTGATAAGAAACAATAGCGGAAATATAAACCTTTAACGTCGAGTAGGCCAGACCTTGATCAAACAGATAACGGACGAAAGTGAGAAGCATATCCAACGAAACTGGAACAGCCAGAAGAGCTCTGGAAGCAGTAAATTTGGTGAAAGCAGACAATTTATAAGACTATAGCAATTTTGTAGAAGGTTTCCTAGCTCTGCCCAATACTTCTTTTACACTGGGAAAATCCTCCACACCCTCAGGTGAAGCGACTCCAGGTCGGGATGACCGATCTTGCCCCCCCCCCGTCCTGAGTTAGGAGGAATGGTTGGAGAGGAAGTCTCAGAGACTCGGAGGCGATGGTTCTGGGGGGTGATGAACCATGTTTGACGAGGCCACCATGGGGCTATCAAGATGGCATTGGCTCGCAACTGACGGATCCTGACGATTATTCATTGAATGATCGGAATGGGTGGGAAAAGATAAAGGAGGACCTTGTCCCAGCTTGCCGTGAAGGCATTGCCCAAAAAGTCCGTGCCTCTCCCTGCTCGAGAGCAATGCCTGCTGCACTTCGAATTGGCCTGGGTGGCAAATATGTCAATGGCTGGTGTTCCCCACCGATCGTAAATATGGGAGAATACCGAGTTGTTGAGAACCCACTTGTGAGTCTGACTGGTAAGATGGCTCAGACGATCGGCCACATTGTTGTCCTCTGTAGACACGTGAGTGGCGACTGGAAAAATATGGTGACCGTAGCACCATTCTCAAAGGTGGATTGCTAAATACAGAAGAGACAAAGAGCGGGTGCCCCCCTGTTTGTTGGTGTAATACAGAGTGGTCA
This sequence comes from Pogona vitticeps, assembly GCF_051106095.1. Classification (NCBI taxonomy): domain Eukaryota; kingdom Metazoa; phylum Chordata; class Lepidosauria; order Squamata; family Agamidae; genus Pogona; species Pogona vitticeps. Next base: position 240,624,344 of record NC_135786.1, on the reverse strand, counting down.
TGTTGTCCATGGCCTCCTGTACTCCGAAACCAACCACGAGAAGGAAGAAAGCGTGGAAAGCCTTGATAACCGCCAACATCTCTAGATGGTTGATGTGCAACGACTTCTCTCTGCTGGACCATAGAGCATGGATCTCGTGAGTGCCACAGTGCACACTCCAGCCCGTTGGGCTGGCATCGGTCGTGATTTGGACTGTCAGCTGGAGAGGCGTGAACTAAAAAGGTGAGGCACGAATGTTCACCACGTCAGTTGACTTGTGAGCTCTGGAGTCACACGTAGGCGCTTGGCAAGGTTGTCCAACAGAGGATCGAACTTGGATAGGTACCACTCCTGTAGAGTGTTGGCTAGTTAGCAATCTTGATGTAAATTTCAAAATATGGGAGGAACAGCCTCCATCACAGACTAACTTGTTTGCTTGTTTGTTTGCATTTTAACTAATCAGAGGGGTTTGTTTTTGCTGGGCTAGAGAATGATCTCACCATCCTCAGTAGCAGATCACCTCCAATGAAGGACCCCCTTTGGGAATTCTGGGATGCACGTAACTTTGTCCCATTGTGTACAAGTTGTGTGTGTCCCAAAATTGCCTTTGTTGTTTAGTCATTAAGTCGTGACCCCATGGACCAGAGCACGCCAGGCCCTCCTGTCTTCCATTGCCTCCCGGAGTTGGGTCAAACTCATGTTGGTAGCTTTGATGACCCTGTCCAGCCATCTCGTCCTCTGTCGTCCCCTTCTCTCCTCTTGCCATCACACTTTCCCAACATCAGGGTCTTTTCCAGGGAGTCTTCTCTTCTCATGAGATGGCCAAAGTACTGGAGCCTCAGCTTCAGGATCTGTCCTTCCAGTGAGCACTCCGGGTTGATTTCCTTCAGAATGGAGAGGTTTGTTCTCCTTGCAGTCCAGGGGACTCTCGAGAGTCGCCTCCAGCACCACAATTCAAAAGCATCAATTCTTCAGCGGCCAGCCTTCTTTACGGTCCAGCTCTGGATTTCCTTTGCTAGACAGCAATTGTGATAACAAGGCAAGGCCTCCCGACAAGACCAGGCAGAGGTTCTCCTCGCTGCCTGAATGAACCTGACTGGCTGGGCGGGCGTCTTTTCCTGCACGGGGGTGGGTTGTGTGTAGGACGTCCCCTCCCATCTGGACTGGTGTGTGCTGCGCAGGGCCAACTGGGATGTAGCCTGGGCTTGTCGTGAGTCCCTGCCCTGCTGCTGGGGAGACGAGACGTTTTGTGTCACCTTGGAAGGCTGGCTGGCTGGGGGGCAGGGAGGCCAGCCGCGGAGGCGGTGAAGCCAAGAGGGCAAGAGGGACCCAGGCAGGACTGCAAGGGGGCGGCCTTGAGGGTGGGGTGGTAGTGGAGGCTGGACATGCAGGGACTTGCCCAAGGGACTCCCTGGCTCTCCTGGCCGAGTGGGGGGGGCATGAGGGGGAAGGGGCAAGATCAACTGGAAGCCTCTTGAGGAGGCCTGGAAGACGACAACTGGGGAAGCCAGCGTGTGTGGCCTGCCTCTTCCGTCAGATCTGCTCTTGCACTGACTTTGGGATACGCCACCGTCTAAGGGAACTTCATGGATGGCTGCCTTGTTGTGGAAAAGGGGCTTGAGTAATTCAGAGAAGCGATGGGCCATTATGCCGTGCGGGGACACCCAAGACGGAAAGGTCGTAGTGGAGAGTTCTGACTCAACGAGATCCACTGGAGCAGGAACTGGCAAGCCACTCCAGGATCTTTGCCAAGAAAACCCCATGGACAGAAACAGAAGACAGGAGGACCTGGCGTGTTCTGGTCCATGGGGTCACGAAGGGTCGGACACGACTTAACGACTAAACAACAAACAAAAGTCGAAGTGAACCGGCCTTTGCACGCTTTTCATGTCTTGAGGGCAGGCAGGGACCACCTTTCCTTGGGCTTGGGTCAGGAGGGAGAGAGAGCGCCCCTTGCTTGGGGCTGGCCTTTGCTTCATCACCACACACTCCTCTGCCCCAGTGGCCCCCCTCCCTTGGCAACCATCTCTCTAGCTGTAGGTCTGCTGGTCTGTTGCAAATGCCCCTTTGGCAAAGGCCCAGGACCTGGCCAATAAAAAGGAGCCGGGCTCTGGGCTGTCCCAGCCTGGCTTCTCCGTTCAGAAGCAGAGTAGCATCTGGAAGCAAAAAGAGGCTCCTCAGCAGAAGAATGGAGCTGGGGCTGGTGGGTTTGCCTGCCTGCATGCTCATGTGTACCTCTGTGTGTGTGTGTGTCTGTGTCTGTGTCTGTGTCTGTTTATTCTCTGAGTCCACCACAGAGCCAAAGAAATGGGAGTCCCTCTTCCACCAGGTGGCCTGCCTGCAAGTCCGATTTTCCAACTCTCCCACCTTTGAAGGTCCGGCTCCCAGCCCCACCTCCATTTCTTTCCTGATCCATGGGGTGAGGGCGCAGCAAGCTCAGCCCTGCCACCCGGGTGGCTCCTGAGTGCCCGGTGTGCTTCTTGCAGGCCCTTCCCTGGCGCCTGTGTGCTGGGGAGGGGTCTTCGTGCACAGGTGCGGAACAGCCACTGGACTTTGGTTTGGGGGTGGCAAAGCTGGTCTCACTGTGGCTTTCTCCCCCCTAATGTTTTCTGCTTGAACAGTGACTCCTGCTCCACAAACAACACTGTTATGAACCCACATATTTAAATATGAAAATACACTTACAAATGGATGCAAATTAAGTCCTGCCCTTCTGCAGAGTCAGGCAGGCAGCATCCACTCCCCCCACCCCCGCAGTCTTTCCAGTGCAGCCAATTGCCTGGGTCCTGTGCTGTGCTCAGAGGTGAAACCCTTGCATGCGTGTAATGTCTGCAACATGCTCAAGCTTTGGGGATCCTTGCACAACAGGGCCGGCTGTGACAGAGGCTGCTGGAGAGCCCTTTCCAGGCCGTGGGCCAAAGGGCAGACCCCGAGAAGCCCCCTGAGGGCAGCCAGACCTGCTGATCTCTAGATAATGGTAGACTTACCAGATGATAGAACCAGAAGACGTCCGTAGTGGTCATCCAGTCCACCCCTTAGTAAACAGGAAATCCACCACTGAAGCAGCCCAGACAGGTGGCTGTCCATCCCCTTGTTTCAAAACCTCACCCCATCTCTGCCAGTCCCTCCCCTTCCCTGAACAGCTCTTCTTGCCGGGAAGTTCTTCCTCAGGCTCCTTAGGGGAACTCCTTCTTGTCTCTTGGACTCATTAGGTTGAGCCCTCCATTCTGGAGCCAAACCAGGCAAGATCCCTCCACTTTCTCTCCAGCCTAAAGAAACCCAGCTCTCTTGCCTACCCTCATGGAGGGCCCATTTCAGCACCTCCTCCTCCTCCTCCTCGCTCGGGCACAGGTCCTGGGGATCAGCTGCCAGGCCTTGGCCACACCTGGCTTGGTAGGACCTGTGCCCACCCGATGCCTGCATTTAGGAGGCAAGTCTTCCTTTGGCATGGGGCTGACAGCTGTCTTCCACCTCCCCCAGCCCCGAACAGGAGCATGGCTGGGGGGGGGGTTTCTCCACAGCAGCCCCAGGGCCAGCCTGGCTTTGCAAAAGATGGGACGAGGTGCCCTTTCCTGCTTGCTCCCTGGTGGGGCTCCCTGTGGTTGGGAGGGGCTGGAGGAGAGGCGGCAGCATCCTCTGAGGAGCTGATCCCACTCGCCCTTGCTGGGGGACCAGAGCCTCCAAAGGCAGGGCAAAGTGCCCCCTCCTGCCCCAACCACTGTGCCTCCGCGGCCTTTTAGGGTAGCAAATCGAGGGAGTGAAATGGAATCCGCTCCGCCCTGATCCGTCCGCTCGCAAGGCAGTGACCGCGCGGCGAACGAAGGGCCCCCTCGCCTGCTTTACAGGGTCACAAAGGCGTGGGCTCAGCTCTACGCCAGGGACCCCCTGGTGGGCTTGTGGGGGGGGGTGGGAGAAGCTGTGGGCAGTGTCCTTGACCTTGTGTCCAGCAGTGCCTCTCGTGGTTCAGGGGTCAGGCAGCTTTTAAATGCCAGAAGAGTCGCCCGGGTTTCCCAGCCAGCACTTGTGGCCCCTCAGAAGAGCGAGGACTGCTTCCTTACCAATGCCTTGGACTCGCCCTGAGGTGTAGCAGGCGTGGCCCCTGAGAAGGTGGGCGATCGTCCACGAAGATGGATGGATGGATGCCACATAACCGTTGTTGGTCTTTGGTGTGTGTGTGTGTGTGTGTGTGTGTGTGTGTAGAGTGTTGAGGTCCAGGCTGTGCACCTGGGCTCAGCGCCAGGGCTTCATCGGGCCCCTCCACCCCCACCCCTGCCTCCAGTCTGCCTGCCGTGCAGAGGCCGGGCGGGGCCACCGATTTGCGCTTCCTCAAATGTAGGTTAAAAGCCCAAACGAGGAGGCGCCTTGCAAGTCCCGGCGAAGGCGCCTGTTTGTGCCTCACCACGGCTCCTCCGGTCCGGCAGGTTTAGCGCTCCCGCCGGCCAAGGGCTCCCGCCTCCGGCTCGGCTCGAGCGACAGCTCTCCTACACCCCCACCCCCACCCCCACCCCCCCAATCCCGTTGGGTGGCAACCGCACCTTTTTGTTTGCAGCAGAAGAGAAAAGTGCAAACCGGCACACCAATAGACCATGTGAGTCTCACACAGGCCCCTGGGGGGTGGCTGGGAAGGAATGGGGCACTGCCCTCCCGGGGGGGGGGGGAGCTGGCATAGATATCCTCATGCCAAAGCCCAGAGGACCTGGAAGCGGGAGGAGGGCAAAGAGGGTGTGTGTTTTTTTGGGGTGTGTGTGTGTGTGTGTGTGTGTGTGTGTCTGTCTGTCTGTCTGTCTGTCTGTCTGTTCCCACCCCAGGAGGGAGGAGGGGAGAGCCTTGGGGGTTTTGAGCCAAACCATCCCTGAGGGTGGCTCAAGTCAAGGCAGCCCCACTAGGGCAGACGGACAGGTCGCCCATGCCTGCCCTGCAGCGGGGTTGGAAACCGGGCCCCCTCCTCGGAGGTCTGATAAGCCAGATAATCCCTTTTGTCCTCCAGGACGGCTGCTCCCTGGTTTCTTCTTCCCAGCTTATAAGGGTGGCCATATAATCCCACTGGTCTTTCCGAAAGGAAGTCTGCAGCTCCGAAGAATCTGGGGCCAGAATCCGCTGAACGTGATTTCTGATTTGTCTGCTAATCAAGCTGGGGGTGGGGGTGGGGGAGTCCTTCCCTCCCCCAGCCCTGGGCATACATCTCTGGTAACAAAGCCATCTTTTCAGTGTTCCCATAAAAGGTGGGCTTGCTACCATTCTGGGTCTTCTTCACAGTATCTCATTGGGAAAGCCACGGGCCATCTCCTTCAGACCATCCTGTCTGCAAGAAACTCTGCACATGCTCTGAAAACAAAATCCTACCCAGCTATGGAAACTGTAACCAGAAACGTGGTCTTGTGTTTGAGTCACAGAACCCCGCAGGGAAATTTTCTTCCCTGATTCTTCCCAGTAAATCCCCTTTTCTATCTGGGCATTTATTTGCCTGGGGGCTTTTAAAAGGAGATTTTAGTGCTCACTTGGTGGAAAAGCTACGCCTTGTGTATTCTTAGGTGTTTGTGAACAGTATCTCCTGGGTTTAGGGGTACATGTTTTCTGCTATTGCCCCCCCTCCCCGAGCTGGGCTGGGCCTCACGGCTCCAGTGGGAGGGAGGTTCTGGCGCCAGTCGCTGACTGTGACAGCCTTCTTTGGTTTTGCTGGAGGTCCTTGGGAAGAGGGGATTCTGCCAGAAGTGAAACGTGCTCCCCCCAGCCTAGAGCAGGATTTTGAGCAGCTCCTCTGCCTCAACAGGCCTCAAATGAATTACCTCCCTTCCGGCCACCAGCCCATGCCCTGGGGCTTTGCAATGTGAGAGCCACCCCATGGGAAAGGCTCCTTACAGGTGGGGAGTGTGTGCAGGTTTCCTTTCCAAGATGATTGAGCTGAAAACATAGAACTGATGGTGGCCATGATAGAGGTGGGGTCCCTCTGAGGAGGGTGGAGCATGGGGCTTGTCACAAGGATCACCTCATGCCAAAGGAAACAGCTATTGTTTCTCTGGAAAGAGTGAATCATGCTGGAAACATTGCATTTACCTGGCAGAGCAGCACCCGGAGAGCTTCTGTGCGCAAAGAAGCACCAGAAGAATGCATGGCATGCCACATTAAAATAAATAAACAAACAAATAAATAAATAAATAAATAATGTGCTGCTTCTACACCACCCTATAGTGCTTAAAGCACTCTCTGTGGACTGTTTACAGTTTCATTGTGCAGGCTACACATTGCCCCCCCCTCTGCAGGAAGTTGGGCAACTTACAGACCTCAGAAGGATGGAAGGCTGAGTAAACCTTGTGCTGGCTATCTGGGATTGAACTCGGGTTGTGAACAGAGTTTCGGCCACAGTGCTGCAGTTTAGCCACTGCGCCACGAGGCTCCACGTGCACTTCCCAAGCTGCCGGCTTTTCACTCAGGGCTGGGAGCCCCCCTGGCAGTTCCTGCTGCAGAGGTGGTGTTAGTAATGGTGTCTGATTGTGACCGGGCAACACCTAGAAAATCCTGGCCCTGACAAGATGGTTGACAGCTAAAAGGCACTGCGTGGGAAGGACCGGCTACCGGCCGAGCAGGCATTCCCGCTTCTTCCACAGGCCAGCCCTTCAGGCCAGAGGCAGCAGGTGGGGGCTGAGTCAAGGGTTGTCCGTAGGAGGGGCTGGGTCGGGGTGCCCATGGCTGTGCTTCTTCTCCCCCCTCATCCTCTTGCAAGACTGTCAGGCGCCTATGTGCTGAGGGGACCGTTGGAACTTCTGGCCGAAATCAGGGGGTGTGTGACCCACAAGGCCTCCATTTGACCGAAGCCTCGCTTTGGAGCCACCGTGTGTCCTGGTGGCCCAGGGGAGGGTCTCGCTCTGAGCAGCACCTCCCACTAGAAACAGCAGCAAAAGGGGCCCCAAGACCCCAGGCAGTTTCCTGACACAAAGCAGATCGACAAAGAAGGAGGAAAGGGAGCCCCAGCCCCCCCCCCGGGGAGCTGCGCTGAGCCAGAAAAAGCGGTCGGAAGAAGTGCCTAATCGAGAGTCCGGGGTGGTGGGGGAGGGCAGAGGGGCCGCGGGACGGTTTTTCAGCCCTCCTGCCTCCCCTCACACATTGCAGGGCACTGACTGGCACCGCAGGAGGGCCCTCCTGGATTCTCCCATGGGGAGAGAGGGAGAGAGAGAAACGCCTGGGCTTGCCAAGTGGCTGGAAGCCAGGAGCGCAAAGGGAAAGGTCGGCTTGCCCAGTTTTTGGGAGTCAGGAAACCATTTTTCCAAAAAAGACCACGAGAGCAGGTTGAAAGGTCACACAGGCAAACATCTCACTGGGAGGCGAAACCAAACAGGCAGGCTGAGCGGTGGAAACCTCGCCCTCCTCTCGACAGGGTAAACGGGATTCCTCCTCGTCACAAGAGGCCGACTGCACAGCCCAGCAAGCAGGAGAGCAGTTGTAGTCGGCTGGAAGGGCACGCTGGCCAGCACGGCAGGCCAGGGCCCTGCAAAGCCCTTGGGGCAGCCTTGACCCACGGCATGAGCGTGACCTGCCAGGCAGGGCTAGGAACACACGCGTGTGCACACTCGCACCAGGGGAACTGGAACTGCGGTTAGAGCAATGGCTGCTGGGAGCCCAGAAATGCAGGCCATGCACCCCCTGGCTTTTGGGTAGGTGTTCTCCTTCCGTTTGCGCCATGTCCTACCTGTGGCCCCACGCCTACATGTCAGGATGGCCTTTGCCGGGCTCCCCACCTTGCTTGCCTCCCCAGTGAGAGGGTCAGTGGACAAGGCGGCCCCACCCTCGAGGGTGGGTTCTTCTGGAAGAAAGGGCGCCGGCGCCAGTCTGCCTGCCGCCAGGTGTCAAAGTAGCAAAAGGGCCTTGCTCCCCCCCCCAGCCCGTGCATCTGGTAAGTCACCGCTCTGCCTAGCGACCTCCAGGGGCTGAGCACCCCCCTTCTTGCTTCCTAACACCGGGCCCCCAATTTAAGCTGTTCTGCACAGCATTGCCTTTGGTTAGAAGGGGTGGACCTTTGGAGAGGCAAGCCGAGGGTCCCGCCTTTGGAGAAAGGCCTGGCCAGGAAGCAGCTCCCTGTTTTGCCGCTCCAGAGATGGAGGTTGTGGAGCAGCCACTTTGGGCCCTTTTTAGGAGGAAGGCAGGATATAGTAAACCTTTTAAAGAAATTAAATAAATCGGACAAGGCAATGACCATGGTTGACATGATTCAGATTCCTGTACGAAGGAAAGTTTGCTGCTTTCTTGTTTTTCTAGTAGCCTGTCCATCTGAGGCTACGCAGCTCTTCCTCAGACCATCCTTTCTGCCAAGGAATTTTGCAACCCCACCTGCACCTGCTTGGAAACCCAAGACTCTGTTCCAGTAACTCACCGGTTGCCAGCAGGCAGACTTTTCGATTTTATTCTGAGTGCTGCGCTTGCTTGTACGTGAAAGTTGGCTGCTTTCTGCTGTTTTTCTTTCCCCTCTCTGGAGTAAACTGCTTTTCAGATTCGGACAGTTGAGTGCATTATTTTAAAACAGAATTTCTCTGCCCACATGGAGGACCGGACAAAACTATGTACGTACCACTGGTGTTTTCCGACTTTCACAACCATATCGTTAAGTATTTATTTTATTTATTTATTTATTTGATTTGTATCCCACCCATCTGGTAGGTCAATACCACTCTGAGCGGCTAAGTACTGTGTTTCTGGGCTTTGGCAAAATGACTGATAAACTCCCTAAACATCTGGATGGAAGAGGGGGGGTATCTGGAGCCTGGCTGTTCCTGATGGCAGCCACACCTGTAATTCCTTGTGGTGGGAGAGGCTTTTGCAAGGGAAGTGGCCACCTCTCGGTGGGGATCCAGCTCTGCTAAGACCTCATGGCTCCATCTTTCCCTTCCAGCTGAAAGTCCCAGCTTGGAAAAAGAACAAAATGCCCTTTCTTCCAGTCCACAGGCCAAGCCTAGCACTTCAGAGAAATGTCCAGTTTGAGGACATAAACACATCCAGCCACTGGAGGAACATTGGAAGTTCCCACCGGGAATCACCTCAGGTCAGTCTCTGCCCTCCCAGCGTCTCAGGTTGCCCTGGAAGAAGACAAGCCGGGGGCCACGCAGCGAAGAATGGGGCAGGAGGCTTCTGAGGACGCGAGGAAGGGAGCCAAGCAGACTCACAGGCTTTGCGGCCACACACGCAGCCCTCAGACTGCCAGCTGCAGCCGAGCGCTGAGTGATGGAGACAAGATGATTTTCTGACAGTCAAGACAATCTCTCCCGGATCCAGTATCCCTCCCCACCCTGGCCCACCAGGCCCTTCTGGGGGTCGTCTGGGCAACAGGAGCGCCTTACAGACCTGAGCTACCTGTCCCAAAGGAGAGGCTTCCTGCTGCTCCAAGCCCTTCTCCTGGGGCTCTCTTGGCCCGCACGCCTGGGCACTCCTCCCACGGTGCCAAGGATGGAGGAGCGGGCCTAACCGGCTTGCAGAACTGATGGGGGATCTGCAGCAGGGAACAGAGGCAAGCAGTTTGGGCGCTGAGCACAGGGTGCTTTCAAACCTTGGGCTCAGTGGATGTAGAATCTCCCTCTTTGTCTAAGGCCTGTCAGAGCCAAGCCCAGGAAGAGGACAGGGGTGGGTGGGTGCAGGGTGTGCTCAGCCCTGCTCTCTCTCTGTAGTCCCCAGGGCGGTGAGCCCCTCTCCAGGGATGCCGTGGGGCAGTGACCTCCCAGAAGCAGAGAAACCGCACCCAGGCTGGAGGCGGGAGGGAGAGCCGTGGAGCCCATCCTGAGTGATGCCAGAGGTGGGAAAAGCCTGTTCTTCTTCTGCCGGAATGGGAGGGAGGGAGGGTCGCCAGCAAGATACACCCCCCCTCCTGCCTCTCCAGATTGGGGAAGGTGGCTTCAGAGCAGCTGCGCCAGGACCAGAAGAAGCGGGGGGGGGGCTCTACCTGCCACCCACCTTTGCTAGCACCAGATACTGGGGTGGGGGAGAGCAGAGCAGCCACTGGGAGCTTGGTCCAAGGGGTCCCCTCAAGGCCTCCTCAAAAGACCATCCAGGCCAGCCCACCCCTCTCTCTCTCTCTCTCGCTCTCTCTCTCTCACACGCACACACACACACACACACACACACAAGCACAGAGCGCGTCTGCAGACCGACAGGCAGGCCAAAGGACAAAGGCAGGCGAGGAGAAGGTGACCAAGCCAGAACTCCCAGCTTTTATTCGTGCTGCTTTCAGAGCAAGCCACAGCCCCGAGAGCCATCCCGTGTGCCATGGGGGGCCGCTCGGCTTGTGAGACACCCCTGGGCGTGTTCTGGGAGGAAGGAGGGGGCAGAGAACCAGGGTTGCCCTGAACCCGGTGCCTGTGGGGGGGGGCAGAGGAAGGGGTGGGGAGGGGGGCTACCCCTGCCCAGACAGGTCCCTCAGCAAAAGGCCAACACTCTCCAGGCCCTGGGGGGTGGGTGGGCTGTGGGGCTGGGCTTGGGGGGCAGGGGTAGAGACCACGCCAAGCAAACAGGGAGGCAGAGCTCACAGAGGCCGCCGGCGGGGGGGGGGCAGGACAAGAGGCTCCGGGCCGGCGGTGGCAAGGGTGGGGCCTGGAAGGGGGAACATCTAGTTCTAAAAAGTCCCTGATGAGGGAAGAGGGGGGGCGTGTTCTTGTAACCCAGGTTCTATGGACGGGAGGGGCACCATTGAGGGTGGCCGGGTGGGAGGCCTGGAGAGCAGGCACTGGGGGGGGGCACCTGCGTAGCCGCCTCTAAGGGGTCCCCGGGGTTGGCCCTGGGCCCCCTTTCTAGGCTGTCAGAGGGTTGGGGGGCAGAGTGTCTCAGCCCGGTCCCTTAGGGGCCCCCACCCCCTCTTTGGGCCCAGTGGGAGGAAGGGGCCTCTGCCTAGGGCTCCAGGCGGTTGGGGGTCCAGCTGCCAGGACGGACGGACGGGCAGGCGGCCTGTCCCTCATTCTGAGACCAGGGCTGCAGGGCCGCTCAGGGTGGGGGTCCTCCGGGGGGGTCTAGGAAGAAGCAGAGAAGAAGAAGCCACCATGAGGAACAATCTCACCTCGTCCCTGCTCTCTGGCTGCCCCACCTTCCAAAGCAGGGAACGGAGGAGGCAGACCGGAAGGAGTTGCGTTCTCAGATGTGTGTGTGTGTGGGGGGGGCAGCAAGGAGGCTCACCAAGAAACTGGAGGGGGGGGCAAGGCCGGGGGTCAGGCTAGGCTCCCCTAGCAGCTCTCTGGGCTACCATGGGCTGAACCTGATCTTGCTTTTAACCTTGACTGTTGATTAATTGCATTTGCATAAAAGTTTTTTTTAAAATACTTTTTCAACCTGTTGTTACTGCACAGTTTTAATATTGGTGAGCCTGCCCCCCGCTACAGCCCCCCCCGTGACTCTAGCTCAGGAAGCCTGCAAGGAGTTGGGGGGGCTTCCCCCTCCACCCTCTCGGGAGGCAGACGCCCAGTCCAGGGCCCTCACCTGGTGGCGGCTCAGCCTCCGCGGGAGCCCCGTCGGGGTCGCTTCCCTCCCGGGCAGTTCCCACGAAGGTCAGTTCAGGCCCATCAGGGAGGAGAGAGCTGCACGAGTGGAGAGAACGGTCCCCGGAGCGTGTCCTCCGCAGGACGGACTGGAAGAGAGGAGGGGAGAAGCAGACCCAGGCAGACCACCGGGCTCCACGACCAAGTGAAACCCACTCCTCAGCCTGGCTGGAGGGAGGGGGGGGCGGCAGCACAGGGAGGAGAAGCCCCCCCTCCAGGGGTTGCCAGGCAGGGGCTGCCTTCTGACCCCCACCTCGGCACAGCCCACCCAAAGCCTCTCTCTTCCCAGGGCGCACCACGCACCTCCACGCCTGCATGTGCAAGCCCCCCCTGCCTCCGTTGCTCATTCTCCCCCCCCCAGCTATCATCCCACCCCCACCCCTGGAGCCACGTGCCCATGGAGGAGGGGAACCGCTGCCCATCCGGCGGGCGCTGGCCGGCTTACCTTCCTGGGGAGGGGGCTGCTGGGGGCAGAGGCACTGCTGTAGAGGCTGAGGCTGGAGCCGCTGGGCGAGAGCACCTTGGAGGCGGGAGTGGACTGGCCGGTGGGCCCCCTGCCCCCCGCCTGGGGGTCCGGGGAGAGGTATTTCTCATTGATCTTCACGTTAGTCCTTCCCTTCACTGGGGGGGGGGAGGGGAGAGAAAAAGGTCTGGTCCCTCGGGGATGGTGGCGAGCCGTGGCCGTGGCCGCCACAAGGCCTGCCCCCAGAAAGAGACGCCCCCACCTCTGGGCCGATGGGGGCTGCGGTGACCAAGACCCATTTGGGGTTTTCGGGAGGATAGCGGGAGGGGAAGCAGGGCCAGGAGGGAAGGAGGGGAAGCAGGGCCAGGAGGGAACCGAGGTGGGGCCATGCCGGCTGGGGCCTGAGGCTGGGAGGGCCAGTCTGGGGGGGGAGGCGACAGGCCTTGAACGGTGGGTCTGGGGGCCGCTGACGGCAGCACAGGCAAAGCTGCCGGGTGCGCCCCTCCCTCCCCCCAAAGAAAGCCTGAAACTCAGATGGACCCACAGGAGGGAGACCCTCCCCACTTGGAAAGAGGCTCTGCCCCCAAAGAGATGGGGGTGCCGGGAGGAAGGGGAGGAGGAGAGGAAGGGCGCCCCCAAGTCTTGGCCCCTGTGCCAGGCCCTGTGAGGGAGGATCTGGGCGGAGGCGGGGAGGCGGCAGCCTTGCGCAGGCAGAGGTCCGGTGGGCACGCACCTCGGCAGGGGTCATTCTTCACCAGGAACTCATCCAGGGCAATCCATCCTCCACCAACCCGCACCATTAATGTGCTGCGCAGGATGCGGACCATGCGCAGCTGCTGAGATTCCCCAAACTGCAAGCAAGGCAGGAAAGAGGCGGTTAGCCGTGGGGAGAAGGAGGAGGGCGACGTTTCCAAGAGACACCTGAAGGGCTCCTCAGGGCACGAGGGTCTCGCAGCTGCCTCTCAGGTTTGGGGTGGGGAAGGAGGGCCCCCTGTCCCCCTTGCAGCTGTGGGTGCCTGGCCTCAAAGTGGGAGCCCCCCCCGAGGAGCCTCACCCAGCCTCTTTCCCCCTTCCCCCCCCCTCTGAGGCCAGCTGAAGGGAAGCCCAGGCTCCCCACCCGGAGACCTGGCCTTCCAATGGGGCTGCCACAGGCCCCCCGTCCTGCCTGGAAAGCGAGGGAAGGGGTGGGGGGTCCCTAGGCCCACCCAGGAACTCACCCGGTAACGGTTAGCGCTGATCTGCTCCACCTGAAAACGCTTCGCGCAGCTGCACTGGGCCACCTGCCGGTTCACCTGAGCCACCCGAGGAGGAGGGGGTGAGGGTCAGAGGGGAAGGGACAGGGGCATGAGGGGGGGTCTCAGGCTGGCACAGGGTCACGCACACACCCTGGAGACCCCCATCCATTTCCGCGCTTAATGCTAGTCCTTTTGTACACACACACACACAGACACACACACACACACTCACACAGGCAGGTCCACTCCAACTAACTCCTGGGGAGTGGTCAGAAGACCGGCCTTCCAAGCGCCCCGTGGGGCGTAGCAGGTAGAGTGATGGCCAAGGAGCCTGGAGAACAGGGTTCCAGCCCTGGCTCAGCAAATGGAAACGAACTCGGGGAGGAGCGGAGCGGGTAGAACCACGCCTCCAAAGCACCCCCTTGCCCGGAAAGGCCTCCGAGGGTTGCTGCAAGTCGGTTCCGACTGGATGGCACAGAACACACACACACACACACACGTGTGGCAACTCTGTTCTCTGGTTATCTACGAGCACACCAAACTGCAGAGTTGAGGTTGTGCCACGAATAAGAGGATCCGACGAGGGCTTGGAGACCTGAGTTTGCATTCCAGCTCAACCGTGGAAACTTACCAGGGGGCGACGGGGGTGGGGTGGGGTGGGGGGAGGGCTGCCCCTGGTAAAACCATCCCTTATATATCCCAGATGGAGTGGCTAAAAGCTGGATGTGGCTTGACAGGACTTAACACCTTAACCCGCTACCAAACTGGTATCCACACATGCACCCCTTGTGCGGCGCCCCATGTAAATGCATGCAGAGCCCCTCCTGCCCAGGATTTTGGGGTGGGTGTGTGTGTGTGTCAGACCCTCTTTGCCAGACCTCATCCTGGATCTTGTCCGCATCCGCTGCCCGGCGCAGCACGTCCCGGCTGGGGTGGAGGGCACTGACAAACTCGTAGTAGTCAATGAAGCCGTCTCCATTCAAGTCGAAGATCTTGGCCACAGCGTTCATCTCCAGGGTGTTGGTGGGGAATTCTGCGAAGAGGAAGAAGAGGAGAGGGACTGACCAGCCCCCCACCTCCCCACACCCCCTAGGGCCAGGGGCTGGGGGCCGAAGGAAGGCACAAGGCCACTGCTGGGCTATGCTGGGATGTGGCCTGACCCACGTCGCCAGGGGAGAAGCGATGGCCCGGCCAGGGCAGAGGTGGGCCGGAGGAGGGAGAGGGCCACCCGGGGAGTACTCCAGCAGCCAAATGGGGTCTTCTGTGTCCCCGGGGAGGCCCCCCCCCAGGGCCCACAAAGCGACCGGAGATCAGCACAGCCAGGTGGGAGCGTCCAACCGCCCGAGTCCCCCCCAACGGGTGTCGCGGTTGCACTCACTGGAGGCAAGGACGCTCTCAATGAACTCCTGCTCGGTGATGCGCCCGTCCTGGTCCCTGTCGATGCCCCGAAACACGTCCAGGACCCGCGATTTCATCTGGCTGATCCAGTGCATGTAACGCTTCCGCCACACCGCAAAGTCAAAGTGTGCAAACTCTTCTAGCTGGGTGGGGAAACGACAATGAAACCAGGGCCCTGCCCCACGGCTGGCCCGGCCATTAGGCAGAGCAAGGCAGCCTCCTTGGGCAACGATTCTGGGTGCGGCTGTGAAGAGGCAGCAAAAGGCTACCAACCCAAGTTATGATGACCATTGTTTTCCTGGGGGGGTGGGAGGTGGGGGGAACCTTTGCAAAATTTTCTCTCTCAGGTACCCAAATACCCCTAACTGACCTGGAAACCTAGCAGTCTGCCTCTGTGTGTGTGTGTGTGCGTGCACGCGCGTGTGTGTGTGCGTGTACGTGCGCATGTGCATGCTCCACTTGTTCCTCGGGCCATCCCTTCCACCTTCCCTGCCCAGCATGACACTTGCCCTTGGAAAGAGGGATGGCTGGCGGGGGGGGGGACGAGGACGGCTGGCCAGGGGCACCTCTGGCCCCCGCGCCCCAGGTGGAGAAGCCTCAGGGAAGCCTGCCAGCAGGGCGGGAGGAGGAAAAGGTTGGGGTCTGGGTTGGGGAAGGCCTTGCCAACAGCGGCAGATCCAGCCTGAGGCGAACGGAGCAAGAAGGGGGGGGGACATCCTTCAAGGATCCAGTCCTCGCACGGACTGTTGGCCTGTGGCCCTAGACAGCTGTGTTCTCCCCCCCCCCCGCGTGCGCGCCCACGGGCCCCGTCTGCCTGAGCGATGGGGTGGGGGCCCTTTCCCAGCCCCCTGTCCCCAGCTCCCTGGGCCCCGCCTGCCCCTGCCCCCCCACCTCTCGCAGGCGCTGCTGGGACGTCTGGAGGTGGTACTGCCGGTCCAGGGCCAGGAGCCACAGCTGCTGCCAGCGGTGCCCCACCTGGGCCAGGTGAGGGTTCCGGGGCTCCCTCTCCTCCAGAGGCACCGCCGGCGCCCGCAGGGAGTGTCGGTGGGTGCCCCGGCGCCCTGCAAGAGGGAGAATCCGGTCAGCTTCGGCAAGGACAAGCAGAGGGGGGGGCTGCGAGTGACCTCACCCGCCCCCACCCCACCCCCCACATTTCCTGCCACAAACGAGGACCTGCCAGCTTTCAGGAAGCCCTTTTTTCTCCCTCCCCCCCACCTGCTCCTTCTCTCAAGTCCCCAGTCCCACCGGGCGGGCATTTGGTAAGGCTGCTCTTGCTTCAGGGATCGTCCCCCCCCCGCTGAGCCTTGTCCAGGCCGAAATGCTGCTCATGGGGCCCAGGAAAGGGAGCCCCAGGACTGCAACATGCCATGGGGCACCTGTGGGGCCATGGGGCACCTGTGGGGCCATGGGGCACCTCACAAACATGCTTCTAGCCCCTTGGAAGTCCCAGAAGTAAAGAAAAAAAAACAACCCAAGAACTGGGGGGTTTGCAGCGGGGTGGTGGGGGCCGGGGTGCATTTCACAGCAGGTGGGTGTCCACCAGCTTCAAGGACATGTCTCTGCCCTCCCCCCGCCAGATACTATTATGCAGGAATCAATGCATGCAGGGGGGGGGGACTCACGGGAAGACAGCTTCCGGGGGGCGGTTGCCAACCCCAGCTCCTTAGGGACTTTGTGCCGGCCGCTCTGGGTGACCTTCTCCACCTCTGGCTGCTTGCGGTTCAGCTCCTCCATGAACACCTGGCAGGTCCAAGAGGCAGCTGTCAGAGGGGGTGTGGGGTGGGGGGGGACAGTGCCCCTCCGTGGGCTGAGCCTCTGCGTCCCCCTGCTCCCAGCCCAGAGCTGCTCTCTGGGAGGCCAGGGGCTGCAGAAGGCTCCCTCATGCCGTCACTCACCCCCTCGCCCCCCCCCAAAGTATTGCCAGCCGGTGCCCGGGGGGGCGGGGGGCAGCCACATCCTTACGCACCGCATGCTGAGCGCTGAGCTCCTCCAGCTGCTCGGCATCCTCCGGCAGAGGCTCTTGTTCCCGCAGACTCAGGGCCTCCTCGGCGGCCCCGATCCAGTCGAGGAGCTGCGCCACTTCCTCCTGCTCAGCCACCACAGAGGCCAGCCGTGCCTGGAGCTGCTCCTCCTGTTGCTCGGCCCAGCTGAGCACCTGTGGGCCCCCAAGCCACGAGGGGTGAAGCAGAGCCCCACCCGGTCCCGAAGGAAGGCCGCTGGTGGGCTACGCTCTGTGAGGGGGGGTTGCCTCCCCGCCATCTGCCGCCTTCCCCCATCAGCCCCCCAGCCCTTCCCTCCCAGCGCCAGCTGCTCCTGCGAGGAGGCTGCCCGGATCAGCCCCTACCCCAAAGCGGGCAGGGGACTACGCGCCCACCCCACCCCCCACCATAAGGCGGCGCTCCTCACCCCAGGCCAGGCCTGCCCTGGCAGCACCCCACGGTCCCGCTCCCCCCGTCTCCCCACCGCCTACCTCCTGGAAGCGGCTCTTGGCCACGGCGACCCAGGACCGGAGCGGGATCACGGCATCCGGGTGGCAGGCGCTCAGGATCTCCTCCCCAAGGGAGACCAGGCACTCCAGCTCCAGCTGCTGGCACTGCAACCCCTGCCTCAGCTCCTGCCGGGGAGAGGGCAGCGGGCTCAGAGACCGCCACACCCCGCAAGGACCGGGAGTGGGCAAGGCCGAGGCGGCCCCAGTGGTGCAAGGGACAGTGGCGACAGCCCCTCCCCAGGGAAGGGGTTCCCCTCCCTCTGCCGCCGCTGCCACCGCCCTCTCCCACCGGCGGGCTCTTACCGTGAGCTGCTGCTGGCCTTCGCGCAGGGCTGCCTCGTCCGTCGGAAGGGCCGTGCGCTTGACCGACCGCTCCAGCTCGGCCAGGTGGCCCAGGAACGAGTGGAGCAGGCGGTGGAACTCCTCGGCCTGGCGGGCGAGAGCAGGCGGCGTCTCTGCAGGGGCTTCGGCAACAGCCCACTCCCTCGGGCCCGGAGCTGCCCAGCCCACGCAGGGAAGGGGCCCTGGGATGCCCTGGGGGCTTTGCAGGCAGAACCGGGTGAATCCCTGCAGCGTTGGGGTGGCGGTGGCCGGGTGGAGGAGCTGCGGAAGGGCTAGAAGGGCAGCCGGCCCAGGGTCAACCCCCCTCCCGCTGGTCCCGCAGTTCTCCCTGGCACGAGCAGAAGGCACGGATCCTCTGCCGCACATGTTTACTCCTGCGCCTACAACCCGCCGGTCTTCCTCTCATCTTGTGCCTACATTTCTGTCTTCAGCTGAATGGTCTGTGTGGCTGAAATCCCTTCAGAGTCTTTGAGGCTCCACACCCACCCAAGCTTCAAACTGGTGGGTTGTAACCCTTTCTTGGGGCCTCCAAGGACATGCAGTCAGAGGAGGAATCCCTCAGGCCCAAGGTGTCAAGATGGGACATTTTGAATGTATAAATTAAGGGGAGGGGGTGTAGAAAAAGCAGCCCTGGAAAACGCACATTGTGATTTAAAAATGAGGTTTGAACAGCTATATCCTGAAAGTTGAGACTGGGAGCTCGGTCCCCACTGTGCCTCCTGGAAGAGAGGCAGCCTTTTTAGCCTTGGGCCACCTGCGGATCCCCAGGGCACCCCAGGAGAAACCACTTCTGAATACTATCTTCTGGGAAAATCCTGAAAAGGGTCTTCATAAGTCAGAATTGACCTGATGGCGCATGATGAGGATTATGTTCAAGGTCACTGCAAAGCAATCAGCCAGCTCTCCAGCTGAGTCTGAAAGCAATAACATGGAACTCCAACTGTGGGGTTCCACAGGGGTCAATTATCTCCCCAATGCTATTTAACATCTATATGAGGCCGCTGGGCGGGGTCATCAGGGGGTGTGGAGCCTTGTGTCATCAGTATGCCGATGACACCCAGCTCTACATCTCCTTTTTACCAACTGCAGGAGAAGCCGTTCTGTCCCTTCAGCGCTGCCTGGAGGCCGTACTGGAATGGATGCAGGAGAACGGGCTGAGGCTGAACCCAGACAAGACGGAAGTCCTGAGGGTGGCTAGACTGCATTGGCTGCCCATTCGTTTCCGTATTGACTTCAAAGTTTTAATGCTCACTTATAAGGCCCTAAACGGTTTAGGACCCCGATACTTGGCGGAACGCCTTCACCCACCAAGTTCTACCCGGACCACCCGCGCGACCCAGGAGGTGAGGCTGAGGAGCCTGACGCCGAGAGAGGCCTGGAGGGAGAAGACACGAAACCGGGCCTTCTCGGCGGTGGCTCCTCGCCTTTGGAACAATCTCCCTCCTGAGATTCGCGCGGCCCCTACGCTGGGTACATTCAAAACTCAACTAAAAACATGGCTCTATGTCAAGGCCTTCCCTCCTGCCAGCACCTAATCTAACTTAATTTATTTTTCTCTTCTTTATCTATTTACTATTTACGATTATTTATGATTTTTGTCATTTTCTGTTAATTGATATTTTTAATTTATTTTATTATAATTGTATACATGTTCCTGTTAGCTGCTCAGAGTGGTATAGATTTACCAGATGAGTGGGATATAAATCAAATAAATAAATAAATAAAATAAATAAAAGAATGTATTTCATGGCTATCAGTCAAATATGAATGTAAACAAAGGAGAGAATTAAAAAGATACTGAAACCATGGGTTTACCGTATTTTTCCATGTATAAGACACTACTTTTTCCTAAAATCGTTAGACTAAAAATTGAGGGTCGTTTTATACATGGAAGTAAGCTGAGGTGAGAACAAAACAGTCCGTACCTTTCCTCAGCAAACAGGCTTCCTCCAATCAGGAAGCTTAGCATCCTACAGTCAGGAGAATTATGTAACTGATGTCAGCTGATGCTGAACAAACCAACTGCAACAGTGCTTAGATGCAACAGGGGCTCCTAATGTCCAAGTGTTCTGAGCCTAAAGGCTGAATAAAGTTAAACTATGATGCATAACATGACGGTAAAGGCAAAGGCTCCCCTTGACATTTAGTCCAATTGACTCTAGGGGGCAGTGCTCATCCCCGTCTCCAAGTCGTAGAGCCAGCGTTTGTCCAAAGACAAGTTTCCGTGGCCACATGGCCAGCGCGACTAGACACGGAACGCCATTACCTTCCCACCGTGGTGGTACCTATTTATCTACTTGCGTTTACATGCTTTTGAACAGCTAGGTTGGCAGGAGCTGGGACAAGCGACGGGAGCTCCCTCCATCACGTGGATTCGATCTTACGATGGCTGTTCTTCCGACCTTGCAGCACAGAGGCTTCTGCAGTTTAACCCGCAGCACTGCCATGTCCCTAATATGATGGTACTGGTATGTAAATTTTACCTAATTATTAAATAAAAATGCATTCTGTTTTATGTTTGAACTATTGATTTCTTAATTTTGGGTTAGAAAAGGGCATGTCTTATACATGGAAAAATATATTATTTAAATGTTGCAATGTGTTGACATGACCAGCAGATGGCATTTGATGATGCAGTAATTTTATAATTTTTTAAAATTTTTAAATGATGTGTTTTAGAGATTTATTCTCAGCTTTTTGATTGTGCCTTTTCAGATCATAAGTTCCTGCATTTTTACCATGCAATTAAAACATTATTTTGTGCATTTTATTATACCTTTTATGCTCCTGTATTTTGGACTGAATTCTGACTTAAGTATTTGCCTGCAACTTCAGTTTCTTTTTCACATACAGTATTTTTAAGAATTTGTGCCTACAGTTTTTTTCCCCATAGCTGTAAGTCTTTTAGATGTATTTTACAACTCTGAAGTATTTTTATGCATATAACATAGGAGCAATGTTGATAAATACAGCTTGTAGAAATAGCCAAGTCTGGAATCATTGCAACAAGAAAGAGATTTATAGTACTTTCAATATCTGGATTTTGATACAATTGGCAATGGTTGTCTGATTTCATTCTGGAATTAACCCTAAATGGGACCAGGATCAGCTGTGATGAACACAGGCTTCTGGGTTGTTGGTTTTTCCCCCTAGAGGTCTATGAAGTTGTTCAGGGCCCCTGCAGAACTGCTCAGGCATCAGACTCTTCCGGCTGACGAAGGAGCCGAGCGAAGGCCAGAGGGGGCTGCCCGCCGTGGATGCCGTTCCCTTTTTTGATGCAGACCTTCCGACACCTGCCCTGTGTTGGGGATGCCCCAGAGGCTCCCAAGCCCAAGAGGAGGCCCGCCCGCCCGCCCGCCCGCCCTACGAATTGCTTTGAGGCTTTTTACACTGCTTGCCTCAGACGGTCTGTCATCTGCACGACCCCATTGACGTGGACTTCTTCCTCCTTCTTGCTCTTCTCTCTTTTCTCACCCAGGCCCTCGTTCTAGCCCTGCTTTCATTCGAGGGGCCCTCCTTCTGTTTACCTGGATGCTCCAGTCGGCCTCAGTGGGGCACCTCTGGCCCTCTTCCTGCCTCTCCCCAGAGAGTGCTTCAGCACTATGGGGCGGTATGTAAGTCGAAACAACAACAACAACAACAACAGCCGCAACACTTTCGCTGCCCTTGGGCAACATGTGGAAGGGACTGTGTCACTCTCGAATGGGCCACCTCAGCCACGCGAGACCCTGTTCCAAGACCTCGATTCAGAGGACGTTCCCGTCGTCTCTCGAGACCGAAGGAGGCCTACAGGCAACATGAACCCAATCGCACCCTCAGCCAGCCAGCCAGCCAGCCTTGCCGCTGCCCCCCATTCCCCCACCCCCCCCCGCAGTCCACTTGCCTGCCTGAGCGCAGCCTCCAGCCGGTCCTGCTTGGAGAGAGAGAGCTGGCAGACCAGCTCCCAGCGATGGCCCAGCTCCTCCACCTGCCTCTGCAGCCACTGGGAGTCCCAGCCGCCGCCCCGCATCAGGTCCCGCACAGACCGCCTCAGGGTCTTGATGCAGCTGGCCCGCTGGCCCAGCTCCTTCTGAAAGACCTGCCGGAGCAAAAGAGGGGATGGATGGGCGGCGCTCCTGCCAGGGGCTGCCGCCAGGGGATCAGGGCAGTGGGGCGGAGCAGGGAGACGCTCACAGCTTCCTTCCCCTTTCAGGGGAGGGGTGTCGCTGACTCTGGAGGAGACCTCGGAGAGCCGTGGGGCTGCCCCACTCCCCCTGCCCCAGCTGGGACCCGCAGCGGAAGGGAACCTGAACCTTCCTCCCCAGCCATCTCGTGCGGACACTGGAGGGCCGAGAGGCCGGCCACGGACCTTATGCTTGTCCATGAGGGTGCCGACCACGTCTCGGTCCCCAGCCACCGGCGTCTCCTCGGCCAGCTGGGGCTCTGCCTGGTAGAGCCAGTCCATGAGCGTCTGCAGGGCATCGGTGAAGCGCCCGGAGAAGAGCAGGTCCTCCTCCAGCTTGCACTGCCTGGAAAGGAAGGAGTCGTGGGGCAGAGAAGCTGCCACCCCTGTCCCGAGGCAGCGGTGTGGGGTTTGGTCCAGCCCAGGCCGCCTCAGTGACCCAGGAAGGAAGGAAGGAAGGAAGGAAGGAAGGAAGGAAGGAAGGAAGGAAGGAAGGAGTCAGAGCAAGTTCTAGGCCACAGTGTTTTCATGCCCATTCCTCGCATACCGGGCAGTGAAAATGGCGGCCGTATGGAGGATTTTCGCATAACGGTGAGTTTTAAGTCCATAGGAACACATTAAACGGGGTTTAATGCATTCCTATGGGCTTTTTCTTTTCGCATAGCGATGAATCCGGATAGCGACGATTTTCCCGGAACGGATTATCGTCACTATGCGGGGCACCACTGTATCCTGAAGTGGCTAAATTTTTTACGCTACTTCAGGATATTAGCAAATTCAAACCAGAAGGCTTCCTTTGGATGGGTTCCAGGGATCACATGTGCTGGAACCAATCCAGACCAGAATGATCCTACATGCATCAAAAAAAAGCAGAAGCCCCTGCCAGCCAGAGGCTCAGAAACATCTGGATAGGGCCACTCTGGGGGGCAGGCTGGTTTGTTCCAACAAAGACATTGTCTGACGACTCCCTTTAAGAGTGAACCAGCCCATCCCTGCAGAGGACCAAACAGCGTCGCCAGCCTCTGTATTTCACGGCGGGAGTGAAGACCCTTTGTGCCCAGGAAAGAAAGGGCCGTATCTTTTCTCCACTGCGCGGGTCTTGCTCAGCTCACCTGCCCCTTGTCCTCTACCAGTGACGGCTGAGCAGCTTAACCATCCAGTGTTCAGTTTTTTTCCAGGCAAGCACAGTTTGAATTTCTCTCAGGTTCCACCCCCTCCAGCCCCCCCTCACCCCAGCCCTGTCACCCCCCACCACGGCCACTCCTTGCATCTGATCGGGTCAGCTGCAGGCCTCAGCAGCTTCTGCCAAATGGCGCTCGCTGGACTTTAAGTGGCCCCAAGCTCTTTGGCGGCTTTAGCAAAGAAACCATACTTCGGCTCTAAAATGGTGTGTGTGTGTGTGTGTGCGTGTGCCCCCAGAGGGTGGGGCACCTCTTCTCCCTGGAAACCCTTTGCTTTAATCTATGGGGAGGTCGGGGGCTGCTGGGCCTGGCGATGCCTGCTTCCTGGGTGTACCAGAGGCTTCAGGGTTTGGCTGCTCTTCTTCTGAGCCTCTTTGAGCATCAAGGGCGTCTCCAAGACTCGGGCTCATTCCCAGAATGGAGAGACAAGGAACGGAGGGGGCGAGGGAGCCAGAGCCGTGGGGTCCGGCGGGCCAGACCAAGGAGCCCCTCGCTGCTCCCCCCGAGGCAGCACCCACCTCTCAGCCGCCCAGCCACACACCCCGTCCCAGCGCGCCTTCAGCTCCTGCAGCATCTCCTCCAGCCGCTGGGTGTCCTCCGGCTGCCGGGCCTTCTCGCGGATCAGGCGGCCGCTCCGCAGGGTGGCCTCATAGACGGGCCGCTTGGCGCACAGCACCTTCTGGAACTCCTGGGTGGGCCAAGAAGGGGCCAAGAAGGCCCAGATCAGGAGAGGGCGCGGGGAGCCTGTTCTCGCCAGACCCCACGGGAGCTCCCCTGGCCCCTCGGATCTGAGGCAGAGGTCAATGGAGTCAGAGGACCCCCCTCTCAGCCCCCCTGCGGGGGAAGCCACAAAGAGCCAGGGAGGTGGGAGGGCTTTGATCTCAGGCCCCCCCGGGGGGGGGCTTCTGCCCTTCACCAGGAAGGCCTGTGCCAGGATTCTGCCTTCACACACACACACCCCCGTGACAGAAGGGGGGTGGGTGGGAAGGTGCACTGGGCCTTCCTGCCTTGGGATAAACCAGCCTATCCAGCCAGCCCCTTGACACCCCCGGAAGCCCCAGAGGAGGGCCAGGCGATGGAGGGCGACTCCGCCTGGTGGCCCCCTCCCTCGGGTCTGGTAGGAGAGCCGGGCAAAGGAGGTGGGGGCTGCAGAGGGGCTGCCCCTTGCTTTCTCCCACCCACGGTGCCACTTTTGGGAAGAGAAGGAGAGTGGTGGGGAGGATTTCTAGGGATGGGGCAGCCTGCCCCCCCAACCCCCACCCCGCACGCAGGCCCTTCTTCCCTCCCTCCCTCCCTCCCTCCCACCTCCATGTGAAGGGGTTGCTCACCTTGTGCTCTGCTAGAAGGGCCCGGATCCCCTCCTGGCTGAGGGCAGTGGTGGCAGCCACGGCAGCAGTGGCACCAGGGTCCCCGGGCAGCTCCACCTGTTCCAGCCAGTCCATAAGCAGCTGCCACGACTCGTGGAACTAGAAGGCCAGAGAGGGGCTGCCATCAGGGCCGAGGGTCCTCAGCCCGGCCACCCGACGCCCCAGGCGGCTCGCCAGGCGGGGTGGCCTCTCCCCCCCCTCAGGTGGGGCCTCCTCCTCCTCACCCCAGCCAGGTACCTGCTTGGCCCCCTTGCGGGCCTCGTCCAGGGCCCCGCCCTGGTCGCTCAGCTCCTGCAGCACCTTGGCCAGCCGCTCCTTGGCGCTCAGCGCCAGGCTGTGGGCGACGGTGCCTTCCTGCGGCCGGCTCAGGTCCTTCACCCGGGCGGCCGCCTCCTCCAGGCCCTCCACCCTCTCGCTCTGCTTCTGGGCCTCCTTCATCAGGGCCTGCCAGGGAGCAAGGGGGAAAGGGAGCACAGGGGCCGGGCACCTCCCTGACCCCTGGCCAAGAGGGAGAGCCAGCAGGGGCTCAGGGTCAGCCCCTGGCAGAAAGGCAGAGGCCTTCGCCCTGCCTCAGGAGCATCTCCCTCAGCGGCCCTGGGCTCTATAGCTCTGAGTGTCACTGAGACTCCAGGGCCTGGGCGGGCACCGCCCTCTTCCCCATTGGGGCGACCCCATTGCTTCCCAGCTGCTCCCCGGACAGCAGGATGTCCTTGGCACAAAGACTACAGCCAGGTACATTTTATGGCTCAGGCCAGAGCGCACGCACGCACACACACAGACACAGGCACAGACACAGAGTGCCCCACCCCACGGGGCGGCCCAAGGTTCTCGGGGCAGCTCCCTTCAGGATGGCGCCTGCCCCAGAGAGAGAGGGGGGGCTGGGGCCCCTCCAGCTCCCTCCAGCTGACCTTCTGCTCCTGTATCTGGTGGGTGACGGTGTCGAGGATGTAGCTGGGCGGGGGGAGGGTGCCTAGGCGCTCCTCCATCTTCTCCACCCACTTCAGCAGCTCCTGGACGGTGGAGTGGAATTCCGTGGTCACGGTCAGGCTTTCGCTGAGCTGCTCCTGGGAGCAGAGGAGGATGGAGTGGGACCGGGGGGGCTGGCTCTGGGGCACCGTCCCCAAGCAGAACCACCCCCTCAGCCTTGGCAGAAGGATCCGCCCGCCCTACCCACCCACCCGAATGCCTACCTTCCTCTCTTGCACTTGGCTGGAGACAGAGGCCCACTTTTGCTCCAAGAGGCTCAGGCTGTGCTCCGTGCTGGAAGCCCCCCGGGGCAGGTGGCGGGTGGCCAGAAGGTGCCGCACCTGCTCTCGGAGGGTGTGGAACGCTTGCTGCCTGGAGTCCATCTCTTTGCAGAGTTCCTGTCAAACGGGGAAGGGGTGACGCCCTGATTCCCACTGGGCCAGTAAGTGGGAACAGGATTTGAGGACTTTGGGGTGCACGAGAGAGAAGTGGAAGAACAAAATATTTATTGGCCCAGGGTGTTGGTAGTCTGTGGAACTCCTTGCCACAGGATGTGGTGAGGGCATCTGGCCTAGGGGCCTTTAAAAGGAGATTGGGCAGATTCCTGGAGGAAAAGCCCATCGCAAGTTACAAGCCATGATGGGGATGGACCATCTCCAGGCTTTTGAAAGGAAGGGGCCTCCAAAGGCCAGAGGAAGGGGAAGAGGGGGATCAGGAGACAGTTATATCTCCAAGCGAGCCAGCCCAGGAGGAAACGGAGGAGAGCCAAGGAAGGGCAAAGTCATGCCTCTCGGGGCTGAGGCCAATCCTGCTCCCAGGGAGAAGGCAGGAAGGCTGGTGGGAAAGGGGGCCACCGGAAGAGCCCCAGTTCCAGTGGGCCTGGCCTGGCCTTTCTCCCCGTGGGAAGGGAGCCCAGGCACCTTGGAATCGGCCCCAGTGGAAAGGCCCTGCTGTGGTCTCTGGGCGGAGGGAGGGGTTTTCGCGGGGGAGCCTTTCCCACAAAGGGGCTCACCCCGTGTGCGGCCAGCTTGTCCTTGGTGGTTTCGGGGGGGCCACCAAGGGGCTTGGAGAAGAAGAGCTGCAGTTCCACGTGTTCCAGCCACTGTAGCAGCTCCGTGACCTCCAGGGTGAGATCCTGGACCTGCAAGAGACCGACGATGTTCCCGCTGAGCCAAGCAGAGCTCTCCTCCTCCTTCTCCGGCGGTGCCCAAAATGATGCATCAGGCAGGCAGGCAGGCAGGCAGGCAAGCGGAGACGTCCACCCCACCCCTCTGCTTCCTGGGCTGCCCCAGGCAGGCGGGCACGAAGGTGAGGATGCTGCACATGGTCCCACGCCTCGGGGAGAGGCAGACCCCCGGCAGGGCGGGTGGCAGCCACAGGCCCTTCGCCGGCAGTTTGGTCAGCCCCCACTTGCTGCTCAGGGTGGTGCCCCCCCGGCCCCTCCCCTGCCTTACCTGGCACAGGTTGTTCTCCAGCTCCAGCTGCCGGCGCTCCGTCTCGCCCAGCACGAAGTCCCAGTGCTGGTTCAGCTGCTGGAGTCGGCCCTGCAGCCCGGCCACCGAGTCTCTCCCGCTGGAGAGCAGCAGGCCCTGGCCGGCCTCCTCCACGGACCGGACCGTGTGGGCGTGAGACAGGACATCGTTCCGTAGCACCTGTCCGGGTGGGGTGGGGACGGGGTCAGCCAAAAGGGTTGGGGCCTCTCCTCTCCCTCGTGCCCACCTGCCCCCTCCCTCCCTCCCTCCCTCACCTTGTGCTTGGCCAGCTCGATCTCGCAGGTCTGCAGGTCCAGGCTGAGGGTCGGAGGGCCCTGCAGCTGCGCCCGGGTGTGCAGAAGCCACTGCAGAAGCTCCTCCAGCTGGTTCTGGAACTGGCCCAGGCCCAGGAGGGCAGCTTCCAGCTGGTGCTGCAAAGGGAAAGGCCCGGGAGGGGCGGCTCAGTGCCGGCGGCACAGGGGGGGGGGCTTCAGTCTGGGCCGATCTGAAGTTCCCTTCAGCAAAGCCTCGCTCGTCATCCGAAGCGCCGGTCCGTGGCCACGTTTCCAGCGGCCACCCAGGACTACCAAAGTGCAGCTCGCCTGACGGTCAGTGTGGTTTTCTGAAGGGTCATCTGTGAAGGCGGACATGTGGGGCTTGCCCCTCCAGATAAAGGTCTAGTCTGATGGTGAACCTCTGGAAGTGCTGGTGGGGCAGCCCCACTCTTGACATGAAAGTATGTATCTTATGGGTCTCCAAAATGCAAACTAGGTGCCACATCGTAGGAGTGGAATAATCGGCAGAACTGGGTCCATCTACAATTGGGGGCGGGGGCAGAATGTATTGGCTTTGGATCCCCTGGAGATCCAGTATCACGTGGAGGTTACTGTCCTCGTTTGGCACGATAAAGTTGGGAGAGATAAAAATCGCTGTGCTTGCAACACTACGAGATCAGTTAGTTTAGCAACATCCCCCTCCAGGAAGGTGATTCCTATTTCCTATCATCACATAGAGGAAGGGGAAGTAGCACGGAAGAGCCCTAAAATGGGAGGCGGCTGGAACTCTAGGGTGCAACCTCGGCAGGTATTGGCCAGACCCGGCATGTTCCAGCAGATGGCAAGGGCCAGCCATATGCTAGTCCTGGACTGGCAGGCTGGCACGGAAGAGAAGGGCAGTGGGCGTCCGCCACCTCCACGTCAAAGCCAGTCCTGGGTAGAAGGTTACTCTCTGGGGGCTTCCAAGAGGGATCTGAATACAGGGGCTAAACGGCAGCGAAGACTCGGCTCACGATCCGAGTTTGATCGCCACGGGCTCAAGCAGCCGGCTCAAGTTGGACTCAGGGGTCAGCAAATTGAGTGCCCAGCTGGCCTGGAGGGTGGGTGATGCGTCACCTGCGTAACCGAATTGTAAACTGCCCAGTTATGGGACAGTCTATAAGCAAGGAGGGCTGGGAAGACTGCATGGACTGGCTGGGAAACCAATCCAGTGTATGATGTGGAAGGGAGACCACCCTGTGTAGGAAACGGGGTCAGGGTGAGGCCTGGCCCACAGCGGATTCTCACCGTTTAAGCTGTCGAGTGAGCTGGGCATGAGGGGGTACGTGGTCTTGCCCATCCCTTCATCAACACTGAGCATGAGCCTGGGGGTGGCAGGGGGGGGGGGGAAGGCAGGAAGCACCTCCAGCCGGCTGCCAGACAAGAGCCAACGGCCCTGCCTGGTAAGCAGGGCTTGGCAAACCTCCGTCTTCCGTGAGACCTCCCAAAATTCTCCAGAGAGACCACTGGGGGGGGGGGCGGCCCTCCTTCCCTGCAGGGCACCCAAGGATGCAACCCCCCCTCCCTGCCCAGGCACCTCCCTCCAGCCCAGAAGGCCTTCCTTCCAACCGGTCATCCACCCTGCACCCCCAAGAGAAGTCCCCCCCCCCAGCCACAGGCCCCGGAGAACTCACCTGCCGGCTCACAATCTCATCTTCCAGGCAGTTCCAGCGGAGGCGGAAGTTGCCGAGAGTGGCGGGGGGGTCCTTCTGGCTTCCCCCCTTGGGGGCCACCTGATGCCGCAAGCTTTCTACGTCCACCTTGCGCTGGTACAGTTCTCGCTTGAACTCCTGACAGGAACACGATGGAGAAGGGTGTGTGTGTGTGTGTGTGTGTGTGTGTGTGTGTGTGTGTGTGAGAGAGAGAGAGAGAGAGAGAGAGAGAGAGAGAGAGAGAGAGAGAGAGAGAGTGTTGGGAACAAAAAGCAAAGCACGCTACTTCTATACCACCCCATAGCGCTTCAAGTAGTCTCTGGGTGGTTTGCAAGTGAATAATGAAGGCTACGCATTGCCCCCCCCCGTCCCCCCAGCGAGCTGGGTACTCATTTTACCGACCTCGGAAGGATGGAAGGCTGAGTCCACCTGGAGCCGGCTACCTGGGATTGAACCCCGGGTCGGGAGCACAGTTTTAGCTACAGCACAGCACTTTAATGACTGCGCCGCAAGGCTCTGTGGCATTGTGGTTAAACCGTGGGGAAGACTCTTGTGGCCTTCAGCTGTGGCCTTGCCACGGCTTGGATCCATGGAGCACCTCCCATCCTTGCAGCACTCTGGCTGTCCAGCCCAGCGCAAGAGCTCCGAGCAGCGGGGCGGCAGGCAGAGAACCTCCTTCTTCAGGAGATATTGCATCTTTTTCTCCTTGATCGCTCCTTCATGGATTGCTCTCCTTCATGGATTGCTGCCTTGTCGTGGCGAAGGGGCTTGAGTAACTCAGAGAAGCTATGGGCTATGCCGTGCAGGGACACCCAAGACGGACAGGACATAGTGGAGAGTTCCGACTAAACGCAATCCACCTGGAGTAGGAAATGGCAAGCCACTCCAGTATCTTTGCCAAGAACGCCCCATGATCAGAAACAAAAGGCTAAAAGATATGACGCTGGAAGATGGGCCCCTCAGGTCGGAAGGCGTCCAACATGCTACTGAGGAAGAGTGGAGGACAAGTACAAGTAGCTCCAGAGCTAATGAAGTGGTTGGGCCAAAGCCGAAAGGACGCTCAGCTGTGGACGTGCCTGGAAGTGAAAGGAAAATCCAATGCTGCAAAGAAGAATACTGCATAGGAACCTGGAATGTAAGATCTATGAACGTTGGGAAGCTGGAGGTGGTCAAACAGGAGATGGCAAGAATAAACATCGACATCCTGGGCATCAGTGAACTAAAATGGACAGGAATGGGCGAATTCAGCTCAGATGATTATCATATCTACTATTGTGGGCAAGAATCCCGTAGAAGGAATGGAGTAGCCCTCATAGTCAACAAAAGAGTGGGAAAAGCTGTAATGGGATACAATCTCAAAAATGATAGAATGATGTCAATACGAATCCAAGGCAGACCATTCAACATCACAATAATCCAAGTTTATGCACCAACCAGCATTGCTGAGGAGACTGAAATTGAACAATTCTATGAAGATTTACAACACCTTCTAGAACTGACACCAAAGAAAGATGTTCTTCTCATTCTAGGGGACTGGAATGCTAAAGTAGGGAGCCAAGAGATAAAAGGAACAACAGGGAAGTTTGGCCTTGGAGTTCAGAATGAAGCAGGACAAAGGCTAATAGAGTTTTGTCAAGAGAATAAGCTGGTCATCACAAACACTCTTTTCCAACAACACAAGAGGCGACTCTATACATGGAAATCACCAGATGGGCAATATCGAAATCAGATTGATTATATTCTCTGCAGCCAAAGATGGAGAAGCTCTATACAGTCAGCAAAAACAAGACCTGGAGCTGACTGCGGTTCTGATCATCAGCTTCTCATAGCAAAATTCAAGCTTAGACTGAAGAGATTAGGAAAAACCACTGGGCCACTCAGGTATAATCTAAACCAAATCCCTTATGAATACACAGTGGAAGTAAAGAACAGATTTAAGGAACTAGATTTGGTGGACAGAGTGCCTGAAGAACTTTGGATAGAGGCTCGTAACATTGTCCAGGAGGCAGCAACGAAAACCATCCCAAAGAAAAGGAAATGCAAGAAAGCAAAGTGGCTGTCCAACGAGGCCTTAGAAATAGCAGAGAGGAGAAGGGAAGCAAAATGCAAGGGAGATAGGGAAAGTTACAGAAAATTGAATGCAGACTTCCAAAGAATAGCAAGGAGAGACAAGAGGGCCTTCTTAAATGAACAATGCAAAGAAATAGAGGAAGATAACAGAAAAGGAAAGACCAGAGATCTGTTCAGGAAAATTGGACATTTTAGAGGAACATTTTGCGCAAAGATGAACATGATAAAAGACAAAAATGGGAAGGACCTAACAGAAGCAGAAGACGTCAAGACGAGGTGGCAAGAATACACAGAGGAATTATATCAGAAAGATTTGGATATCCCGGACAACCCAGACAATGTAGTTGCTGACCTTGAGCCAGACATCCTGGAGAGCGAAGTCAAGTGGGCCTTAGAAAGCCTGGCTAACAACAAGGCCAGTGGAGGTGATGGCATTCCAGTTGAACTATTTAAAATCTTGAAAGATGATGCTGTTAAGGTGCTACATTCAATATGCCAGCAAGTTTGGAAAACTCAACAGTGGCCAGAGGATTGGAAAAGATCAGTCTACATCCCAATCCCAAAGAAAGGCAGTGCCAAAGAATGCTCCAACTACCGTACAATTGCACTCATTTCGCACGCCAGCAAGGTTATGCTCAAAATCCTACAAGGTAGGCTTCAGCAGTATGTGGACCGAGAACTCCCAGAAGTACAAGCTGGATTCCGAAGGGGCAGAGGAACTCGAGACCAAATTGCTAACTTGCGCTGGATTATGGAGAAAGCCAGAGAGTTCCAGAAAAATATCTACTTCTGCTTCATTGACTATGCGAAAGCCTTTGACTGTGTGGACCACAGCAAACTATGGCAAGTTCTTAAAGAAATGGGAGTGCCTGACCACTTTATCTGTCTCCTGAGAAACCTATATGTGGGACAGGAAGCAACAGTTAGAACTGGTCATGGAACAACTGAGTGGTTCAAAATTGGGAAAGGAGTACGGCAAGGCTGTATATTGTCCCCCAGCTTATTTAACTTATATGCAGAATACATCATGCGGAAGGCTGGACTGGAAGAAACCCAAGCCGGAATTAAGATTGCCGGAAGAAATATCAACAACCTCCGATATGCAGATGATACCACTCTGATGGCAGAAAGTGAGGAGGAATTAAAGAACCTTGTAATGAGAGTGAAAGAGGAGAGTGCAAAAAACGGTCTGAAACTCAACATCAAAAAAACTAAGATCATGGCCACTGGTCCCATCACCTCCTGGGAAATAGATGGGGAAGATATGGAGGCAGTGTCAAATTTTATCTTCCTGGGCTCCATGATCACTGCAGATGGAGACAGCAGCCCTGAAATTAAAAGGCGCCTTCTTCTTGGGAGGAAAGCGATGACAAATCTTGACAGCATCTTGAAAAGCAGAGACATCACCTTGCCAACAAAAGTCCGAATAGTCAAAGCTATGGTTTTTCCTGTCGTGATGTATGGAAGTGAGAGCTGGACCATAAAGAAAGCAGACCGCCGAAGAATTGATGCCTTTGAATTGTGGTGCTGGAGGAGGCTCTTGAGAATCCCCTGGACTGCAAGGAGAACAAACCTATCAGTTCTAAAGGAAATCAACCCTGAATGCTCACTTGAAGGACAGATCCTGAAGCTGAGGCTCCAGTACTTTGGCCATCTCATGAGAAGAAAAGAGTCCTTGGAAAAAACCTTGATGTTAGGAAGGTGTGATGGCAAGAGGAGAAGGGGACGACCGAGGATGAGATGGCTGGACAGTGTCTGCGAAGCAACCAACATGAACCTGACACAACTCCGGGAGGCAGTGGAAGACAGGAGGGCCTGGCGTGCTCTGGTCCATGGGGTCACGAAGAGTCGGACACGACTAAACGACTAAACACACACACAGGGCTGCCAGCCGTGTGCTCTGCCTGGGGAACGGGCAGCTTCTCCCGGAGAGGTTACTCTGGAGTCCAGAGGGCTCCGGCACCCCACCTGTCCCGGCAGTGCCACGTCACGCTTCCTCGCTCAACCCCAGCGCAGTCTGCCAGCCAACCAGCCAGCTCGCCAGGGGGTGGACGTACCTTTCCACCTTCTGGAGCACAGGGAGCAAGGCCCCACGGCTGTTCCTCTCTCCCAGGGGGTGTGAGTGAAGTGAAGGGGCCCCTCCCCTCTCCTTCTGGGTGCCCCAGGCTCCCCCCCTTGCCTGCCACATCTTGGGGGTTCATCTCACCTTCAGCTCCAGGAGCTGCTGCTTCACGGACTCCACGTCTCCCCTCACCAGGAACTCTTCTGCCATCCTCAGCTCGGCCTTCTCCAGCCAGCCCAGGTGCCCCTAAAAAGTGGGGGGGGGGCAGAGGAGGGTTGGTCCTGAGCAGGGACAAGGCTTGGCAGGCGGGCGGGCGGGTGTGCAGTTCCATGTGTGTGTTATTTCAGAGAGAGCAAGAGAGCGGGCAGGCCTCGCTGGGCACTAAACCACCCACAGTCTGTGAGCCGAGGCCGACCGCAGGACAGCACAGGTCCTCCTCTCCATCAAGGGAACGGCCCGGGCGAGGGAGCCGATGCTGCCCCAAGGACGAGGAGGAGAGCTCCGGCTTGCCAGCCCCTCGCCGCGGGTCGCTCCCTCTTCCCCCCCTTTGGCCTGGCGGGGCCCAAGGTGCAAGCGCAGGGGGCGCTGTGGCTCCCCGGCCGGCCCCACCTGCCCAGCCCACCCCGCCTGGGGCTGCTGTGGTGGGAGCCGGAGGACGTGCAGCCTGGATAGCAGGGACCCCCCCTCACCTCCATGGCCTCTTGGTACGCCTGCGAGGCCTGCAGGTGCTGCTCCAGGTGGGCCTGCCGCTCCGTCCACACCTTGCTCAGCCTGTGCCAGCACGAGTAAAGCTGTGGGGGGGGAGAAGGGGGGAGATGGGGCAGGAGACGACACCAAGGAGGGGGAAGGGAGGGGTGGATCAGCTGCTGCCTGGTGGAAGTCCAGCCGCAAGAGGCCCCCTCCTCCAGGGCCACCTCCACCTGGGCCGCCCGTGCCAGGCCACGTAAAAAGCAAGGGGCTGCCACATTGGCCACAAGACCAATTTCCACGCCCACGTTGTGGCGACACCCCTTTTGCCAGGCCAACCAAAACGGCGCAGGGCTCCAGGCAAGCTTTGGAGACCACAAAGGTCAATTCCAGGCCTGATGTGGCAAGAAGCGGGTGGGAGGGGCTGACGCCTCCCACGCGTGGCCTGCCTCCCGCTTGAAGAGGCGACGTCCAGGAGGGGCCAGCAGAGTCCCGACTCAGGGTCACCTGCACCGGAAAGGCCCCTCGGCCTGCTTGGGATGGGTCGGGTTTCAAAGGAGGTCCCCGGCGGCTTCCTGCCACTTGCCCCCTTCCCATGTGGGTTGCTCTCATAAAGCACAGTGCAGGTTTTGGACCACGCAACAAGACGTCTGCTATCCCCAGCATTGTGCCCTTCCTGAAATGCTGCCCCCCCCCCGCATGGCTGGGTCGGAAAGGATGCCCTGGGACCTGCTTCACTTTTGCTGCTGGCAACTCCGCCTGAGAAAGGCAGCGTCTGTTCCCCCACCCACCCCCCGCTCCACCCAGGACGCTTCCTGCAGCCCTTCTGGGGGGGGGGGAGGGAGGAGAGAAGCCCAGCCAGACCCCGAGGGTCCAGCCCCTGGCGGCTGCTGCACAAAGACCCCCCCCCCAAGGGACCACCGAGCAGATGCCTGGGTCTGATCGGCCACTCCTTGGCAAAGCTTCACCCCTGAGAGGACTCTCGCGGCCGGAGGCTCCTCTCCTGACCCACCCCCGCCCCACTCCCGAGGGTGGCCTCCCCCTGGGGGGGGCTCCTCCTGCCCCCTGGCTCACCTCGTCCAGGCTCTTGGTGACGTCCGGTTTGTCTGGGTGGCCGCAGGAGGACATCAGCTCCACGCCGAGGCTGCCCAGCGAGTCCAGGTCGCTCTGCAAAGAGTCAATCTCTCCCCGCAAGGCCTGGAGGGGGGGGAAGGGCATCAAGGGGAGTGGGGGTCCAAAGGGCAGGGGGCCTCCCCAAGTGGAGCGAGGCTATGGCCAGCCGGCTGCGCACCGACAGAGGCCAGCTCAGGCTCCCCTCGGCCAGGACAGAGAGCCAGAGCCACAGGGAATGGGTTGGCGGGAGGAAGGGAGGTTTGTCCTGGGGGGGGGCAAGGGGTCGCACCGTATGAGGGGAAAGGGCACAGAGTGAGGTCTGCAGTGGTGAAAAGAGAGCCGAGAGGAACTTCCTCTTGCTCGTGGATCCAGCAGGGCAGGTGGGTGATTTGTGAGAAAAGGAGGAGAGCCTTCTCCACACGGAGGGAGGGAGGGAGGGAGCGCCCCGCTCTGAAACTCTGAAATCCTGGGGGGTGGGATGGGGGTCAGAGGGGCTCCTGCTCAGGGTAGCCTGGTGGAAGGCTCCGGGCGACAGCAAGACCTTCGGGGAAAGCGAGCCGATGGCACCAGACATCTTGTGCCAGATGGGGCCGGAGGGGAAAGGGGTTCCGCTCTGGTCCAGCCAGAGACCCTCCCAGGGGTCACGATTCCTCCAAGGTGGCAGGAAAATACAGCCCCCTTTTGCTCACAAGAGACAGGCCCCAGTACCTGCATGACCGCAAGCCGGGCCCGAATCGCCTCCGGCTCCGAGGGGCCCTCCTCCAAGTCCAGCACCAGCTCCTGGGTGTCGCCAAGAGTGGCCGCTAGGTCCGAGAGTCCCTGCCAGAAGCGGTCGGCCAGGGTCAGGAGGCCGTGCAGCCAGGTCTCCCGCGTCTCGCCCTCATGCCACAGGGCTTCCCACTGGCCGAGCAGCTGCGCCACGCGGTTCTGGATCCCTGTCCCCAAGAGACGGAGTGCTGAGCCCTGTGAGCCTTGGTCTCTGGACGGGACCCACAGAAACCCTCCTGCTAGGCCCCCCCAGCCCTGGTTGACCCAGCGCATCGAGGAGCAGGGCCCACCTCCTTCAGGCCACCCAGAATGGAGGGCAGCCCAGGAGTACAGCCTGAGGGCCCCCGTCAGACCTCTGAGCATCAGCCCAGCACCCTTGGAATCTGGGGCCAGCAGCAGGACACAAGGAAGGGAGGAAG
Organism: Pogona vitticeps; assembly: GCF_051106095.1. Classification (NCBI taxonomy): domain Eukaryota; kingdom Metazoa; phylum Chordata; class Lepidosauria; order Squamata; family Agamidae; genus Pogona; species Pogona vitticeps. The sequence continues at coordinate 240,588,702 of NC_135786.1, read as the reverse complement.
GAGCAGATGATGAGTGGAAGGAAGGAAGGAAGGAAGGAAGGAAGGAAGGAAGGAAGGAAGGAAGGAAGGAAGGAAGGAAGGAAGGAAGGAAGGAAGGAAGGAAGGAAGGAAGGAAGGAAGGAAGGAGGGAGGGAGGGAGGGAGGGAGGGAGGGAGGGAGGAGTCAGAGCAAGTGCTAGGCAGCCCAGCAGGTGAGGTGGAGCCCCTGCTCAGGTGAGGGATGCACGGGAGGGATGACGGGGAGCGCTGAACGTACCTTGGTGGGTGCCGGTCTGCAGGGCAGCCAGCAGCTCAGCCCCCTGTCCACGGAGGGTCTCGAGGGCTGTGCCCAGCCTCTCCAGCTCCCCCAGCCGGAGGCTGTTCTCCCGGACCTGCTCCCGGAGCCAGGCCGCATCTCCTCGCACAGCCAGGGGGCGCTCCATGCGGCCCCGCAGCCTCTCCAGGCACTCCTCCATCAGCTCCATGCGCTCGGAGAGCTGTAACACACAGAAAGGGCGAGGAAGGTGAGGACCTCCCAGGTCCCTGTGGTTCGCCCAGGGCGATAAAAAAGAGATGGGTGCAAGGCTGCGGGGAGGGGCAGCGCCCAAAGGGAGGCCTGGAGGCCGTGGCACCAGCTCACAGCCCGGGGGAGCGGGGGGGGGGGGCTGGAGATCAGCTGGCAGCTGGCAGTCTTCCTGGCTGGGCAAATTTCCCCATCGGCTGCCGGCTGCCCTCTCCTCTTCCCTGCCCCAGGGAACCTCACTTGGACAGACCCTTGCCTGCCTAAACACTGGGGGTCGGTGGGAGGGAGCCTGGCCTATTTTCGTGTCAAACAAAAACACAGCACAAACAAAAAGGGGGGAAAATACAAGAGACAAAAATGTTGTGATACCTTAAAGGTTAATTGTTATATTTTAATGTGAGCTTTCCTGGATGGCACCCACTTTTCCAGACATTAAAAGAGTCAGACCATGTGACTGGCGACACCCAGTGTGGGGTAGTGGACAGAGTGAATGAGTAGGACTCAGAAGGCCTGGGTTCAAATCCCCACTCAGCCACGGAAAGTCAGGCGTGGGTGGGAGAAGGACGGGTAAAACCACCCCTTAAATCCCTCACTTACCTTTGAAAGTCCATTTAGGGTTGCTAGAAGTCGGTTCCAACTCAAAAACCCGTCACGGTGTGAATGAGGCCATGCATAACCATGGCAGTGACAGAGTGCCACTCTAAAGTCCCAGGAAGTGGACTGGATCCATGAAAGCTCACATTAAAATCTAGCTGGTAGTCTTTAAGTTGCCCCCCACACCTTTGTTCCTTGTTTCTTTCCTTTTGGGGGGGGGGGTTGGCTATGTTTCCACAGACTACGTAAAATGGCTACTTTTTTTGACAACTAGTCTTTTACAACTTGCCACTAGTTTGTGGGTGGTTGGGTGCTGAACATTTTCCTGCCTGTGCTGCCAGGCCAGCTCCTTCTTCCTATTTGCATCTGGTCCCTTGGCCTGCCTGCTATTGCCCCCCTCCTTCTTCCCTGACCACCATTCAAGAAGTAAGCCTAAAGCATGCCAGAAACTCTACTTGTCCCTCTGATTGTAACTGTTGTGGTGAATGTGAGTAAACTGCACTTCTTTCCCTTGAAGATGCATCTAGAGTAACTATTTTACTATGAAAGGAATAGTAATGGGGCCACTGATGCAAACATATTTCTAATAAATATAATGAGAAAGGTCAAAGGCACCATCCACCATGGAATTCAGTTTCTCCACCCCTCCCTCCAAAAACTCTTCAGGGTTGCAGAGACCGTGGACCTTAATTAACATAACCCCCAGCAAGACAATGGGAGCACCATGATTGCTGCTTTGATTTGCATCTCAACAAGAACCAGTTCTGGCAGTCACCGCAGTATTTACTCAAATTTAGATTGATTCCTCCCCCTTGGACACTCCAACACTCTGAGCACCTGGACAGGTGTTGTTGTTTAGTCGTGTCGGACTCTTCATGACCCCACAGACCAGAGCACGCCAGGCCCTCCTGTCTTCCACCGCCTCCCGGAGTTGGGACAGGTAAGGTGGACCAACTCCTCAATGCTAATGAGCTTCCTGAATTGTTCATTCACTACCATGCCTGGGTGAAGCAATGCAAGTAGCCACAGGCCCATTGGGAGCAGACCTTTTCCCACGATGTCCCCCAACAGCTGCGCCCAGGTGAAACAATACAGCCAGGGATCATCCCCTAGAATAGTGCCAGACCCCCAGATCCCAAATCCTTTGCCTAGAATCCATTCCCCTTTCTGAAAAACCGGATCTATTACCAGACAAACTCCATTCCAAGTCTCAGAACCGCGCCCCCCCCCCCTTGTATGTACATCCGATAGAATTCTTTGTTAACTATTTCCTGGTCACGTATGCTGTGTCCCAAACCCTGATTCCAGAATACAGAAGGTATAAAACCCCCTGCTACCGTTCTTCGGGGCGGACTCTCGTCTTTGCTTGCAAGAGACAAGGTTTGTCTGTCCTTAACTGAATGCAATACGAACGGCAATTCTTTTGAACTCTCTCTCTTGTCGGATTTTATTGGAATCTATTTCTGACCTGCTTAACTCTTGAGACTGGCTCTGGAACTCAACAGTAGTCTGTGGATCCGAGGGAGAGAAGGGAGCCGAAGACGATCGGCTACACCTGCGGTGTCTTTTCTGCCTTGTGCCCGGCTAAGGCAAGGAAGGAGCAAATCCCGGATCTCCCCTAAGCATTTTTTTTGTTTACCAAAAACCCCAGTAGAGACATCTCGCAGTCCTTTCAGTGGGTCAGATTGGGTGCTAAGCGGTCCACTGATCCCCCAACGGAGGAGGCTCGGGGGGGGGGGTCTCAGCAGAGGGGCCTGAAGGGCCGGGGGAGCCTCTTTCCTCCGGAACCCACTGCAGGCACACACACACACAAACGCACAACCCCTCTGACAACAGAGGCAGCCTTGAGCCCCGATCTCCCAGCTCCCCCCTGCGTAACCCCCCCCCCCGGACCCGCCCTCCCCTCTGCCGGCTGCCCGGCTAGGGCTCACCTGGCTGTACCGGGGGATGGCCTCCTCCATCACAGCCGCTGCCTGCTGGATACGCTCTCGGATGCCGCGGAACCGCTCCTCCGCCAGCCGCCAGCCCTGCTGGAAGGGGGCTGCCTCCTGGGGGCTGAGCTCCCCCAGCTGAGCAGAGACGCGCTGGAGCTTGGCCAAGAGGGGCTTGCGCTCAGCCGCCGCCTCCCGGAGAAGCTGCAGAGATGGGGAGAGTCCTTGTGGGTGTGGGACGCAGGAGCCTTCCCGCACCCAACCCTGGGGGGGGCCCCCAGGCCTTCCTCCTCCTCCTCCTCCTCCTCCTCCTCTGCGCTGCAGGGGCTCTCACCTGCAGCCTCTCCTGGTGCTCGCGGAAGGTCTCACAGCTCACGTCCTCGGAGGAGAACAGCAGCAGGGCCACGGCACTCGGCGTCTCCTCTAGCCACGGCTGGAGCGCCTCCTGGGCTTCAGCGTACTGAGCCAGCAGCAGCTGGGCACGCTCCACCTGCGCGCCACGGGCTGAGCTTCGGTGCACAAGCTGCTCCATCTCCTCCCGCAACCGCTGGGCCAACGGCTGGGGGGAACAGGGGAGAATAATTCAGGGTGCTCAGGCACACACTGGGGGCAGCGCCCCTCTCCGCCTCCTCCTCCTCCCCCACTCGGAAGGCAACGGGTCTCCCCATCGTAAGGAAGCCTGTTGCATTCCTGTGACATGTGTGCACACTTGCAGGGGTGGGTCCTTGTGGAGGGGGGGGCCTCTTGTGACCTGAGGGCAACCAGACCCTGCCATGTGTCCGCAGAAGAAGAAGTGGGGGGGGCGTCAGAGGGGCAGGGAGGCGTGAGGGACCACCCTGGCGACCCCACGGCATAGCAGTGTCTCCTGGAGGTCCAGGCTGCCAGGTCCCACCCAGGTCCCACCCAGGCACACAGGATCCCACTCATGCGCATGCGCACATGCTCGGCCAGCTCGCCTCACCTGGAGCTGCTTCTGCAAGTCTGAGGGGCAGCGGCTGAGCAGCCGGTCCGTGACGGGCACAAGCCGCTCGGCAATGCTATGGTGGTGCAGGATCTCGGCAGAGAGACGCTGGGGATGAGGGCGGGGGGAAGGAAAGGATCAGAAACAGGAAGAGGGGGCTGCCATCGAGACACGATCCGCTGTGTGGCCCTGCCACGTAGGCCTGCTGGCTTGGTGACTAGGAGGCCACGGCCCACCTCCCTCCGGCAGCAGCTCAGAACCAGAGGCACCGGTGGCATGCTGCCCGGTGGGGACGCCCAGCCAAGGAACCCCTCCCTCCCTCCCTTAGGGTGTCTCCTGAAGCCCCCCCCCAGGGCACTCACCTTTTGGTCCGCCAGCTGCAAAGGGAGGGCCTGGGCGTCCAGGCACAGGGCGCCCAGCTGGTCGAGCCGGGAGCTGAAGCGGGAGGTCTGGTCCATTTCAGACCGCAGAGCCTGCTCAAGCTGCGACAGAGGGAGAGAGGCCATGGGGGCCCCAGAAAGGCTTTCAGCTTGGTCGGTGGGGGGGCTCCATTCTACTTTTGTGCTAAGGGTGCCTAGCGATTCCAAGAGGGATGCAGCCGACCTGCTGCTTGGCATGCTGGGTGCTTGTGCAGGGACACGAGGCTCTCCCGGCGTTTACAGGGTTCGCTTTCTCTACTGAACTGTGTGGCGCGGCTGCAACAGCCCCCTTCCAGAGACGGTGGGGTGTGGTGGGGACTGTGCAGGACTTGGCCATTCCTGGGGGGGGGGTGTCAGAGGATGACCTGCCCCTGGGGGCCATGATCCCCGTGGCTCTGGGCTTCCACTGACTCCTGTTCTCGCACTTCCCAGCAGGAGACGGCCCACTGGCCACAAAGTCCAGGGGAGAAGCGGGGTGCCCGTTCCCTGACCTTCCCCTCCCCGGGGACGGGGTCAGTGCCCTCCCCCTGGCCCTACAGCCCTCCGAAAGCCTCCCCAGCCCCCACCCCGTGACTCTGCTCCGCCCAGGACCCGCCTCTGGCTGCGGCTGGGAAGAGGGAGAGAGGATCCCCTCCCGGCTGGCACAGCACCTTCTCCACATCTGCAGCCGTGACGGGGCCGAGGCCACCTTCTGGCCAGCTGCCCTCCGGGAACAGCTCCTTCTCCAGGCGGGCCAGCCAGAGGGCCAAGTCCTCCTGGGTGGCGTCCAGGCGGGCGGAGGCCTCCCTGGCCTGCTCCAAGCGCTGCAGGATGTCGGCACTGCTCTGGCCCACGATCAGGAACCGCATCCGGACGGAGTCCATCTTCTCCTGGGCCAGGTGGGCCTCTTCCTCTACGGGCGGGACCAGAGGTCAGCGTCGGCTCAGCCCCACGGGATGGGGGGAGGTGGGCGGCAGGGCCCCCGGCCCGACCTGCCTTCGGAACCGACCCATCGCCCGGAAGCCGACCCTAGGCTACCCCCATCCCATGCCCAGGTGCGCCCGAGGGAAGCTGCAGCCGAGAAGGACCGGCGAGAGAGGAAGGCCTCGGGGGCACAGGGGGCGTCCTCCCGCCCCGGCACCGCAGCAGGCCCTCTCCACCGGTTCCCCAGCTGGCCTTCCCCACTGGCTGGCGGCGACTGCCCTGAGCCTCCTCGGCTGGGCCTCGGCCACTTGCCTGCCACCATCTCCATCAGCCGCTGTCCGTGTCCCAGGGCGCCTTCCAGTTCAGCCGTCTTGGCGCGGATTTCCTCACACAGACCCTAGATGGAAGGCAGCCATTTTAAGTGTTAAAGAGCAGTCTCTCTCTCTCTCTCTCTCCCCACTATAGCATGCCCCCCCCCGGCCAAAGCGCGGAGCTCCTACTCCCCTTGAGCCAAGCCATTTTGCAGAAGCCTTGCCTGTCTGGACCCTTGGCCCCGGCCCCCCCCGAGGGGTCCATCTCCCAGCCCCGCAGAAGATGATGGCCATTCAGGGGGCGCTGCCTCGGCCATGGGCTTGGCCAGTGGGGTGGTGTCTTCCCATGGTGAGAGGGGGGGGGTCTGTCCTGGCATTCCCTCCCCCCAGAGGGGCTGCACGGTACACAGCCGGCCACTCTCCTGACCCTTTGCTGCACCATTTCCACGTCAGGCGAGGAGCAAGGGCTCCCCGGGGGTATCGGATGGGTCCCCCTCAACCCTGACACAAAGCACCCCTATGCCACCCCCCCAAGTGCAGCGTAAAGGGCCCGTTCCCCCCTCCCCAGCTGCCCAACGCTGCACCTGGATTTGCTGATGGGCCTCCTGGGTGGGGTTCAGATTCCCGTTGGCTCGCCAGAGCTGGGCCAGTTTCCTCTCGGTGGAGCCCAGCCAGTCCTGGAAAGCGTCCACCGATTCCTGGAAGGTGCAGGCCGTGGGAAGGATCTTCTCCAAGGAGCGGTGCCTTTCGGAAGAGGAAACAGGTCAAGGGTGAATGAGGGTCAGGTGGGCCGCTGATGGGAGAGAGGAGTCCATGCCCCCAGATCATGCAACACGTGGAAAGAGTGGGGAGGAAGGGAGGGAGGGGCTCCCCATCCCTCTCCGGAGGAGACCCGCCCTCCGCCCCCCACATCCACACACTTCTAAAGCACAACGGATCGGAGTGGGATGGCCTCTGATGGCAGGACGGAAAGGGTGCTGATGTACAAGAGGGGCAGGAGAGGCCAGAAACGAGAGCTGGAGCAAAAGGAGAGCCAAGCCACAAGGAGTGAAGGGAGCCTCTCTCGGGCGCAAGGGGGGGGGCTCTTCAGGGTCTCGACCAGGACACGAGGGGCGAGGCAGCAAGAGGAGGAGAGCAGACGTGGCTGCGGGCGAGGAGTGCCCACAGGGAAGGGCCACGGGAGGAAGCCGGGGCGTTCCCCCCCCCCCCCCGGGAGAGAGAAGCAGCAGCTGCTGGCAAAGTCCAAGGCTTCCGATGTGAGGATAGGAAGGAAGAGATCAGAGGAGGGGAAGCCGCTTTGGATAAGCAGCTTAACAGGTCCACAGACGTCTTCGCGTGGCATCTCGGACGGAGAGCGGGACCATCGACCAACCGGTGCAGGTCTCTTGGCACAATAAGTGCACGTGTGGGTCACACCAGCGTCCCGCACCCCACAGGCCTCCCTTCACGAATGGGGACCCTGCAGTTTCCCAGAAAGCTCTTCTCTCTTCCCCACAAGACCCTCGTGGCACACAGGCCACGCTCCTCCTTCCACTGACCCACAGCTGTCTCACCCAGGGCATTCGCTCTCGTCCTGTTAACAGATCTTGCCCGGTTACTTTTAATTCTTTTCAGCCAGTAACGCCTGACTCTGTGGCCAGGGTGCTTGATCGCTGTCGGGCCACCACCTCCTCCTTGGACCCTTGCCCGGCCTGGCTAATCAAAGCAGCCAGGCCGAAAACAACTGAGTGGGCCACAGCAATAATAAATGGGTCTCTCCTTGAGGGCAGGTTTCCCCCTGCCCTCAAGGAGACACTCATTAGGCCCATACGAAAGAAATCTAGTTTGGCGGCGGACGAGATTGGCAATTATAGGCCCGTCGCCAATATTTCTTTCTTGAGCAAAGTGGTGGAGAGGGTGGTGGCTGACCAGCTTCAGGCACTTCTGGATGAAACAGATGCCCTGGATCCGTTCCAGTCGGGCTTCAGGCCGCGCCACTGTACAGAGACGGCATTGGTCGCCCTGTGTGATGACCTGCTGAGGGAGGCTGACAGGGGCAAAACGTCCCTGTTAGTCCTCCTCGATATTTCTGCGGCCTTTGATACCGTCGACCACGGTATCCTCCTGGGGAGGCTCTCTGAGTTGGGAATCAGTGGCCTTGCGCTGGCCTGGCTCCGCTCCTTCTTGGAGGATCGTCCCCAGAGAGTCCAGCTTGGGGAGAGCATCTCAGCCCCGTGGAATCTCAATTGTGGGGTCCCACAGGGGTCGATTATCTCCCCAATACTGTTTAATATCTATATGAGACCGCTAGCGGGGATCATCAGGGGATGTGGAGCGTCGTGTCACCAGTATGCTGATGACACTCAGCTCTACATCTCTTTTTCACCTACCGCAGGTGATGCCGTCCTGTCCCTCCAGCGCTGCCTGGGGACTGTACTGGAATGGATGCAGGAGAATGGTTTGAAGCTGAACCCGGACAAGACGGAAGTCCTGAGGGTGGGGGCTCCCAGGGTTGGTGACTTGGTCTACTCTCTTTCATTTGGGGGGACGACCCTGGTACCGGCCAGTGGGGTTCGCAGCTTGGGCATACATCTGGACCCGACGCTTACCATGGAAACCCAGGTGGCGTCGGTTGTCCGTTCCGCCTTTTTCCACCTTTGGCGGATTGCCAGGCTGCGGCCCTATCTTGATACGGGGGGCCTCACTACCTTAGTACATGCGCTCGTAATCTCAAGATTAGATCACTGCAACGCGCTCTACGTGGGGCTACCTTTGAAGCTGATACGGAAACTTCAGATGGTGCAGAACGCAGCAGCCAGACTTCTTACCGGAGGGAGAAAACACCATCATATTTCCCCTATTCTGGCTAGACTGCATTGGCTGCCCATCCGTTTCCGTATAGACTTCCAAGTTTTAATGCTCACTTATAAGGCCCTAAACAGTCTGGGACCTCGATACTTGGCGGAACGCCTTCTCCCACCCAGATCTACCCGCACCACCCGCGCGAGCCAGGAGGTGAGGCTGAGGAGCCTGACCCCGAGGGAGGCCCGGAGAGAAAAGATGCGAAATCGGGCCTTCTCGGCGGTGGCTCCCCGCCTTTGGAACAGTCTACCTCCTGACATTCGCGCTGCCCCTACGCTGGGTACATTTAAAATCCAACTAAAAACATGGCTTTATGTCCAGGCCTTCCCTCCTGCCAGCATTTAATTTAATTTAGTTTAATTTAATTTAATTTCTCTTCTTTACCTATTTTCACTTATGATGTTTGGTATGTTTTGTTTAATAATTGATGTTTATGTTCTACATTATTATAATTGTATATTTTCTGTTGTTAGCCGCTCAGAGTGGTATAAATATACCAGTTGGGCGGGATATAAATCAAATAAATAAATAAATAAATAAATAAATAAATAAATAAATAAATAAATAAATAAAAACCGGTTGCTTGGAATTCCGGAGTTCAGTTCTGGACTTCAGGCCACCAATTATATCTACTCTCTCTCTCTCTCTCTCTCTCCTTTCCCTCTAAAGCTGAGGGAGCTGCTCCAGGTGGTGGACCAAAGGCAGGTGAACAAGAGGAGGCTTGACCCGGAGAAGACTGAGGGGCTCCTGGCCCATTGAAAGGCAGGCCAGGGAACAGGTCACATTCCACACACACACACCCAAAAAAAGCAGGTTTGCCCACTGAGTTGAGCTGTCACGGACTCACCTCTGAGCCAGGATGCCCAGGTCTCTGATTCTCTCAAGTCTGGTTGGTTCGCCCCAGATTTCAAGCTGGCAGGCAGCAGAAGAAAGAGGCAGGGCTGCTCCCCGAGGGAACACGGCCGGGCTGCTTGGAGGATTCTGCGGCCGGGAGGGCCTGCCAGAGCGGCTCGGTCCTCTCCCCACAAGGGCCTGGAAGTTTTCCTCTCCTGCAGTGCCAGGAGGGAGCCCAAGGGCCCACAACTATGGGTACAGAGCCCCCCTCCCCGCACACCTCTAGGGTGGCCTTGGTCCTCCATCAGGGTGGCCAGTTCACCACTGAAAGAGCTGCCCTCCTTTCCAGTAAAGTGTTAGGGGTCCTCCTGCTCCCCCCCACCCCACCCCAGGGGTGGCCCTTTGTCAAAAGAGAGGCAATCCACGCACACTGCCATGACTCCTGTTAACTGGCAGGAAGGGCACGACATGGTGGTGGGGAGCTGAATTCAATTCTGAACGAACCTCAGATGGGAGGTCTGTCCCAGGAGACGACCTTCTGGCAGAACCATTCAGACCCTTCCACTGAAATAACTGGTTGTTGCCTAGCTAGATATTTCAAAATGTGTGCTACTTATATAAATTATTAATTCAGGCCAAAGAGGACACACAAGGATTAAAAACACAGTGGCAATATGATCTGGATAAAGAATAGGTGAAGAATGGGATAAAATGTGGGACCAAAGAATTATGAAGAACATGTCTGTAAGGATAAAAGAAAACGGTTATAAGGTAATATGGAGGTGGTATTTAACGCCAGTAAAACTGAATATAATAAATAAAACTGTATCATCACTATGCTGGAGATGTAAAAAAAAGAAAAGGGGACATATATACATATGTGGTGGTCATGTGAACTAAGAAAGGAAGAATGGAAGCAAATTTTTAAAGAAACAAGGGAAATAACTGGATTAAATATTCAAATGTCCCCGTCAATGGCTTTTATTGAATTTGGTTAAGAAGGATCAATTGTTGCAAGAAAATAAGGACTTAATAGTAATAATGATTACGGTAGCAAGGTTAATTTTTGCAAGAAACTGGAAAAATGATAACCAACTCAATTTAGAGGAATGGTATAGAGAACCAAGGAGGATTGCAATTAATGATAAACTGACATGTGATATGAAAATAAGAAGAGGCCAATAAAAATAATGATTTTAAGAAAATACGGAGTGCATTCTTGGAATATGTATTTCGGAGAGGGAAGGGGTATACGCCGAGGGAAGAAACAATGAAGTTTTGGCGGGAAAATGGACTGAACTAAATTTAAAATATTATTAATGCTAGCCCTGAGGGTGAGGGTGGCAGTGATGTGATGTAATATGTAATATGTAATATGTAATTGTATTTTATTGTGGTGTTAGATTTATGTTGTTTGGGTTGGATGTTTGTTTAATAAATTTATTTTAAAAAATAATAAAACGAATTAGCACACGCCAATCGAATGCAAACACGTCCTCCTTTTCTGTAAAGCCTAGCCAGAGTCTCTCTCCAGGGTGCTCCTGCTTCTCTTGCTTCCTTCAAAGGCCTCCTTAAAGCCCCCCCCCCCATCCGTGCACCTCTTCCCCCCTTGGCCCCTCCCCAGCCATGGATCCCAAGCAGAGGCAGGGCAGCAGCCTGCCCCGCAAGAGGGGCTTCGGTTTTGAGCTCAACAGGGCAGGGACCTGGGCGCTCTCCTTTTCCGAGGGGGGCGGGCAGGCAGGGAGAGTCTACCCATGGAGCAAATACAGAGAACAAGAACAAGAACAGGGCAGGCCGGCAGGTGGGCCTCCAAGGCCAGGCGCACTAAGGGAATCCCGCGGGGGTCACACAAGGGGCCCTTTGGGGCCGGAGAGCAAGCCCCCTTCCCTCTCGGCACGCGAGGGCTCCAGACTCACCTGCCTTCGGCTCTCTGGATGAGGGTCGCCCACGTCTCCTGAAGGCTGGAGAGGTTCGTCTCCCACCCCTCCTTGGCCAGGGAAGGCTCCGGGGGGTTCTGCTGCCTCCCCTGCAGGAGGTGCTCCACGAGGGGTCTCCGCTCGTCCAGGAGGCGCCGGAGAAGCTGTAGGGCGGCAGGTGAGCGGTGCCAGGAGGGTTCCCGGCCGTGACCCAGAGCCTTCTGCCCCATGGCCATGCGGAGTGTTTCTGAGGGTCACTGATCTGGAGGCTGGCTGAAGCGCCACGGCCAGAGAGGGCAGCGCCCGGATCGCTCTTCAGCCTTAGCTTGGCTTTAAAGCTTTGGCTTGAAAGAGCTACCATAGCTTAGCTTAGCTTTCTCTCTCCCTCTCCCTTTCCTTTCTTTCTTTCTTTCTCCCTCCTTCTTTCTTTCTTGTGCCAACCAGTTGCTCGGGGTACTTTATTACTTCCCGCACTTCCTACACCACAGCTTCTGCACTGAGCTTTTGTGGACAGCAGTCCCCTTCCTCGGGTACTTCTGACGATTGGACTCTTGTCTCTTTTTATAACCACTGAACTAAGCAATCTGTTCTGTTTCTTGTTTCAGATAAGGTTTTCCTCCTAAGGACGGTGCCCTGGAGGTGCTCAAGAGCCCCGGGAAGAAGGGGCGGTTCACTGGCCCACGCCAGCCGCCCTTCCTCCCGAGCCCCAAGGTGTGCCAAGGCACAGAGGTGCCTAGAGGCTCATCAGGAATGTCCCCCCCCCCTGCCATCTTTGGCCCTGGCAGGGTTCTCTGGGAGAGCGTGGTGCATCTTGGCCCATGTCCACCCATTTCTGCCCTCACCGCTGTGCCCACACAGGAACTGGGCAGCAGGCCTGACTTGAGGGAGGGTTATTCCCAAGGGCCAAGGGCCAAAGCCGGCCTCCCGCCAGCAGGAGCAAAACTCACCTTCTGCTCTTGGAGTTGAGCTCTCGCCACCTTGGCCTCAGAGGAAGGAGGTTTCTGGCCGGCCATGAGCTCCTCCATGTCTTTCACCCAGGCCAGTAACTTCCCCAGGGTCTCTTGGGCTGGCGCATGGCTCCACGAGTGCCCGTGGAAGGAGGCAGCCTGGAAGGGGGAAAGGTGGGGTGGGGCCCCGGAGTCAGAATTCGGCCTGAGAAGCCCCATCCCAAGAGGGCAGCGTCCTGCCAGCCCACGGCGAAGGGGCCGGCCACAGAGAGGGACCGGACGGTGTGCACCAGCAGCCACGCTGGACCCAAACGCCTCGCTTCTCACACCAAAGGGAAGGCGGCTCCCGTCCCTCGGCCCGGCCCAGACAGATACCGGCTGCTCTCGGCAAAGGGCTCTGAGGCAGAGACCCACGGGTCTAAGCAGGAGAGAGCCGAGAGGCAGCCGGACCCATCGGCTGGCTGCCAAAGGAAGTTCACAAGGGCACACTCGCATCTCAGACGCCTCCCCTGTGAAGACCATTCCATCCCGAGGCCACAATCTATCCACTGCCCAGCCAGGCACAGGCATTCTCCACGTTCTTCGTGGCCTCTGTCCTGGTGCACTGAGGGACAGGTGTGTGTGTGTGTGTGTGTGTGTGTGTGTCGTTCTGCATCTTTCCCCTGAAACACCTTTCGGTCCTTCTCAAGGCTGCTCCGCTGCTCCAGAGAGCAGGTAGGAGGCCTCGGATACTCCGAAGCTGTTGGGGAACAGCAGGCGCCGGGCGGCAGCTTTGCAAGCCCCCAACCAGGATGGCTTTGGGACTGCTCCAGCACCACCCTGTGGGTGTGTGCACACGCACTCTCATTCACCTCAACCCACCCACCTGCGCACGTGCACAGCGCCGTTCAGACAGTAGAAGCAGCCAGGCCTGCTGAGGTCCATGTGCCCAATGCAGGGCAGGGCCTACCGACACAGGGGGTCTTCACGCCTGCTGCAGCCAGACGCCCAGGCCCACAGAAAGGTTTGGAGCAACACCGGGGCCTTCCTCTCAGGCAACAAGCTTTCCTTGCTTACTTGCTCTGGCCTGGGTTGAACGGCGCAAGAGGCGCCTGCTTGCAGTGAGAGGCCAAAAGAGCTTTGGGGGGCCTGAGGAGTCACACCTAACAGACATTCACCTCCTAATGACGAGTTTGCAAAACGAGGAGGCAAGAAAAGCCTGCAGGAGGAGGGAGGCCTTTTGCCAGTGAAGGAACTTTGTTCCTCCTCCACATGGACCTGGTCTTCTCTAATGTAGATGGACCCTGGGAAGCAGGCCAGTTGCTGTGGCTGGTGGGAGTGGGGGTGGTGGGGAGCGTCACCCCCTGTGCCCCTTCATGAACTGGACCAAGGAAGGACCACGGGGGAGCCCAGAGGACGAGCGCAGCGCAGTTCATCACAGCTGGTGCGGTCGCGTCTGACCCACCCGTGACAGAGGAAGCCAGGAAGACCAACGCCGATGGCTCCGAGAGGCTGGTTCCCGGCGCCTGCCATGAGCCTCCTCGCTCGCTCGCTCGCTCGCTGGCAGCCCTGTGAGGAAGGCTGCCTCTCCCCTCCCCTGCCACCCAGACGGCTCCCCCTTGGGAACAGGCAGCCTGAACCCCAGCCTGGACCCTGAGCTACCTTGCCGGGAGCGCCAGCCCCTCCCCCAGGCGGTGCAGCCCCATCACAACCCACAGCCATGCCCGGCGTTGGTTTCAGAGCCTCAAACCCCCCCCCCCCAGGCAGAAGGGCAGCCAGCCTGGCAGGCCCCTTCTTGCGAAGTCTCTTGCAAATAGGGAAGGCTGGGGACGAGACAGGGCCTCGTGCGGCAGGAGTGGCTGCAGAAATCCAAAGACCGGGTGCAGCCCACGCCCTGAGCCAGGACACAAGAGCCCAGGGCCACGGGGTGTGTGTGTGTGTGTGTGTGTGACACCAGGGCAGGGCGGAAGGGAAGGAAGGAAGGAAGGAAGGAAGGAAGGAAGGAAGGAAGGAAGGAAGGAAGGAAGGAAGGAAGGAAAGCAGATGATGAGTGGATGGGTGGAAGGAAGGAAGGAAGGAAGGAAGGAAGGAAGGAAGGAAGGAAGGAAGGAAGGAAGGAAGGAAGGAAGGAAGGAAGGAAGGAAGGAGGGAGGGAGGGAGGGAGGGAGGGAGGGAGGAAGGAAGGAAGGAAGGAAGGAAGGAAGGAAGGAAGGAAGGAAGGAAGGAAGGAAGGAAGGAAGGAAGGAAGGAAGGAAGGAAGGAGGCGGGGGGCGTGCATGCTCCCGGCGCTCGGCTCCCACCGGTGGCTGCCTATTAACCTCAGGAACGGCTCCTGCACCCTCCGTCAGGACCTTCACGGTTCGGATGATGACGGGCGGCTGGCTCTTGTCCCCACCCGGGTACTCGGTCACCTCCACAATCTCAGTCACGATGGTCTCAGTCACCTCAGTCACCTCGGTCACCTCGGTGGTGGTGGTGGTGGTGGCGGCGGTGGGGAGGGGGGTCTTCCAAGACCAGCTGCCTCCAGAGGACCTGGGGGGGCTCCTCCAAGGCCCGGCCTCCCCCGCCACGGCCACAGCCTCCAGGTGTGCCTTGAGGGGGTTGCAGGCCAGGCCCCCGTTCTGCACTTTGACGTCCACGTTGTTCTGCTTGGGGAGGGGGCTGCCGGGCTGGGCTCCGTTCCAGCCATTCTCAATCACCAGGGGGCTGAGCAGGGGTTTCTCCGGAGGGCCAGCGCCCCCCCTCGGCTCCGGCGTTGTTCCTTCCCGGCGAGGAGCATCCGGGGGCCGCCAGGCCCAAGTCCCTGAGGTAGGAGTCCTTCAGGAAGTCCTCGGACCGCCCGTTCTTCTCCCCCAGGCAGCTGGGCCTGCTCCCCACGTTGCCCATGGCTGGCCGGCCGGGGAGGGTCTGGCCAGGGTCAGGAAAGGGCAGCGGGGGGCGGCTGCCTGAAACAGAGGAGGGGGAGGTACTGTGTTACCTGCCAGGCCCCATGGAAAAGGCCTCCTGGCATGAGGGGGTCGCCCCTGGAGCCCAAGACTGAGCCCGTGCCCCCCCCCATGGCCACGGTTCCTGCCACTGAAGCCCACGAGGGAGAGCCCTTGGCAAATTCCTTCGGGCTTGGCTTCCGCAGGGCCCTGAACATGAAGGCAGAGAACTGGGGGAGAGGGGGGAGTCAAACCCTGGCGGAGCTGGGCTCCTGGGGGAGAGGGCCTGTCTGCCCCCCACGAAGGAAGCCCCACTTAGCGGCACCACAGACCTCCACCCAAGAGCCTCCGCAGGCCAGGCGGCGCCTCAATCACAATGGGAAACCCCGGGAACGAACGCCGGGGCGGGAAGGAGGTGGAGAACCGCAGGCCGAGAGCGGCAGCTGCTCCCGGCCAACCGCCACCACCTCCTCGTACCGTTAGATTAACTCTCCTCGGGCAAGCTGGAGCCCCCAGGACAGGAAGCCATCTGTCCACAGCACCCTGACAAAAGGGAGCTGGTGGGAAGGGAGGTGGGCAGCAGCGGGGGGGGGGAAACCATTTGTCACCAGGTGCCCAGCCATTGGGCAGAGGGCCACCCCCGCTGCCCACCCAGGCTGGGCTTGGAGAAGTATGCTGTCGGGCACCAACCCCGGGCACCTCGGAGGCAAACCCCCCCCCCGGGGCAAGGCTCCTGCAAAGCTCAGATGCCCAAAGCCCACAAGGCCCCCCTGGGGTGGGGGCCAGGGGTGCCCCTGCAGAGAGCCCCCCTTTGTCCCCCCTTCCCTCTCCACGGGGCAGAAGGGGGAGCAGCAGAAGTGGGGGGTGCACCTCTCAGCCCGACTCACCCACCTACCCAGCTCTCCAGGCTGCCTTTCGGCTCAGTGTGCCCACGCAGGCCCCAGGGCCCCCAGCACCTTCTCTGCCCCACGTCAGGGAGGCTCTTGGGAGTGTGGGGGGGGCCTGGCCAGGGAGGGGGCTGGGCTGAAAGGAGAGGAAGAAGGGAAGAGCGGGCAGGCAGGTGGGCCAGAGCCCAGGGGTGTGTGTGTGTGTGTGTGTGTGTGTGTGTAGGGGAGGCATTTGTTACCTTCATGATGTGGCAGGAATGCTGGGGTGGGGCGAAGGCAGGGAGGTCCACCACACGTCGGTCCGGCTGGCCCCGTCGGTCGTTCCTGGCTCCGGCTGGGGACGCCACTTCAGAGGCTTCCCGTCGGCTTCCCGGAGGGGGGGAGGGAGGAGGAAGACACACTTTCCAGCTTCAACGAGGAGCCCAAAGCGCTCGGCCAGCCTCCCTCTTCTGCCACAGGCTGGCAGGCGAAGGGATGGAGGAGCCTCCCCTCGGCCGGCCGGTCTGCCGGTCAGTCGGTTGGGGGACCAGCCGTGGGGGCCGCCCCTGCTGCTGCTGCTGCTGCTGCTGCTTGTGATGCCCACGCCGGTCCACCTGCTGCCTCCTCCAGATGCTCCTTGAAGCCGCTGCTCCCGGGAGCTTGGGTGGACAGACAGGCGGAAGGAAGGACGGAGGGACGGAGAGGTGGAAACGGGGGCACCGCAGGTCAGGACGCTGGGACGGGGGGGGCGCGCTTCCAGATCTCCCAGGAAGCTGTAGGGACCCAAGCCCAGCAGCAGGTTGGGGAGGGGAGGGGAGGGGAGGGCCCCTCTGCCTGCCTGCCTGCCTGCAGAACAGACCCTTCCTCAGTAACCCCCCACCCCACCCCACTGACCCCCGCACCACACTCAGGCTAATACAATAAGCCCTGCTCCCATTAACTCTTTGCTGGCTACGGCACAATTGCCGTTACTGGGGAAACACGACGGGACTCACAACTATCCTGGGAGAAGGGCGGGTGGGGGAAGGGAGGGGAGGGGAGGGGAGGGGAGGGGAGGGGAGAGCGCCTTTGCCACCGAGGAGGAGGAGGAGGCTCCATCCTCATGCATGGGGGTGGGGTGGGGTGGCGGCACCCCTTTCCCATACAAAGTCTTTCCAGGGTCTCTTACACCACCCAACCCCAAGAGGGAGGGGCAGGAGGACAGAGGAGCCTTCAAAACCCAGAAGAGTCTCAGCCACCCAGCCCAGCTCAGCCCCTGGGCCTGCCGAAGCCACGGCTTCCAATCAAGTGACCTTTCTTCAGACCCCTGGAAGGAGATGACGGTGGGAGGAAGGAAGGAAGGAGATGATGGTGGGAGGAAGGAAGGAAGGAAGGAAGGAAGGAAGGAAGGAAGGAAGGAAGGAAGGAAGGAAGGAAGGAAGGAAGGAAGGAAGGAAGGAAGGAAGGAAGGAAGGAAGGAAGGAGGGAGGGAGGGAGGGAGGGAGGGAAGGAAGGAAGGAAGGAAGGAAGGAAGGAAGGAAGGAAGGAAGGAAGGAAGGAAGGAAGGAAGGAGGGAGGGAGGGAGGGAGGGAGGAAGGAAGGAAGGAAGGAAGGAAGGAAGGAAGGAAGGAAGGAAGGAAGGAAGGAAGGAAGGAAGGAAGGAAGGAAGGAAGGAAGGAAGGAAGGAAGGAAGGAAGGAAGGAGATGACGGTGGGAGGAAGGAAGGAAGGAAGGAAGGAAGGAAGGAAGGAAGGAAGGAAGGAAGGAAGGAAGGAAGGAAGGAAGGAAGGAAGGAAGGAAGGAAGGAAGGAAGGAGATGACGGTGGGAGGAAGGAAGGAAGGAAGGAAGGAAGGAAGGAAGGAAGGAAGGAAGGAAGGAAGGAGGGAGGGAGGGAGGGAGGGAAGGAAGGAAGGAAGGAAGGAAGGAAGGAAGGAAGGAAGGAAGGAAGGAAGGAAGGAAGGAAGGAAGGAAGGAAGGAAGGAGATGACGGTGGGAGGAAGGAAGGAAGGAAGGAAGGAAGGAAGGAAGGAGGGAGGGAGGGAGGGAGGGAGGGAGGGAGGGAGGGAGGGAGGGAGGGAGGGAGGGAGGGAGGGAGGGAAGGAAGGAAGGAAGGAAGGAAGGAAGGAAGGAAGGAAGGAAGGAAGGAAGGAAGGAAGGAAGGAAGGAAGGAGATGACGGTGGGAGGAAGGTAGGAAAAGAGGGAGGAAGGGAGGGAGGAAGGGAGGGAGGAAGAAAGGAAAGGAGGAAGGAAAAGAGGAAGGGAGGGAGGAAGGAAGGAAGGAAGGAAGGAAGGAAGGAAGGAAGGAAGGAAGGAAGGAAGGAAGGAAGGAAGGAGATGACGGTGGGAGGAAGGTAGGAAAAGAGGGAGGAAGGGAGGGAGGAAGGGAGGGAGGGAGGAAGAAAGGAAGGAAGGAAGGAAGGAAGGAAGGAAGGAAGGAAGGAAGGAAGGAAGGAAGGAAGGAAGGAAGGAAGGAAGGAAGGAAGGAAGGAAGGAGATGACGGTGGGAGGAAGGTAGGAAAAGAGGGAGGGAGGGAGGGAGGAAGGAAGGAAGGAAGGAAGGAAGGAAGGAAGGAAGGAAGGAAGGAAGGAAGGAAGGAAGGAAGGAAGGAAGGAAGGAAGGAAGGAGATGACGGTGGGAGGAAGGTAGGAAAAGAGGGAGGAAGGGAGGGAGGAAGGAAGGAAGGAAGGAAGGAAGGAAGGAAGGAAGGAAGGAGATGACGGTGGGAGGAAGGTAGGAAAAGAGGGAGGAAGGGAGGGAGGAAGGGAGGGAGGAAGAAAGGAAGGAAGGAAGGAAGGAAGGAAGGAAGGAAGGAAGGAAGGAAGGAAGGAAGGAAGGAAGGAAGGAAGGAAGGAAGGAGATGACGGTGGGAGGAAGGTAGGAAAAGAGGGAGGAAGGGAGGGAGGAAGGAAGGAAGGAAGGAAGGAAGGAAGGAAGGAAGGAAGGAAGGAAGGAAG
This sequence comes from Pogona vitticeps, assembly GCF_051106095.1. Lineage (NCBI taxonomy): Eukaryota > Metazoa > Chordata > Lepidosauria > Squamata > Agamidae > Pogona > Pogona vitticeps. The sequence goes on along the minus strand of NC_135786.1, from coordinate 240,569,839 downwards.
GAAGGAAGGAAGGAAGGAAGGAAGGAAGGAAGGAGATGACGGTGGGAGGAAGGTAGGAAAAGAGGGAGGAAGGGAGGGAGGAAGGGAGGGAGGAAGAAAGGAAAGGAGGAAGGAAAAGAGGAAGGGAGGGAGGGAGGGAGGGAGGAAGGAAGATAAACAGGAAGGAAGGAAAAGAGAGGGAAGGAAGGAAAGAAGGAAGAGATGCACGGAGGGAGGGCAGCAGGCATGCACAAAGGACCTTCCGGATTGTCCCCACAGGGTTAGGGTTCCCAGGGGCCTTGACAGAAACAACTTGGCCCTGAGTGGAGCGATTCGTTGTCTGCCAGGCGGCAGCCTTTGTGGCACCAAGTAGTTTGTTTCAGCAAAGTGGTTTCCTTTCTTCTAAATCACCTTTTGATTCTGAGGCCAGAGTTTTGGCAAAGAAAACAACTGCTGTTAATACCCAAGAATCAGCTTATGAATACTGGTCTTTGCACAAGCATTAGATGTACTCTGGAATTTGTGCGCGCAACTGGTTTCAGGCACCTTCATCTTAAGTCTCCCATTGTCATCCTTTCCCAGTCCCACAGTAAGAGAGTTTCTTGGGAGGCTGATGTGTTCTGAAACCTGCTTTTGCGCTGTCCTCTTGCTGATGCGAGATGCTCAATTACAGTATCTGCTTTCACGGAAATTGCCCAGCGTTCTGCTCCCCCTGCAGAGGACAGCCTGTAGCCTATGCAAAGCTTACTAGGCACTTGTGAGGACAATTGCACCCTCTGTCTTGGCATATGGGGAACTCTGACACTGCCAGCCCTCACCTCTGCAGATTTGCCATTACATCTCTTGCTGCTGTCCAACTTTGCAGGCATCACTACTACACCTTGTGGCAGTGAATTCCACCGTTTACTCATGTACTGTGCACAGTAGAATTTCAGAAGCACTGGCGTCACTGCTGTGCCAGCCCTGTGCTGGCAGTCAGCCAGCGTGCCTCAAGAGCATAGGCAGAATGCATTCAGCACCCAGGGGGACCTCTCGGGGTGACAGTGACTCCCCACCACACTCACTAGAGCCACGCCTACCACTGAAGCCTACAAGGGTCAGAAATCGAGGGGCTGGGGGGGCAATGATGCCGGGGGTGGCCCAAGGCCAGTCTGCCTCATGTCCTGCGGCGAGCGCCTTGCATCTCCTCCCTGTCCTGGGCGGCACTGGAGCAGCGCCACCCCATCTCCCCCCCTCCCCTCCCCCACTCTTGCAGAGAGGAACCCCGAGCGCCCAGGGCCGTTGGCAGCAGTCTGGCACAGCCTCCGATCCCTGGCGCTGGGAGGTTCTCTCCCGAGCCCTCGGCGTTTTGTTCAGAATGAATGAACCTTTCAGTTTGTGCTGGGGGGGGGGTTGGAGCCCATGTGCTTAGCAGCCCCAGAACAAAAGGCAGCTGGAGAGGGAAGCCTCTCTGGAGCCTGGCAGCAGCCCAGGGCCCCTGTGTGTGTGTGTGTGTGTGTGTGTGTGTGTGTGTGTGTGTGCGTGCGTGCGTGCGTGCGTGCGTGCGTGCGTGCGTGTGTGTGTGTGAGAGAGAGAGCAGATGAATGTGTGTGCATGTAAAAGGCAGGCACAGACGGGGGGGGGGGTTGCGGCAAAGACCAGGGCTTTAGGGGCTGACTGGGGTCGTGTGTGTGTGTGTGTCTGTGTGTCTGTGTGTCTGTGTGTCTGTGTGTGTGAGAATGACACATATTAATCCTTTGGAAAGGCCAGCCCTCCAAAGCATGCAGGGTTCGGGTGGGACATGGAGGGGGCGGCCAGGGGGACACTCCCCAGCGAGACCTCCTGCTCCTCCTCGGGAAGGAGGAAGACCTGCAGACGGTGCTGCTGCCGACAGAGGACAGGCTGGGAGCCTCACCCCCCCCCCCCCCCACAGAGAGATTTCACACAGGGATAAAAGCCTGGGCGAGAGGGCGTGCTCTTGACCCCCGCCACAGGTTGATGCCCTTCCCCGAGTCTATCTGAGACCCCCCCCCGGTTGGGGGGGGGCGGGAGGGTTGCAGGGGAAGGAGGGGGCCTGGAGCAGAGCAGGAGCCTCTCTGGTGGAAGGAACCCCTGAAACGGAAAGCGGCCGCTCCGTCTTTTGGCCAGGCAGCCTCGGTGGGGGGCCCTCCCTGGCCTGGGCCACCCAGGCACGCCAGCCAATCCTGCAGGGCCCGGTGGAGCCCAGCCAGCCCTCTCCCCCCCTCCCGCAGAGGGCCCTTGCCCGAGGCACCCAGCACCCTTTCTCCGGTGCCCTGGATGGCTCCTCCGGCTCTGACTTCCCATTAGGCCCTGACCCCCCCCCCCCACTGGGGCCCTGCCTCTGGAGTCGCTCTCGGGGAGGGGGGGACGCCTCGGCTGCTCCGGCAGCTCATGGCCCCTGGCGCCCGTTCACCGCAGAGAGTTGGCGACAGCCCGGGTCAGCGTGCCTGCTGTTAGGCAGCTCCGGCCCTAAGGGTCAGGCGCTAAGCCAAGGGGTGGAAGGAAAGAGGCATCTTTGCCAGGAGGAATGAGGGCACCTAGGGGGTGGCAGCTCGGGCCTGTGCCAGGATGGGCAGCGGGAGTCACCTGGCTGGGAAACCTTCCTGGAGCCAGAATGCGGCGGCGGGAGGGGGGAGAACTGCCCGGTGGCCGGCCAGACTGGTTGCCCCCTGAGGGGCATTTCCACATGCAAACGAAGGCGGAAGGAAGTGCCTGTAACACTAACACGCTGGGGGCTGTGCATGTGTACACACACACACACACACACACACACACACACACACACACACACACACACTACAACCTGTAGCATCAGTAAAATCAGTAGCTGTTTTCATCTTACCTTAAAAACCAGTGTCTGAGCAATCAATTATGCTGCTTAAATGCCATGGGGCGGGGGGGCCGCAGTTTTACCTCCCAAAGTTACTGGCCCTGCACTGTGCAATTAAGGGGATTGAAGATGTTCCTTTCTGCTGGAACTACATAGCCCATCACTCTGCTCATGCTGGCCACTCTTGCAAGGCCCCACAAGCTCTCTTACCTCTGTGTCAGAGTCTTCCTCGGGCAGGCCTGGCAGCGTCCTCTCGAGGGCATCCAGCCAATGGCGCAGAGAGAGCAGCTGCTCACGGACCTCTGGGCCCCGATCCTTCCATTCAGCCTTCCTCATCCAGGCCCTGGGAGCAAAAGCAGAGACAGAGCCTGTAGTGCGGCTGGTCTTAAGGAACAGCTCCTTTAATGCCGTGCACAGAACTGCCACCAAGGGGTTAAAATAATCTGGTCAAACTGAGGCTTTTCTTTCTGCCGCCTCCTCTTCGGCCTCCCACCCCCCCACCCCCCACCCCCCCTGCACCAATACTGGTCAACAGAACGTTTTAAATGGGCAGCCAATTGAGCCAGTGAGCACAGGGCTCCCCCTGTCCTGGGGGTGGGGGGAGAGAAATGGTCGCTCCACTCCTGGGGTGGTTGGGGGTTGCCTGCCCCTCCCTCCCTCCCGACTGCCCTGCCAGGCTCCTAGGGGTTCTGAAGGCAGGCTACAAATTCCGAAAAAGGGAAGTGACCCATTGCCAGGAGGAGCATGGACTAAGTCTGGTCCCAGCCCTTGGAAACACAACAGGGGAGCTCTCGGCCTTTGGGGGAAATACCAATGACGGTTTACCAGGGAGTAATGCACGTGGGAGTTGGATTCCCGAGGAGGGGGGGTGCCCTGGGAAAACAGGCAGCCTATGTAGCCCTGGGCAAAGCAGCACAGTCCCAGAAGAAAGACATGGTGAAGACATGGTTTGCAGTGCAGTGCCCCTTTGAGATGAACCGCTTGCCAGCACATGTGAAGGATATTTAAGTAGCCCACCTTAATGTGGTAAAGGGGTTGGAGTTTGTCCGTGAAGATGAGAGCAATGTGGCCAGGACTCCATGATGGTGACACTCAAACTAACCTTTGTTAGTACTGTGCAGGAGGTAGCAATGGTGAACCACTGTTGAATTTTTCTTACTTTGAAAACCCTATGATGAGACAGTTCAAAAGGAAACA